>NC_035445.2:51202597-51802597 GCF_002127325.2 Helianthus annuus
GGTAGGATAGAGGATCCTGAGAAGGATCACCAGACAGTCTCCTTTTGTATGAGGATCACTAACACCCTTTGTTCTTTGTTATGCAGCTGTTACCGTCTTACACCTCAAACTGTCTCCTGCTGCCAAAGAGAGGCTTGCTGCCTTTAGAAGACTCAATCCTGAAATAAGATCATTCAAGACAACCACCCAGGATTCACAAGAGGTATCCTCAGGTTCTGTCACGATGTTAAGTAAGTATCCTGTTTAAAAATTCAAATAAACAGTTAAATATAAGTAGGATAAGGATACTTATCTTGTTTTGTTTGTGCAGGTGCTGGAAATCCTCAAAGTCTCCCTCCAAATTCAGCGTCACGGATCTCGCCAATGTCAGATCCTCCAAGAAGAAGACTCCTGCTAGCCCAACTGCTTCAATCCCCAAGGCACCTTCCAAGGGAAGGGGAGGCAAGAAAAGAAACGCCTCTAAAGCTGAGGATCTGCAAGGTCTGCCCTTGATCCGCCAACAATTCCTTGAGTACTTCAATGAGGTAAGGATCACTGTCCCTGCTTGTATATCCTGCTTGTTTGAGGATCACCTGGTCTTGAACTATCCTTTATCCTCTATGCAGAAATTTGCTGAGATTGAGGATTACGTGGGCAACGTTGAGGATCAGGATAGGAAGATTGCTGACCTCCAACAGGTTGCACTGCTTAAGGACCTCAAGATTGCCGATCTCCAGAAGGATCTCCAGAACGCCAAAAATGAGAGGGCTAAGGTGTTGATCAATGCTGACTATGAAAAGCATGAGATCACCGAGGATGCCAAAGTCTCTGCCGCCATAGCGATGTACAAGACCAAACTGCAGATGGCCTTGGAAGCTCAGGATCCTGATTTTGACAGGAGCACCTGGGATGTGGAAGGCTGGAAGGCAAGGTTGGCTGAGCTGGATGATGAGGAAGAGGCTGAAAAGATCCTGACGATCGAGGCTGGAAGCAGTGGCAAGGATCATGGGGGTGAGGCAAGTGGAGCTGGTGGTGGTGATGCAGCGAAGGTTTAGGCTGCGTGATTGGGCAATGATGGACATTTCTAGACATAGCCGGAGCCCAATTTTTTTTTTGTTTTGATGGTAGTTTGTTGAACAATTGTCGGTTTGTACTTTGAACAATAGTTTTAGGGTTAAGGATCCAGGATCCTTCAGACAATAGGTAGGATTGCAAATGGTGGAGGGATCCTATGTTTGGGGGATGAAGCCATTGTGATCCTGCCGCCTCTTATTACCTGCATGCTAAGACCGCACAAACAATGGACACCCGTTGCCAACCCATGTGGACGGGCCACGTTTTGCTGGTAGAAACGTGGGTTGGCAATCTTGACAACTTTTTGTGGTTTAACCTTTGTTAATAAAATAACTATTATTTTTTTGGCTTATCTTGTGTTGTTATCCTTGTTTGTCTCTTTAATTTTCAATTGTTTTTGATGTATACTTGTCTAAATAAGAAATCTTGGATAAGTTAGATTGAAAATATTTAGGATATGATCCAGGATCAAATATCCTATAGTTGAAAAATCCCAAAAAGTAGTGTATTTTAAGGATCACAAGTTTAGTTGTCAAATTACAAGGGTGATTCAAATAAACAAAATTAAAATAGTTAAGGATCATACCTGAGGATCCAAGTTAGGATCCTAACCCTTAATACCATAACCAGGATAACTATAAGACAAGCCTTAGCGAGAAGTAAGGATCAAGGATCCTTAGTTGTTTAACTTCAAAGACCTGTAATAGAACATAACTTGGGACTAAGCCAATATAAGATAAAAGTTAGCAACTAGGGACAAGGCCAAGGATAACTGGGGACAAGCCTAAGGATAACTGGGGACAAGCCCGAGGATACCTGGGGACAAGCCCAAGGATCGTTTGTAAACTGGAGTATGGCCCTAACTGGCGACTATCCAAACTTAGTGACATGAAGATGCCAAAGCCTTAGCTAACGTGAAAACGTTAGAAACCTTAGGAACGGATGTATGGCACGTCTACCATTATACGTAGGATCCTAGGTATAGCCAGTACAATGGAATTATCAGCCCCTAAAGCGAGTACTGGTCCCACTTCCATGAACTATACCAGGATCATCATGCGCTACAGGCGGAACTGGGGCCAAGCCCAAATAACTGGGGTCAAACCCAAGTGACTGGTTGCTTTTGTGGATAACCATCCTTTTGCTAAGGATACCTGAACTTGCAAAACTCTGAATCACGTGAGAAGTGGATGAAGGATGCAGGATCCTTATCCTTAGGTGAGAAAGTAAGTAAATGAAATAGTTCAAGATTAGGATGTTTACCACAGTAAGGATCATTTGTGCTTTAAGGATCCTTCAAGGATACCCATAATGTAAGGATCATCTGTTCTGTGAGGATCCTGTTCACATGAAATATTTCTTCAAGTGGACAGCATTCCAAGCTCTTGGTAGCAAATCACCTTCCATGGTCAGCAATCGATATGCCCCCTTTCCTGCCTCAGTTTCAATCAAATAAGGGCCTTCCCATTTTGGTGCCAATTTTCCATCAGCAGGATTGGTGGTATTCTGAAATGCTTTCCTTAACACCATATCACCAATTTGAAACTTACTGATCCTGACATTTTTGTTGTAAGCACCAGCCATTCTTTATTGATGACTGGCCATCCTTATCCTAGCCAGATCCCTAATTTCTTCAATAGTATCCAGGTCTTGAACCAAGTTCTCATCATTTTCTTCAGGATCACGGATACTTGTTCTAGCAGTTGGAACCACCATTTCTGTAGGGATCACTGATTCTGCCCCAAATACCAAAGAGAATGGGTCTGGCCTGTAGCATTCTTGGGGGTTGTCCTATCAGCCTAAAGCACATAAGGTAGTTCTTCTGCCCATTTCCCTTTTTTTGGATCCAAGCTTCTTCTTCAAATTGTTGATGATAATCTTGTTGGATGATTCTGCCTCACCATTAGCTTGTGGGTGGACTGGTGTTGATGTTATCATCTTAATCCCCCAGCTGTCACAAAAGTTAGTAGTTCTGCCCCCAATAAATTGGGAACCATTATCACATATAATTTCAGAAGGGATACCAAATCTAGTAATAATATTTCTTTTAATGAAGGATATCACTTCCTTTTCTCTGACTTGGGCAAAAGCTTCAGCCTCTATCCACTTGGAGAAGTAATCAGTCATAGCAAGCATGAACACTTTTCCACCAGGTGCCTTAGGGAGCTTACCAACTATATCCATACCCCATCTCATAAATGGCCAAGAGGAGGATATAGGATGCAAAAATTCAGCTGGTTGGTGAAGGATATTGCTGTGTCTCTGACAAGGATCACACTTCTTAGCATACTCAACAACATCTTTCTTCATAGTTGGCCAGTAGTATCCTGTCCTCAGGATCCTTGAGAATAATGCCCTGCCCCCAGTGTGGTTTCCACAATCTCCTTTATGGAAGTCTTTTAAAACTTCTTGGATTTCAGGATCCTCAATGCATCTTAAATATGGTCCTGCAAGAGATCGCTTATACAACATATTATTTAAAATTGTGAATTGAGATACCTTAACTTTGAAAGCTCTAGGGTTTTCTCCTGTAGGAATCTCACCATGTTGTAAGTATCTCATGATTGGCAGGATCCATGATCCTGATCCTGAAAGAGATCGAGTATCCTCACTAGGGATAATTGCAGTATCCTCTCCTATTTCCATGGCCACATGATCCTCGATGGCAGGAGCCAGGATATGGATAATGGGGATATTTATGTCCTCCGGGATCTTCAAAGATGATCCTAGATTAGCCAATGCATCAGCTTCTGTATTTTCCTCCCTTGGTACCTGTGTCAAACTAAAGGAAACAAAAGAGAGTGCCAATTCTTTGACTATCTCCAAATATTTGGTTAGTTTTTCACCTTTAACAGCATAAGATCCATTAAAGTGATTAGTGATTAACAACGAATCTACATGTACCTCAAGATACCTGATCCTCATATGCTTAGCAATTTGCAAACCAGCTATTAAGGCTTCATATTCAGCCTCATTGTTAGTGGTTTGGAACTCACAAGCTATAGAGTGGGGTATTTTGTCCCCCTGTGGCGATTTTAGTAGTATTCCAAGCCCTGTGCCTTTGACATTTGAGGATCCATCAGTATAGAGTATCCAAGGATCCTTGGTCTCTTCTAGGTGCTGGACTTCCAATTCAGCTTCCTTTTGCAAATAACTACTGAAATCTGCCACAAAGTCAGCTAATGCTTGGGATTTAATGGCTGTCCTAGGTTCATATCTTATATCATATGCACTAAGCTTCACTGCCCACTTAGCCAACCTTCCTGACATTTCAGGTTTCCTGAGGACATTCTTAATTGGAAAATTAGTTTTAACAATAATAACTTGAGTTTCAAAATAATGTCTTAATTTAGTAGATGCCATAATTAAAGCAAGGATAAGCTTTTCAAGGTGTGAATACCTGGATTCGGCATCAAGTAAACTCTTACTTACATAATAGACAGGATGTTGTGTACCTTCGTGATCCTTAACAAGGACTGCACTTACTGCTTTTAAGGATACTGCAAGATATAAGGATAGCACATCTCCTTTTTCTGGTTTCATCAAGGCCGGTGCTGAGGATAAGTAATCCTTGAGAGCTCTTAAGGCACTTTCATGCTTCTCAGTCCACTCAAATTTCTTGTTCTTCCTTAGGATATCATAGAATTCCTTGCATTTCTCTGAGGATTTGGATATAAATCTGTTCAAAGCTGCGATCCTGCCTGTTAGCCTTTGGACATCCTTAGCATTGGCAGGAGATTTGATATTCACTAAAGCTTTGATTTGTTCCGGGCTGGCTTCAATACCTCTTTTTGTCACCATATATCCTAAGAATTTACCTGCTTTAACACCAAAGTGACATTTTGAAGGATTAAGTTTCATATTATATTTGTCAAGGATATCGAATGCTTCCTCCAAGTCCCTTAGGTGATCCTCAGCTTTTATGGATTTTACCACCATATTGTTAGGGCTGGATTTTTATTATAGGTGATCCTTACACATGATCCTAACCAGTGATCCTTGTTTCTTTGGCAGACAGTGATCCTCAGCAGGACTTCAGGATCAGGATCATGGGACATTATGGTGATCCTCATACTAACGGCCACTTCCGCTTAATACAATATTGTTTTGCAGGAACATCTAGCAGGATACGCTCTAGGCATCATGATCCAGGGACGCGTCTTCACAATTATGGCAAGAGCTAAATCAGAGATAGACGTTGCACAGGATATGGAAACATGGCTTGATTTATGGGCGGCTATTTAGGCTAGATTGTATCTCATTTCTAAAGGGGTAATGAGCTGAATATTAGTTTAGCTACCTAAAATAGGTCACCAACACATGTATAAATACCACTCTTCCTCATTCGGAAGGACACACACGACCTACAACGCAACTCTCACACACTTAGACACCAAAAGCAATAGTGATCCTTGTACTCAGCTCATTATCATCCAAAGTTGTAATCATATTTTTGTTATATTGAAGTTGGTGATCGGTAGTTGCCATCACCCGAGGTTTTTTATGCCGGAGATCATTCACTGATCAAGGGCTTTTTCCTCGTATAAATCATTGTGTCTTTGCATCTTTATCACAGAAGTGATCCTTTACTTTCATAATCAACCAAGCATCATACCCCGTTTTCATAAAGTTTGGTTACAATATCCTTGTTTGATTTTTGACCAAAACAGTTTGGCGCCCACCGTGGGGCAATTGGTGCTTCATTCATAAGAAAATCTTTTGTTCGAAATCGTTTCAAAGAGTTACATGGCTTCATCATTGAAGAACACGTCCACGGCGATGTCTGCAGTCACCTCATCACAGATCACTTTGCCTGCAGTACTAGTGATGTATTTGCTTTAATTTTGCAGATGAAGGATCGTATGCAGCGACAGGATGAGACTAATGACAGGATCCTCAGGGAAATTGGAGACCTCAAAAGACAAAAGAAAGTGGCAGAGGATCATTCCCCACTGATGCCCAAATCCTTGAGCTTCGATACTCCAATGATCACTTCCCAGCCATCAGGGATCCCCGACGTGCAAATCATAGGGGAGTCAAGAGGATCACGTCTCAACTCGGCAGCAATGACTCAGACATCAGATTCACATTTTCAGCCAATAGGATCCTATCCTCAATACATGGGATCCTTCATGAATCCGGGAGCCTATCCGGGGGCACAGCAGTTTCAAGGATCCTACTTTGTTCCAGGATCATTCCAGGGCCAAGGATCCTCCTTTGTTCCAGGATCATCCCGGGTTCAAGGATCCTCCTTTGTTCCGGGATCATCCCAGGTTCACGGATCCTCCTTCGTTCCAGGATCATCCCAGATACCAGGATCCTTACAGATGCCAGGATCCCTAAAAAGTTTGCAAACAGGAAGTCTAGATGTCCATCAAGGGGACTTCATTCCAATGCAGACCATTGCTTCCACTGGTCCCTCCGTTGTTCCGGAATCCCAGCAATATGGATTCCCTAACTTGAACCCAATGGGAGGTAACACTTTAAATAATTATCCTACCACTAACCACGGATTCATGCAGGATACAGGTACCAATCATGCTATGGCCAGGGAATTACAGAAACTAAAGGACATGATCTCAAGTGTTCCAGGGGTAGTCAAGCCTATCCCAGAGATTGCAGATGGAAGCCACAAAGTATCTCGCTTTGCACCACCAATTTGTGATGCAGAGGTACCCAAAAGGTTCCATATCCCCACCATGAAACTGTATGATGGCACAACGGATCCAGAGGAGCATATAGCACAATACAGGGAAAGGATGGAAATCAATCCTATCCCAGAAAAGTTGAAGGAAGCATGCCTATGTAAAGGATTTGGATCCACTCTAACTGGATCAGCTCTTAAGTGGCTGCTAAGTCTTCCCCCCTACTCTATTACTTCATTTGCTAATTTAGTTAATTTATTCAATAACCAATTCTCTTGTAGAAGAAAATTTGAAAAATTAACTAGCGATTTGTACAGGATAACTCAAAATCATAATGAATCATTAAGGGATTATATAACTAAATTTAGTAAAGAATCTTTGGACATTCCCAACTTGGATATGGCTACGGCTGTTGAAGCCTTCAAAATGGGACTGCTTAAGGATTCATTATTCTATGATGATCTTGTTATGACACCATGCAGGAATTTAGATGAAGTAAGAACTCGAGCACTCAGGTTTATCCGGCTAGAGGATGACAAGAGGATCCAGGAGAGACAAGTGGGATCCTCAAAACCGGAGAAGCAAGGATCCTCCTTCAAGAGCAACAAATTTAAATCCTACCATAGAAATGAGAACAAGAATGTGCATGCTGTTGACCAGGAAGAGGATGATGAAGATTATCCTCCAATCTCAGAATATTGTTTCTCCGTTGATAATCATGAACTGATCCTTGCAATGCAGAATCTAGGTGAAAAAGCTAGATGGCCTAGGAAGAATGATAAACCATCCGGGACTAAAGATAAGTCCAAATGGTGTGCATACCATGAGGATTTCGGGCATCTAACTGAAGATTGCATAGCCTTAAGAAAAGAAATTGGATACCTGCTAAGCAAGGGGCATCTAAAAGAATTGTTGGGGAGAAAAAAGCAAAGGACCCAGGATCCTGAAAGGATCCCCGAAAAAGCTCCAGCACCTCCGGCAGACGCACAAGTGAGCAACTTTATATCCGGAGGATCAGACATCTGTGGTACATCCTTTTCAGCGGCCAAAAGACATGCAAAAGAATCAAAAATGGATAATGGAGAAAGGCCTATTAGAACCTCAAGTGTCTCAGAAGGGAAGATGATAACATTTGATGAGGATGATCGCATCAACATTCAGGATCCTCACCATAATAGTTTAGTTATCACTCTCTTTATCTCTAACCATTTTGTCCGCAGGATCCTTATTGATGGAGGGAGCTCAGTGAACATTATCCAGCTTGATGTTCTGAAGAAGATGGGAATCCCAGAATCAGACATCACACCAAGATCCTCCGTGCTTGTAGGATTCAGTGGAGAAACGAAGAAAACTCTGGGGGACATCAAACTCCCAATCTACGTGGAAGGGTTACATAATTACCAAAAATTTTGTGTTATTGACTGTTTATCTTGTTGCAACGTTATCCTTGGCAGGCCTTGGATACATGATATGAAAGCAGTCCCATCTACCTACCATCAATGTGTGAAGCTCCCTAGCCCATGGGGAATAATCAAGATCGATAGTGACCAGCAGGAGGCTAAGGATTGTTATACCTCATCTATGAAGCCAACCTCGAAGCCAAGGGAGCAATAGCAATTACAGTATCCTCCAAGGAATGTCTTGGAGGCAAGGGAACAAGATGTAGATGAAATCCTCTTGGATCCTAGTGATCCTGAATCAAAAATCTATATCGGATCAGGGATCCTTGGCAAGATGAAAGAGGACATGATATCCTTCCTCAAGAGAAGAAAATCTACCTTTGCTTGGAAACATGAAGATATGACAGGTATATCTAAGGATATTATTACTCACAAACTTGGCATTGACAGGTCTATCAAACCAATCCATCAAAAAAGGAGGAAGTTTGCACCAGAAAGGAATGCCATTATCCAAGAAGAAGTAGAGAGACTACTTTGAGCAGGTATGATCAGAGAGGTAAAGTATCCAAAATGGTTAGCCAATGTGGTTGTTGTCCAAAAGAAAAACGGAAAGTGGAGGGTATGTGTCGATTTCACTGATTTGAATAAGGCATGTCCCAAGGATCCTTTCCCATTACCCCACATTGACTCCATGGTGGATGCAACGGCGGGGCATGAACTGTTAACCTTTATGGATGCATCATCTGGATTCCAACAAATTCAGATGGAACCATCGGACCAAGAGGATACAGCCTTTATGACCCCAACAGGTTTGTATTGTTATATTGCCATGCCTTTTGGATTGAGAAATGCAGGTGCAACATACCAAAGGCTGGTGAATATGATGTTCAAAGATCAAATTGGACAAACTATGGAAGTATACATAGATGATATGGTAGTCAAATCAAAGAAAGCTGAGGATCACCTAAGGGACTTGGAAGAAGCATTCGATATCCTTGACAATTACAACATGAAACTTAATCCTTCAAAATGCCATTTTGGTGTTAAAGCAGGAAAGTTCTTAGGATACATGGTAACCCAGAGGGGCATTGAAGCAAGCCCGGAACAAATCAAAGCATTAATAAATATCAAATCTCCTGCCAATGCCAAGGATGTTCAAAGACTGACAGGCAGGATAGCAGCTTTGAACAGGTTCATATCGAAATCCTCAGAAAAATGCAAAGAATTCTACGATATCCTAAGGAAGAATAAGAAGTTTGAATGGACTGAGAAGCATGAGAACGCTTTACAAGCCCTTAAAGAATATATGTCCTCAGCACCAGCATTAGCAAAACCGGAAAAAGGAGATGTGTTATCCTTATACCTGGCGGTATCCTCAACCGCTGTAAGTGATGTCCTCGTCAAAGATCACGAAGGTACACAATATCCTATCTACTATGTAAGTAAAAGTCTACTTGATGCCGAATCCAGGTACTCACACCTCGAAAAACTTATTCTTGCACTAATCATGGCATCCACTAAGTTAAGGCATTATTTTGAAACCCATACTATTGTTGTTAAAACTAATTTTCCAATTAAGAATGTCCTCAGGAAACCGGAGATGTCAGGGAGAATGGCTAAGTGGGCAGTGAAGCTTAGTGCCCATGATATAAGATACGAACCAAGAACAGCCATTAAATCACAAGCCTTAGCCGACTTTGTGGCTGATTTCAGTAATGATCTACAAAAAGAAGCAGAATTGGAGGTCCAGCAGCTGGGTGAAACCAAGGATCCTTGGATACTACACACTGACGGATCCTCAAATGTCAAGGGCACAGGGCTCGGGATCCTACTAAAATCGCCACAGGGGGACATAATACCCCACTCCACAGCCTGTGAATTCCAAGCAACTAACAATGAGGCTGAATATGAAGCCTTAATTGCTGGCTTGCAAATTGCTAAGGATATGGGGGTAAAATATCTTAAAGTATATGTAGACTCATTATTGATCACCAATCACTTTAATGGATCCTATGCTGTTAAAGGTGAAAAACTAACCAAATATTTAGAGATAGTCAAAGACTTGGCACTCTCCTTTGTTTCTTTCAGCTTAACACAGGTACCAAGGGAGGATAACACGGAAGCTGATGCATTGGCCAACTTAGGATCATCCTTAAAAATTCCAGAAGACATAAGTATCCCTATCATCCATATCCTGGCTCCTGCTATTGAAAATCAAGTGGCCATGGAAATAGAAGAGGATACTGCAGTAATCCCTAGTGAAGAAGCTCAATCTTATTCAGGATCATGGATCCCACCAATCATGAAATACTTGCAAAACGGAGAGATTCCAATAGGAGAAAATCCTAGAGCTTTCAGAATCAAGGTATCTCAATTTACAATCTTAAATAATGTGCTATATAAACGATCCCTTGCAGGACCATATTTAAGATGTATTGAGGATCCTGAAATTGAAGAAGTGTTGAGAGACTTCCATGAAGGAGATTGTGGAAACCACACTGGGGGCAGGGCATTATTCTCGAGGATCCTTAGAACAGGATACTACTGGCCAACCATGAAAAGGGATGCTGTAGAGTATGCTAAGAAGTGTGATCCTTGCCAAAGACATAGCAATATCCTTCACCAACCAGCTGAATTACTACACCCCATACCATCCTCTTGGCCATTCATGAGATGGGGAATGGATATAGTTGGCAAGCTCCCTAAAGCACCTGGTGGAAAAGTATTTATGCTCGCCATGACTGACTACTTCTCTAAATGGATAGAAGCTGAAGCTTTTGCTCAAGTCAGAGAAAAAGAAGTTATATCCTTTATCAAAAGAAATATTATAACTAGATTTGGCATTCCCTCTGAAATTGTATGTGATAATGGTTCCCAATTCATTGGAAGCAGAACCACTAACTTTTGTGACAGTTGGGGAATCAAAATGATCACATCAACACCAGTTCACCCACAAGCCAATGGTCAAGCAGAATCATCCAACAAGATCATCATCAACAATCTGAAGAAGAAGCTAGGATCCAAGAAGGGGAAATGGGCAGAGGAGTTACCTTATGTGCTATGGGCTGATAGGACAACTCCCAAGAATGCCACTGGTCAAACACCTTTCTCTTTAGTATTTGGGGCAGAAGCAGTGATCCCAACAGAAATGGTGATCCCAACTGCTAGAACAAGTGCTCGTGATCCTGAAGAAAATGCTACAATCCTAGCTCAGGATTTGGATACTATTGAGGAAATCAGGGATCTAGCTAGGATAAGGATGGCAAGCTACCAACAAAGAATGGCTGGTGCCTACAACAAAAATGTCAGAATAAGGAAGTTCCAAGTAGGAGACATGGTGTTGAGAAAAGCATTTCAAAATACTATCAATCCTGCTGACGGGAAGTTAGCACCAAAATGGGAAGGCCCCTACTTGATTGAAGCTGAAGCAGGAAAGGGGGCATACAGGCTGCTAACCATGGAAGGAAGTCTGTTACCAAGAGCATGGAATGCTGTTCACTTAAAGAAATATTTCATGTGAACATGATCCTCCGTGCACGTGATCCTTACATTGAAGTATCCTTAAAGGATCCCGGTGATATCAGTGATCCCTACTCTGGTAATATGCTTATCCTAGGAACTATTGCATTCTATTACTTTTTACCTAAGGATAAGGATCATGTATCCTTCATCCTCTACTCACGAAACATTTGAGTTATGATAAGTTCAGGTATCTTCAGCATATCGTCAAAGATCTTCAAAAGCACCGCAGATCCTTGGGTCCAACCCCAGTTATCCTTGGGATTATCCCCAGTTTCCGCCAGCAGCGCACGATGATCCTGATATAGTTCACGTCTTTGGGACCAGTACCCACTTCCGGGGCTGACAACCTCATCGTACTGGCTATATTTAGGATCCTACGTATAATGGTAGACGTACCATACATCCGTTCCTAAGGTTTCTAACGTTTTCACGTTAGCTAAGGTTTTGACATTTTCATGTCACTAAGTTTGGATAGTCGCCAGAAAAGGGCCATACTCCAGTTTACATACGATCCTTTGGGCCTGTCCCCAGTTATCCTTTGGGCTTGTCCCTAGTTATTCTTTGGGTTTTGACCCCAGTGATCCCCCGGGATCATCCCTAGTTATCCTTTGGGCATGTCCCCAGTTACTAATTTATCTTTTACATTGGCTTAGTCCCAAATTATATCTCACTTTTCAGGTTTGGGATGTCTAAACATATAAGGATCCTTAATCCTTATTAACTATCAAAGTCTTATCGATGATTGTCTTGATTGAAGGTAAGGATCCTAACTTGGATCCTCAGGTATGATCCTCGACTATTTTTATTATATTCATTATCCTAACTGACCCTTATACTTTGACAACCAAACCCATGATCCTTGAACTAAAATACTTTGAATAATTTCAATATCAGGATATTTGATCTAGGGTCATATCCTAAATTTATTAAATATATTTTCAACTCTTGCAAATATACTACAAAGACAACTAAGAAACAAGAAGCTAAGGATAACAACACGAGATAAGCCAGAAAAGTTAAGTTATATTATTAAACAAAAGGATCATTAACCCTTTCAAAAAGTTGTCAAAATTGCCAACCCACATTTCTACCAGCAAAACGTGGCCCGTCCACATGGGTTGGCAAAGGGTGTCCATTGTCTATGCGGTCTTAGCATTGTGCAGGAAAATTAAAGCGGCAGGATCACAAAGGCTTCATCCCCCAAACAGAGGATCCCTCCACCTTTTGTAATCCTACCTATTGTTCAAAGGATCCAGGATCCTTAACCCTACGAAACTATTGTTCAGAGATTACAGACCATAATTGTCTCAAACCATCAACAACCACAAAAACCACTACCAAACCTAAAAAATTGGGCTCCGGCCTAGTCAACAATATCCATCATCGCCCAATCATGCAGCCTACTCCTTTGCTGCTCCATCACCACCGGCTGCTCCACCTTGGTCCTTGTCAGCATCACCTCCCTCCAGCATTGGGATATCCTCAGCCTCATCCTCGTCCTCCAGGTCTGCCAGCCTTGCCTTCCAACCTTCAACATCCCACGAGCTTTTGTCAAAGGTAGGATCCTGAGCCTCCTCGGCCATCTGAAGTTGTATCTTATACTTAGCAATTGCCGCGGAGACCTTAGCATCTTGGGTGATTTCCTGCTTCTCGTTATCCATATCGATCAACCTCTGAGCAGCCTCAGCCTTCATGACCCGGAGTTCCTTCTCAAGATCTCCTATCTTGAGATCCTTTAACACACCCATTTGCTGGAGGTCGGCAATTTGACTCTCCTGGTCCTCAACATGGCTAAGATAGGTCTCAATCTCGGCAAGTTTCTTCAACAGGAGAAAAAAGATAAGCTTAGGATCAGATGATCCTCAAAGAAAGCAGGATACACAAACAGGATATGCGAGACGGATAACCAACAGGGGCAGTGATCCTTACCTCATTCACGTAGTCGAGGAATTGCTGACGAAGGAGGGGAAATCCCTGGAGATCATCTGAAGCCTTCCTCTTCTTCCCTTTGCCTCGGATAGGCGCTTTAGGAGCTGATGCTGAAGGACTGGCAGCAGGAGCCTTCTTCTTTGAAGACGTGACATTGGCAAGATCACTTATCCCAAATTTGGAAGCAGATTTAACAGACCTGGCAGATTTTCCAGCACCTACACAATTCAAAAACAAGATAAGTTCCCTTATTAAATTAAATACTCTTACATAAAACTTACTTTCTATGAGGATACTTACTTGACATTGTGGCAGATGCAGAGGATATTTCTTGAGAATCTTGGATAGTGACTTGGAAGCTTCTAACTTCAGGATCAAGCTTTCTAAAAGCTAGGACTCTCTCTTTTGCAGCAGGGCTTAATTTCAGATGAGCAATGGATATAGCTGCACAAGAAATAAAAAGAGATATTAGTGATCCTCATTATATGAGACAAGGCTGATAGTGATCCTTCAAGGATCCTCTATCCTACCATGAGTGGCCCATTCTTTGGGCAGATCCTTCCCATCTGGGATAGAATCCCTCCTAACAAAGAAAAAACGACGCTTCCAGTTTGTATCATTCTTGGTGACCTTGAAGACAGGGTGATCCTCACCAGCTTTCCGTTTCAACAAATACCGGTGAGAACCGAATGTGGTGAGATCATAAAACTCAGCTAACTCCGCCATCCCCAGATCAATCCCTTCCTGCTCGATGATCCTCTCAAAGGTATACAGAACCCTCCAGATCATCGGCATAGCTTGGATATATGAGATGCCGGTTAAGGAAAAGAAAGATTGGGTGAACGATGGGAAAGGATATGAATACCCTATGGTGAATGGAGTAGCAGGAAAAGCCACCCAGGTATTCGAAACAGAGTCACTCAGAGCGGTAGGTGTGAAGGACTTGAAAACAGCATTCGCCGGGAAGCAATGACGAATTCTGTCTATGTGAACATCAGTGAAACAACACCTCTCCGTAGGAGAATCCTTGATAATCCCCTGGCTTTTAAAGGGACTATCCTTCTTGGGATCCTTGTGTGGAGAATTCCGGAGCAACATGTTTGTGACGAAACGGAAACAGAGTAAAAGCAGAAAACAGAGCAAAGAGAAAAGAAAGAGAGAAAGATACCTGATCAATCTTCGGTGCAGAATATAAAGGGAGTGTATCTTGAATTTAAATACAAACTGATCCTCACCCTATCTCCTATTTATAATCATGATTTGCAGGGATTGTCACATCCATGACGTAATGATCGTAACGGCTAGTTCAATATTAACGGCTAGTTACTCGGAGATGCCCGTTGGAGATAAGATCAAAACAAAATACAACTCGTTAATTTACAATCAACTCCTTATATTTAGGGGGCAATTGTTAGGGCTGGATTTTTATTATAGGTGATCCTTACACATGATCCTAACCAGTGATCCTTGTTTCTTTGGCAGACAGTGATCCTCAGCAGGACTTCAGGATCAGGATCATGAGACATTATGGTGATCCTCATACTAACGGCCACTTCCGCTTAATACAATATTGTTTTGCAATCTAGCAGGATACGCTCTAGGCATCATGATCCAGGGACGCGTCTTCACAATTATGGCAAGAGCTAAATCAGAGATAGACGTTGCACAGGATATGGAAACATGGCTTGATTTATGGGCGGCTATTTAGGCTAGATTGTATCTCATTTCTAAAGGGGTAATGAGCTGAATATTAGTTTAGCTACCTAAAATAGGTCACCAACACATGTATAAATACCACTCTTCCTCATTCGGAAGGACACACACGACCTACAACGCAACTCTCACACACTTAGACACCAAAAGCAATAGTGATCCTTGTACTCAGCTCATTATCATCCAAAGTTGTAATCATATTTTTGTTATATTGAAGTTGGTGATCGGTAGTTGCCATCACCCGAGGTTTTTTATGCCGGAGATCATTCACTGATCAAGGGCTTTTTCCTCGTATAAATCATTGTGTCTTTGCATCTTTATCACAGAAGTGATCCTTTACTTTCATAATCAACCAAGCATCATACCCCGTTTTCATAAAGTTTGGTTACAATATCCTTGTTTGATTTTTGACCAAAACACATATCATCTATGTAAACCTCCATAGTTTGTCCAATCTGATCCTTGAACATCATATTCACCAGCCTTTGATAAGTTGCACCTACATTCCTTAGTCCAAACGGCATAGCAATATAACAATATATACCGGTTGGAGTCATAAAGGCCGTATCCTCTTGATCAGATGGTTCCATCTGAATTTGTTGAAATCCAGATGAAGCATCCATAAAAGTCAACAGTTCATGACCCGCCGTTGCATCCACCATGGAGTCAATGTGGGGTAATGGGAAAGGATCCTTGGGACATGCCTTATTTAAATATGTGAAATCGACACATACCCTCCACTTTCCATTTTTCTTTTGAACAACAACCACATTGGCCAACCATCTTGGATACTTGACCTCTCTAATCGTACCTGCTCGGAGCAATTTCTCTACCTCTTCCTGGATAATGGCATTTCTTTCTGGTGCAAACTTCCTCCTTTTTTTGATGGATTGGTTTGAATGACCTGTCAATGCCAAGTTTATGAGTGATAATATCTTTAGATATACCTATCATATCCTCATGTTTCCATGCAAAGGTAGTTTTCCTCCTTTTGAGGAAGGATATGAGGTCTTCCTTCATTTCGCCAAGGATCCCTGATCCTATGTAAACTTTGGATTCAGGATCACCAGGATCCATAAGGATTTCTACTACATCCTGCTCTCTTGCCTCCAAGACATCCCTTGGAGGATGCTTTAATTGCTATTGTTCCCTTGACTTTGAGGCTGGTTTCATCGATGAAGTGTAATAGTTTTTAGCCTCTTGTTGATCACTATCAATCTTCACTATTCCCCAAGGACTAGGGAGCTTCACACATTGATGGTAGGTGGATGGGGCTGCCTTCATATCGTGTATCCAAGGCCTGCCAAGGATAACATTACAACAAGATAAACAATCAATAACACAAAATTTTTGATAAGAATGTAGGCCTTCGATATATATTGGGAGTTTAATGTCCCCTAGGGTATTCTTAGTTTCGCCACTGAATCCCACGAGCACAGAGGATCTTGGTATGATATGAGACTCAGTGATATTCATCTTCTTGAGAACATCAAGCTGGATAATGTTCACAGAGCTCCCTCCATCTATAAGGATCCTGCGAACAAAATGGTTAGAAATAAAGAGGGTAATAACCAAACCATCGTGATGAGGATCCTGGATATTAACACGATCATCCTCATCAAAGGTTATGACTTTTCCTTCAGAGACACTTGATGTTCGAATGGGTCTATCTCCATTATCCATTTTGGTTTCCTTTGCATGCCTTTTAGCCGCTGAGAAGGATGTGCCACAAATGTCTGATCCTCCAGAAATAAAGTTTATTACGTGTGCATCTGTTGGAGGGGCCGGAGCTTTCTCAGGGATCCTTTCAGGATCCTGAGTCCTTGACTTTTTTCTCCCTAATAATTCTTTCAGGTGCCCCTTGCTCAACAAGTATCCAATTTCTTTTCTCAGTGCAATGCACTCTTCTGTGAGATGCCCAAAATCTTCATGGTATGCACACCACTTTGATTTATCTTTAGTTGCAGCTGGTCTGTCATTTTTCCTGGGCCATCTAGCTTTGTCACCTAAATTCTGCATCGCAAGGATTAGTTCATTGTTATCAACAGAAAAACAATATTCAGAAATTGGAGGATAATCCTCATCATCCTCTTCTTGATCAACAGCATGCACATTCTGGTTATCAGATTTGTTATAGGATCTGAACTTGTTGTTCTTGAACGAGGATCCTTGCTTTTCTTGTTTTGAGGATCCTGCTAATCTCTCCTGGATCCTCTTATCATCCTCTAGCCGGATGAACCTGAGTGCCCGGGTTCTTACCTCATCTAGGTTCCTGCATGGTGTCATAACAAGATCATCATAGAACAATGAATCCCTGAGCAATCCCATTTTAAAGGCCTCAACAGCCGTGGCTATATCCAGGTTGGGAATGTCTAAGGATTCTTTACTAAATTTTATCCCTTAATGATTCATTATGACCCCGGGTTATCCTATATAAATCATTAGTTAAACGTTCAAATTTTCTACTACAAGAAAACTGACTATTAAATAGGTTAACTAGATTAGCAAATGAGGTAATAGAGTAGGGGGAAGACTTAGCAGCCATTTGAGAGCTGATCCAGTAAGAGTGGATCCAAATCCCTTGCACAGACATGCTTCCTTTAACCTTTCTGGGATTGGATTGATCTCCATCCTCTCCCTGTATTGTGCTATGTGTTCTTCAGGATCCGTTGAACCATCATACAACTTCATGGTTGGCACGTGGAACGTCTTGGGTATCTCAGCATCACAGATTGGTGGTGCAAAACGAGATATCTTATGGCTCCCATCTGCAATCTCCGAGATAGGTTTGACCACTCCTGGAACACTTGATATCATATCCTTTAACTTTTGCAATTCTCTAGCCATGGCTTGATTGATACCTGTATCCTGCATGAATCCATGGTTAGTAGTAAGAGAATTATTAAAAGTGTTACCTCCCACCGGGTTCAAATTAGGGACACCGGATGTGAACCCATATTGTTGAGACTCTGGGATGATCGAAGGACCGGTAGAAGCAATGGTCTGCATTGGAATAAAATCTCCCTGATGGACATCCGAACTTCCTGTTTGCAAACTCCATAAGGATCCCTGCATCTGGAAGGATCCTTGAAACTGGGATGATCCTGGAACAAAGGAGGATCCTTGAACCTGGGATGATCCTGGGACAAAGGAGGATCCTTGAACCTAGGATGATCCTGGGACAAAGGAGGATCCTTGAACCTGGGATGATCCTGGGACAAAGGAGGATTTTTGAACCTGGGATGATCCTGGGACAAAGGAGGATCCTTGAACCTGGGATGATCCTGGAACAAAGGAGGATCCTTGAACCTGGGATGATCCTGGGACAAAGGAGGATCCTTGAACATGGGATGATCCTGGGACAAAGGAGGATCCTTGAACCTGGGATGATCCTGGGACAAAGGAGGATCCTTGAACCTGGGATGATCCTGGGACAAAGGAGGATCCTTGAACCTGGGATGATCCTGGAACAAAGGAAGATCCTTGAACCTGGGATGATCCTTGAAACGGCCAGCACCCTTGAATCTGCTGCGCTCCTGGGTATCCTCCTGAATTCGTGAAGGATCCTATATGGTGAGGATGGGATCCTGTTGGCTGGAAGTATGAACCTGATGCCTGAGTCACTGTTGTTGATCCGTAGTGCACTCCTTTTGGCCCTCCCACATATTGAACGTCTGGAATCACTGAAGGCTGAGAAGTTATCACCGGAGTATCAAAATTCAAAGATCTGGGCACCAGTGGGGAATGATCTTCTGCCGATCTCTTTTGTTTCTTGAGATCACCGATTTCTTTGAGAATCCTTTCCTTGGTCTTATCCTGCTGCTGTATATGCTCCTTCATCTGCAAAATCAAGGTAAACATGTCACTAGTAGTAGGAGTATAAGAAGCAGAAGAAGTTGGAGGTTTTGAGAAAATGGGAGTTGGTTTCTTCTCAGCATTTTTCTGAGATCCAGCAGGTGGTGGAGGCAAAGGTGGAATGCCCTGAGATGAATTGACCGCAGACATTGCAGTAGAAGTATTCTTTGAAGATGAAGCCATGTACTTGAATGCAATGAACCGGAATGATCACAAACAGAGAAACTTCTTAGGAACGAAGCACCAACTGCCCCACGGTGGGCGCCAAACTGTTTTGGTCAAAAATCAGATGAGGATAATGCAACCAAACTCTTTGTTACGGGGTATGATGCTTGAATTGAGGATCAACGATAAGGATCACTTAAATGTAAATTGCACAAGTGACACAAAGATTTGTACGAGGAAAAAGCCCTTGATCAATGAATGATCTCCGGCATAAAAAACCTCAGGTGATGGAAACTACCGATCACCAACTTCAAATTAATCAATAATTGTTTACAACTTCGGATAATAGCGAGCTAGGTATAAGGATCACTATAGTGTAACGTGCAAAAATGTCCAAAATTGCTAAGTGTTTTGCTGTATGCTCAAGAGTGCGGTTGTACGAGTGTGTGTAGCCAAAATTAGCCAAGTGTTTTTTAAACCTAGCTCGCTATCCCTTTTTAAAAATAGAAGTTAACTATGCTAACTAACTATCCGCAATTCGTGGCATGCTCCCACGTTCTCCACAACGTCCATTTCCAGTCAAACACGTGCGAAATAACCGTGGAATATTCCTTAGTAACGTTGCCAAGACCAAGTCCAACTTGTTACTCCTGCAAAACAATACGAAATTCAAAGTGAACAATCGTTAGTATAAGGATCCTTAGGGTGATCCATGATCCTGATCCTGAAGCACTTCTGAGGATCACTATCTGTCACAGAAGTAAGGATCACTAACAGGATAACACATGAGGATCATAGGTCATTAAAAATCCTGCCCTAACATGTAGAAGCCTTCAAAATGGGTTTACTTAGGGATTCATTGTTCTATGATGATCTTGTCATGACACCCTGCAGGAATCTTGATGAAGTGAGGACCAGGGCCCTTAGATTCATCCGGCTAGAGGATGATAAAAGAATCCAGGAAAGATTGGCAAGACCCTCGAAGCAGGAAAAGCAAGGAACCTACTTCAGGAACAACAGGTCAAAGTCTTATAACAAGTCTGATAACCAGAACGTGCATGCAGTAGAACAGGAAGAGGATGATGAGGATTATCCTCCCATTTCTGAATATTGTTCTTCTATTGATAACAATGAACTAATCCTTGCAATGCAGAAGTTTGGTGAAAAAGCAAGATGGCCCAGAAAAAGTGATAAGCCAGCTGCAACAAAAGACAAATCCAAATGGTGTGCATATCATGAAGATTTCGGTCATCTCACTGAAGAATATATTGCACTAAGAAAAGAGATTGGTTACTAGTTAAGCAAAGGGCACTTGAAGGAACTGTTGGGAAGAAAAAAGTCAAGGATCCAGGATCCTGAAAAAGTTCCAGAGAGAGCTCCTGCTCCCCCTGCTGATGCACAAGTTATCAACTTCATATCCGGAGGATCAGACATATGTGGCACTTCCTTTTCAGCAGCTAAGAGACATGCAAAGGAGACCAAGATGGATATTGGGGATAGACCCATCCGAACCTCTACAGTTACACAGGAAAAAGTTATAACTTTTGATGAGGATGATCGAGTTGATGTCCAGGATCCTCATCATGATGGTCTTGTTATTACCCTGTTTATATCTAACTATTTTGTTTGCAGGATCTTGATAGATGGTGGAAGCTCTGTAAACATCATTCAGCTTGATGTCCTCAAGAAGATGAACATTACTAAATCGGACATTGTCCCAAGATCCTCGGTTTTTGTCGGATTCAGTGGAGAAACCAAGAACACATTAGGGGACATTAAACTTCCCATTTACATAAAGGGACTTCATTCTTATCAAAAATTTTGTGTTATAGATTGCTTATCCTCTTGCAATGTTATCCTTGGCAGGCCATGGATACATGGCATGAAGGCAGTCCCATCTACATATCATCAGTGTGTAAAGCTTCCTAGCCCATGGGGGGTGGTGAAGATTGAGAGTGATCAACAAGAAGCGAAGAATTGCTACACCTCATCAATGAAGCCAGCCTCAAGACCAAGGGAGCAATAACAATTAAAGCATCCTCCAAGAGATGTCTTGGAGGCAAGAAAACAGGATGTGAAAGATATCCTTATGGATCCTCAGGATCCTGAATCCAAGATCTTTATAGGATCCGGGATCCTCAACAACATTGAACAGGATCTAGTATCCTTCCTAAGGAAGAGAAAAGCTACCTTTGCCTGGAAGCATGAAGACATGACAGGTATCTCTAAAGATATAATTATTCATAAACTTGGGATTGACAGGTCATTCAAACCAATACATCAAAAGAAGAGGAAGTTTGCACCTGAGAGGAATGCCATTATCCAGGAGGAGGTAGATAAACTGCTCCGAGCAGGTATGATAAGGGAGGTTAAGTATCCAAGGTGGTTAGCTAATGTGGTTGTTGTAAAGAAAAATGGAAAGTGGAGGGTATGTATCGATTTTACTGATTTAAACAAAGCATGTCCCAAAGATCCTTTCCCTTTACCCTACATTGACTCCATGGTGGATGCTACTGCGGGTCATGAGTTGTTGACTTTTATGGATGCTTCATCTGGATTTCAGCAAATTCAGATGGAACCATCTGATCAAGAGGATACAACCTTTATGACCCCAACTGGTATATACTGTTATATTGCTATGTCATTTGGACTAAGAAATGCAGGTGCTACTTATCAAAGGCTAGTCAATATGATGTTTAAGGAACAAATTGGACACACTATGGAAGTCTATATAGATGACATGGTGGCTAAGTCCAAGAGAGCTGAGGATCACCTACGAGATTTGGAGGAAGCATTCAATATCCTTAATAAATTTAATATGAAGTTGAATCCTTCCAAGTGTCATTTCGGTGTTAAAGCAGGTAAATTCTTAGGCTATATGGTGACAAAAAGAGGCATTGAAGCAAGTCTAGAGCAAATCAAGGCAATTGTGAATATAAAATCTCCTGCCAATGCAAAGGATGTGCAAAGGTTGACAGGGAGGATCGCGGCCTTGAACAGGTTCATATCAAAGTCATCAGAAAAGTGCAAGGAATTCTATGACATTTTGAGAAAGAACAAGAAATTTGAGTGGACTGAAAAGCATGAGAATGCTCTCAAAGCCCTTAAGGATTACCTATCCTCAGCTCCGGCCTTGATGAAACCAGAAATAGGGGATATATTATCCTTATATTTGGCAGTCTCTTCTAAAGCAGTAAGTGCAGTCCTTGTTAAGGATCACGAAGGTACACAACATCATGTCTATTATGTAAGTAAGAGTTTGCTTGATGCTGAATTCAGGTATTCACATTTAGAAAAACTTATCCTTGCTTTGATTATGGCATCTACTGAATTAAGACATTATTTTGAAACTCATGCCATTATTGTTAGAACTAACATTCCAATTAAGAATGTTCTCAGGAAACCTGAAATGTTAGGAAGGATGGCCAAATGGGCAGTGAAGCTTAGTGCCTATGATATAAGATATGAGCCGAGAACTGCCATTAAATCCCAAGCCTTGGCTGACTTTGTGGCAGATTTCAGTAGTGACTTACAAAGGGAAGCTGAGTTAGAAGTCCAACAGCTTGAAGAGACTAAGGATCCTTGGATACTCTTCACAGATGGAGCCTCTAATGTCAAGGGAACTGGACTTGGAATACTACTAAAATCGCCACAGGGGGACATAATACCCCACTCAATAGCTTGTGAGTTTCAGACTACTAATAATGAGGCTGAATATGAGGCCTTGCTAGCTGGTTTGCAAATTGCCAAGCATATGAGGATCAGGTATCTTGAGGTACATGTAGATTCATTATTAATTACCAATCACTTTAATGGATCATATGCTATTAAAGGTGAAAGACTAATTAAATATTTAGAGATAGTCAAATAATTGGCACTCTCTTTTGTTTCCTTTAGTTTGACACAGGTACCCAGAGAAGAAAATGCAGAAGCTGATGCATTGGCCAACCTTGGATCATCCTTGAAGATTCCAGAGGATATTAAAATTCCCATTATTCATATCCTAACCCCTACTATTGAGGATCATGTAGCCATGGAGATAGGAGAGGATTCTGCGATCATCCCCAGTAATAATACACATTCTCATTCGGGATCATGGATCCTTCCAATCATGAGATATACAGCATGGAGAGATCCCCACAGGAGAAAATCCTAGAGCTTTTAAAGTCAAGGTATCTCAATTTACAATATTAAATAACATGTTATATAAACGCTCTCTTGCAGGTCTATATCTAAGATGCATTGAGGATCCTGAAATTCAAGAAGTCCTAAAGGATTTTCATGAAGGAGATTGTGGAAACCACACTGGGGGCAGAGCACTGTTCTCAAGGATCCTTATGACAGGATACTATTGGCCTACAATGAAAAACGATGCTATGGATTATGCCAAGAGATGTGATGTTTGTCAGAGACATAGCAATATCCTTCATCAACCAGCAGAGCTCCTGCATCCTATATCCTCTTCTTGGCCATTCATGAGACGGGGAATGAATATAGTTGGCAAACTTCTCAAGGCACCTGGAGGAATAGTATTCATGCTTGCTATGACTGATTATTTCTCCAAGTGGATAGAAGCTGAAGCCTTTGCTCAAGTCAGAGAGAAATAAGTGATATCCTTTATTAAAAGAAACATTATTACCAGATTTGGTTTTCCTTCTGAAATTGTTTGTGATAATGGATCCCAATTTATTGGGAGTAGAACTACTAACTTTTATGACAGCTGGGGGATTAAGATGATAACATCAACACCATTCCACCCACAAGCTAATGGTCAAGCAGAACCATCCAATAAGATCATCATCAACAACTTGAAGAAGAAGCTTGGATCCAAGAAAGGAAAATGGGCAGAAGAGCTACCTTATGTGTTATGGGCTGATAGAACAACTCCCAAGAATGCCACTGGTCAAACTCCATTTTCTTTAGTGTTTGGAGCAGAATCAGTGATCTGTACCGAGATGGTGGTTTCTACTGCAAGAACAAGCATCCGTGTATTGAATTCCGGGTGGGATAATCACCGCCAGGCAGCTATGGGGCTAAGCTAGCTTGCGTGAGTTGAAATACTCCGGCGGCCGGGAGGTCCGTGCACTAACCCCCCCCCCCCCCCCCAACAAGCATCCGTGATTCTGAAGGAAATGCTGAAAACTTGGTCCAAGACTTAGATACCATAGAAGAACTCAGGGATTTGGCAAGAATAAGAATGACTGGTTACCAACAAAGGATGGCTGGAGCTTACAAGAAGAATGTCAGGATCAGGAAGTTTCAAGTTGGTGATATGGTGTTGAGGAAAGCATTCCAAAATACCACCAATCCTGCTGATGGCAAATTAGCACCAAAGTGGGAAGGTCCCTATCTTATTGAAGCTGAGGCAGGAAAGGGGGCATATAGATTATTAACAATGGAAGGTGATTTGCTACGAAGAGCTTGGAATGCTGTCCATTTGAAGAGATACTTCATGTAACAAGGATCCAGGATCCTTAGCTATTTTCATGACCGATATCCTTGAAGGATCCTTAGAGGATAGATGATCCTCATTCTGGTAATGATCTAACTTCAATCTATTTAATTCTTTAATTATCTTGCTTACAAGGAGAAGGATCCTGGATCCTTTATCCTTCTTTCACTTAGTTCTGAGTTTTGCAAAAGATTGATGTATCCTTGAGAAAGGATCAAGTATCCACAGAAGTCTCCTAAGTTATTTGGGCTTGTCCCCAGTTTTATGGGCTTGTCCCCAGTTTTTGGGCCTGTCCCCAGTTTTTGGGCCTGTCCCTAGTTTCGCCAGTAGCGCACGATGATTTTGGTGCAGTTCAAGGCAATGGGACTAGTACCTACTTTAGGGGCTGACAATTTCATTGTACTGGCTGTATTCAGGATCCTACGTATAATGGTAGACGTACCATACATCCGTTCCTAAGGTTTCTAACGTTTTCATGTTAGCTAAGGTTTAGGCATTTTCATGTCACTAAGTTTGGATAGTCGCCAGTGAGGGCCATACTCAAGTTTACACAAGATTCTTTGGCCATGTCCCCATTTTTTTGGGCTTGTCCCCAGTATATTGGGCTTGTCCCCAGAATTGTTGGGCTTGTCCCAAGTTGCTAACTTCTATCTTATATTGGCTTAGTCCCAAGTTATGTTCTATTTCAGGTTTCCAAAGCTAAATAGTTAAGGATCCATGATCCTAACCTTTTACTAAGGTTTGTCTTTTGGTTATCTTGATTGTAAGTATTAAAGATTTAGGATCCTAACTTGGATTCTCAGGTATGATCCTTATTTACTCTAATTTTATTCTTGATTTATTTATGTTACCCTTATACTTTGACAACAGGATATATGATCCTAAAAACTTATTGCATTTTTTTGAACCTTTCGATTAAAGGATATTTGATCCTTGATCATATCCTAAACTTTTTAACATAAGCTGATTTCTATACTTTCATCATTAACTTATAAATTCAAAGAAAGTGTACAATAACAATTAAAAGGTAAACATACACAGAATGAACAACATGAGATAGCCAAAAGATTAAGGTTTTATTTATTTATCAAAAGTTAAACCCTTTAAAGGTTGTCAAAATTGCCAACCCAAGTTTCTACCAGCAAAACGTGGCCAGTCCACTTGGGTTGGCAAAGGGTGTCCATATTAGCAAAGTCTTAGTGCAGAAAATAAAGACGACAGGATCACAATGGTTTCATCCCCCAAACAAAGGATCCCTCCACCATTTGTCATCCTACCTATTGTTCAAAGGATCAGTGATCCTTAAACCTAGATACTATTGTTCAAATACAGACCAACCATTGTTTAAAACATCAACAACCCAAAAAAAAAACCATAAATCCTAAAAAATGGGCTCCGGCCGCGTCTAGATAAATCCATCATCGCCCATTGTTGCAGCCTACACCTTCGCTGCATCATCATCACCACCAGCCGCTGCATCCTCAGCCTTATCCTTCAACCCGCTGCCACTTGCCTCGATTGCCAGAACCTCTTCAATCTCCTCTTCATCATCGAGCTCAGCTAGCTTGGCCTTCCAGCCTTCTTGGTCCCAGGCAGTCCTGTCGAAGTTAGGATCCTCAGCCTCCTTTGCCATTTGGAGCTTGATCTTGAGCATAACAATGGTGGCAGAAAGCTTAGCACCCTCCATCACCTCCGCCTTCTCTGATCAGCATTAATGTGGGCCAAGACTAGTTCCCTCTTCACCAAATTGACATCATTCTGCAAGGAGGCAATCTTCTGATCCTTCGCCAGGAACATCTTCTGAAACTCCAAGTGCTTCTGCTCAGCCTCTTCAGCATATGAATCCATGAGCATGTGGATCTCAGCAAATTTATGCAAAAAAGGGGAACACAAGTTAGGATCCGTTATCCTCAATATGGGCAAAACAGACTTAAGGATCAGGGATCCTTACCTCAGAGACATATTCCTCAAATTGGTGCTGAATGAGAGGCAGGTCTTCAAGAGTGTCAGCAGTTTTTATCTTCTTTCCGCCCTTGCCCTTGGAGTGGGGATGCTGGGACTAGTAGCAAGTCATTTTGTCACACCCCCAAAATCCACATGCGGAGTATCACCACTTGGAGGCGTGACTGACCAGGATCAAGCCACCAATCATATTGAACATAGCGTATAAAGAAATGTAAAACCCAAACACAATATAATTGGTGTCGAAACAAAACATGGTTTAAGTTGTAAGCGGAAGCATAATGTTTAAAACCAAAGTATAAGTTCAAAAGTATGATAAATGTTTAACATGGCATATGACTATCCATGTCCCACAACGTCCACGCCTCCTCGTGCAACCTCCAGAAGTACCTATTGACCTGAAAGGCATGTAACAACGAGTCAACAACAAAGTTGAGCGAGTTCACAGTTGGTTGTTTAGTTTTACTAGTTCGTTTTGAAATCATATGTTGTTTCGTAAACCACGAGTTAACCAGTAACCTTTTGCTTCCCAAACCATAATCATAAGTAGTGGGGGGCTTCCCCTGTGAACCACTAGACCATACCATATCGACTACTAATGAAATATAAGTTGTGCCCTACATCAGTGTCTATCATCATTGACAGTTTGCCATAGTCCATTAGTACACGCCCGTTCGAACGACACGGTGTGAGGTTTATTAAACCTAATAGCGCTATTAACTAATGACCCGCTCGCCATCGGCCTCGGCGATTAAGTTGATATAAAGAGGAGGGACTTCGTGATAGAGTTTTGTCTAGTAAGTTAAGGTTGTTGTCCTACCCAAGGAGGACGAACGTACGTAGTTCTACCCTAGGAGTATACGCAGGAGTTATAGTGGCATCCTACCCAAGGAGGATGGCCGTACATATCCTACCCAAGGAGGATATGTAGTTTCCGTTTTAGTTCATCAACCCATTCCCAACCCTTGGGAATCCCATGCCTTGTAGAAAGTGTGAACTCATCTCGGTTTGCTCGGTTAGATTATTACTCGCTCACAATTAATTCAATCCAATCCTATAGTGTTTATACATGTGTAATCAGTTGATAATCACATAGTTCAATTAACAATCATGATCATAACGTATATGCAAGTAACAACTAACACATAGCATTTATCAATCACACAAGTTCATGCAAGTCACGCTTATCATTTAACAACAGTTAACTAACCCAGTAACCCTTAACAGACCTAACTGATTTACTGTGTATGTTAATTAACTTGACGAAACATACTTGTTTCGTCGTGAACCCCTTCGGTGAAACCCCCTGGTTTCGTCATGATTACCCCTGGCGAAACACCCCTGTTTCGTCGTAAGCCCCATCGACGAAACACTCCGGATTCGTCGACATGCGCTTCGTCGACTAGCAACTGTTACGTCGACATCAGTTTCGTTTCCATAACCGTTTCGTCCATTAAGTCAGTTACGTCGTGTAACTGATGATTACCCAGAAACCCTAACCGCCGATCATCATCACACAACAATCATACAACAATCATACTAAAAGCATCTCAGTATTTAACATCTAGCATAAACCCTAATCATGCCATAAACAATCAGTTTCACGTCATCTGATTCTCATAAACATCAACATCGATCATGAACAGTGGGCACAAACCATTTCATTCATAACATTAGATCCAATCTGAATGATTTATGATGGAACATCGAATCGAATCATGGACAGTGAACATAATCAATCACAATCATATAAAACAGAATCGTCAAACTCTCAAGAACAACATCACATATTATCGACACAAAGATCCTGAGTTTATACTGTTTTACAAAAACCCTAACCTAAACACACAAAAGCATCATATAGCAATTATATCTACTGTAAGGTTTTTACACTAACCGCAATGTCGAACAGCTTAGATAGACCGAGATGGATGATGCTTGAAGTTTTCTACAATCGCCGTCGATAGGGGGAGAGAGCTCTAGGGTTTCAAATTTGCTAAAGTGTGACGAATGAAACAGTGGAACTCAATAAATATCCGCATAATGTACTGGGCCCTTAATGGGCTTCGGCGAAACATTGGGCCGGCGAAACAACTTGTTTCGTCAAGATAATGATGACGAAACACTTCCTCTGTTTCATCGAAGTGGTTGATGGCGAAACTCTTTGTTTCGTCGGGTATAGTTCTAATCTCAAACAGTTTACAAGTTCATGTAACCAAACACTTTAATCACATTAGATAGATAACATATCAAACAAACATCTCAACATATAATTCAACATGTTCAATTACAAGGCAAACAAGTCGTGTAAACAAACAAATTAACAATTAATGTGCAATTAATGCGTTAATAGAATCTTGGAAACTCGAGTTGTCACATTATCCCCAACTTAAAAGAAATTCCATCCCGAAATTTAGCATGCAGTTACTGAGGAAGCTAGTTAAGTTGCGTGGTTTACTGGTTTTCCTGGGGTGTCACATCATCCCCCCGTTGATTTGGAATTTCGTCCCGAAATTCCGCAGTAGCTTCAGCCTCAGTAATGGTTGCATTGTTGCCGAACAACTAGGGATACTTGAGTTTCATTTGGTCTTCTCGTTCCCAGGTGAACTCTGGGCCACCACGGGAGTTCCAACGAACTCGAACGAGAGGTATTCTGGTGTGCTTGAGAACTTTCACATCTCGGTCAGTAATCTCTACTGGTTCCTCGACGAATCGCAACTGGTCGTCTATAGTGAGCTCCTTAAAAGGAAGTATGAGGGTCTCATCTGACAGACACTTTTTCAGATTTGACGCATGAAATACGTTGTGAACTCCACTGAGTTCTGCTGGTAGGTTCAGTTTGTAGGCCACCTTGCCTATTCTCTCGATGATTTCGAACGGTCCAACATAACGTGGGTTAAGTTTACCTTGTTTGCCAAAACGAATCATACCTTTCCACGGTGAGACTTTGAGTAGCACTCGATCCCCAACCTGGAATTCGAGTGGTTTCCTACGCTTATCAGCGTAGCTTTTCTGACGGTCACGAGCTGCCGCCATTCGTTGTCGTATCTGAGCAATCCTTTCTGTTGTGTCTACTACAAGTTCTGGACCCGTGATCTGACTATCATCCACCTCTGCCCAACAAAGAGGTGATCGACATTTACGCCCGTACAATGCCTCAAATGGAGCGGCTTGAATGCTGGTGTGGTAACTGTTGTTACACGAAAACTCCACTAACAGGAGGTGTTTTTCCCAGCCGTTACCGAAATCAATCACGCATGCCCTAAGCATGTCTTCAAGAGTTTGGATGGTGCGCTCGGACTGCCCATCCGTCTGTGGATGATAAGCGGTGCTCATGTCTTAACGTGAGCCAAAAGACTTGTGCATTGCTTGCCACAGTTCAGAAGCTGTTGGTGTACTACGTCTGTCGACTACGTCTTACATCGAGTCTAGTGTGTATAGGTTAGACATGGCACGAAATCCTAGAAACATGTGTTTGTATAGGTTTCGCTTATAGGGCATAGTCTAGATTTCGCTTGTATGTCATGGTGATGGTTCCGCTTGAACGTCATTGTTGTAGGTCCGCTTATACGGACATGACCGTATAAGCGGAACCTCCTCATCTATATATAGTGGTCATTTCAAGCGGAACTAGACACATAGTTAGAGGTGTTTTCTTCCGGTGAGCCATGAAGTGCTGCCGAAGTGCTGTCAGAACGTGTACTCGTGTTATTGATCAATACAACAGCAATATTAAAGTGAATGTGACTGAAATAGCACCAAATCATTAGTTTCCGCCTCTTGATTTGGATAGGAATTCTTCTGATCGACTCAAACAGGGCCGAAACACGATCCTACAATTGGTATCAGAGCTTAGGAGGAGGAGTTCTTGCCATTTCAGCTGCATTTCATCTATTTTTCTACACTTTCTTCAAATTTTTAAAATTTTTCACGGTAAAACAAGCTCAAAATCTCATGGATTGTGCATAATAGGATATAGACAAACCCTGGAAAGTTTGATGTTAAAATTCACTTTAAAAATGGGTCAAAACTGTTCGTGAATAGGTTCCGCTTTAACGAACAAGGTAGTTCTGCTTCAAGGAACAAGCTAGTTTCGCTTCAGTGTCACCTCAGCAGCTAGTTCGGCTTCAAGAGACAGTTGTTTCGCTTCAGTCACAGTGCAGTTTCGCTTCAAGGGACAGTAGTTTCGCTTCAGTGTCATCTAAGTTGGTAGTTCCGCTCAAGAGGTTCGCTTGAACAGACATCTTGTAGTTTTGCTTGTGAGACATTGAAGGTTCCGCTTGTGTGGTCCGCTTATTTGAACAAGTAAGGTTCCGCTTGTGTGGTCCGCTTATTTGAACAAGTGAGGTTTCGCTTTCTGGTTCGCTTATTTGAACACTTGAGGTTTTGCTTGGTTGAACAATTCAGTAATTTCGCTTTTGTGAACAAATTTGCCTAAGCTTGGAAGTTTGTGAACTTTGAACATTGAACAATGGACAACGAATTCTATGACGCCTTTGCTAGCCCGATCTCTATTACTCAGAATGCTTTGATTGATAATGAAACCGGGACGTCTCAGAAACCGCCCAAACTCATGGATATTGATGATTATAACGTGTGGTCTGAACGTTTCGGAAACTGGGTCGAGGCTTATCATCTAGATGCGTGGGAACACACTGAAGAGCCATATGAAAGACCCACAAGAAACAACAAAGAGTTACCAATTCGAGAAATGAGTACTAAGGACAAAAAGAAATATCGAGATGAGAAACTCATGGTGAGTCTGCTTCAGCAAGCAATAAAAGAAGATATTCTGATTTTGCTTCAACATGACGGAACTGCGTATTCAATTTGGACAGAATTGGAAGCAAAGTTTGTTGGGAGTGATGATATGCTCAAAAATAAAATGTCTCTTATGGAGAAAGAATTTGACTTATTCCGTGGATTGAAATCTGAAAACACCAAGCAGATAATTGATAGATATTGTAACTTGGTGAGAAACATGTCAAAACTTGGAATTAAGAAAGATACTGATGAATTGGTTGAAAAACTTGCAGATGCGCTACCACATGAAACATGGGGAACGTTTCTGATGATGCTGAGATCCAACAGAAAAGATTACAAGAATATGACACTGGGAGATTTCATCAAACACCTGGAAGCTCAAGAGATGGAGCAGAGGAAGATTGCTAGGATGAAGAATTATGATGGAGAACAGGATATCAGCTTGTACTACAAGAGTGGTGCTACTGAATCAACCAATCATTCTCTGAAAATCGAAACTGCTTTTAGTGTTAAAGATTCTTCTGAAAAGAAATCTTCCCAGGGATCTAGCAGCTCAAGATTTTCATCATTCGATCCAAACATTTCTGTAACAAAGAATGGAAGAAAACTCCAGTGCAATATTGTTCTTAGTATTGAAAATGATCAAGATTACACTGAAGAGATGGCTAAAAATCAAATGTCTTTGTTAGGAATGGTTCTTGAATCTTATAGTAGTTTCGTAGCCAGAAAGATCGGTAATCCAATGGTCACGAAAGAGGATTACGATCAAATTGATGCTGAAGAAATGGAATTGATGGACATTAAATGGTGCATGGCTAGTGTGATGCGACGAGCTGAAAAGTTTAAACAAATCACGGGAAGAGATGATTTCCGTGATGCAAATGTTTCAACTTTAGGCTTTGATAAATCTAAAGTTACGTGTTTTCGTTGCAGGGAAAAGGGGCATTTCAAGAGAGAGTGCAAAAACCGTGAAGCTACTGGAGCCCAAAATCCTTTCGGAAACAACGATTATCACAAAAAGGCGATTTATCATCAAGTCACACCACCAGCACAGCATCAGGCACAAACTGCTCATGGGAGAGATGTGATTGATAATTCTAAAAGAGCATGTCTAAGCAAATATGAAAACTTTTCATGGGATAAATATATTCCAACAAACAGCAAAGTGTGTTTGGCAGAACAAGAAGATGAAAAGTTGGCTGAAGGTTTTTGTTGGGGTGATTTTTGCCCAGATAAAGATCTCATGGCCAAAGAGATGTCCAAAAACACTTCAAATGTTAATGCTTTCTTTGCTAATGCCTATGATTTGAAATGTGCAGAAAGAAGCAGGAAAGTCATGGAAGCTGCTGAAGCAAGACGAAGAAAGCTTGAAGAAGAGGAAGAAGAGGAAGAAAGATTAAAAGCTGAAGCTGAAGCTGAGAGAAAAAGAAGAGCTGAATTTTTCCAACCAGACAGAAAAGTCAAAGAAGTTCCTGAATTTGAAGTAAAAGTTGATGCTGAACCAGTTGAAGTTCCAGAAAAATGCATGAACTGTGATTCTTTAATCAAGCAGAACAATGAGTTGCTGCATAACATAAACAGATTAAATGAATCATATGATACAATGAATAGAGAAATCAACAAGTATACTGATTCAAGTGGTGAACAAGCTGTGGCAATGAATACACTGAAGATAGAGTACCTGAGACAGCTTGATGATGCTAATTTTCATATAAAGAAATGTGCTGATCTGGAGTTGGAGTTAGCAACACAAAAGATAGAAACTGAGAAAGTGAAAAAGTTATTAGAAAGTTACTCATGTTCTACTTTTGTTGTTGACAGGATTTATCCGGTTGTGGAGAATCTGAAGACGTTTGAAAAGGTGAAGACGTCTGAAGAAAAGAAATCTGTGACAAAAGACGAAGAAAAAGTGAAGACTTCTGGTAAGAAATCAAGTGTGGTCTACAATAGATGTCCGCCCCCAGTCGAAAATGGATATTCACCTCGAAATCCAAATTCCGAGAGAGTCGAAAAAGCAATAAACTTAGAATGGGAGTCTGGGCCATCGGATAACTTGCCAGAAAATATTGATGTCACATACACGTCATCCGACACTGATCAAGAGTCAAAGTTGATAAAAAGTGTGGTCGATCAGGTGTTAGATAAAGATGACAGTGAGGAGTCAAACATGGAGTCCAAACCCAAGTCAAAGTCTGGGTCCAATGCGTCTAGGCCGACATTCAAAAAGGACAAACGGGTTTATGATAAAGAGTTTTTGATGTCAAAATCTAATTTGAATGATGAATCATTCAGAGTGGCTTATACTCTGAAAGATTCTGACAAATTATATTCTGATGATGCTTTTCCAATAAGAAGTGTCAAATTTGAAATGATTCAAAAGGTTTTCAAAATAACAGAAATTAATATTTCTGAAATAAAAGATTTAAATCTTATTGGAAAACCTAAACAATACACTTCAAGAGATCAACAAAGAATTAAAAAGAAAATGGGTTACAATTGTGGTTATAGTTTTCAAAAGAAACCAAACCATAATCGTAATTTCAAAAAGAAAGGATTAGGTTTTGTTCCACCGAAAAACTATAAAAATGAAAAAATGTATAAACCAAAAACTGTGTTTATTTAAGGGAAAACAACAGAAGCTGAAAAAGAACAATCATTCAGAAAGCAGGCTAATCAGGAATTCCTTGCCAAGAAGCAAGAAGAACTGAAGAAGAATGATGTTACAAAGAAGATTGAAAAGAGAACGTGTTATCAGTGCAAGATTGCTGGTCATGTGGCGAAGGATTGTCCGAAGACATTCAAGCCAAAACATGAAGTCTCTGGTAAAATGAAAGAAAAAGTTGTCGAGAAGACTGAACTGTCAACCCGGAAGTTTACTGGCTTTGAAAATTCAACTTTTGAAAAAGGAGAATGTTCAAAGAGTGCTTCAAGAAGAAAAGATAATGTGCCAAATCAAAAATGGGTTGTGAAAGGTTCAAGTAATAGTTCTGGTGATGAATCTGATTCCATAAAATCAGAGGAGCCACGTGTTGAGAAGAAGGTTGAAAGAAAAGTTCCAACTATGAATGATGAAAATTTTCCACCATTGCATGCTGAAAATTTTAAGAAGAAAGTTGGAAAAGTTGAAATTTCAAATCAATTTTATTCTGATAAGAAAAAATTTGATGTTGAAAAGACTTTCAACGGAAGTGTGAAACACATTTTTGGCAAAATGGTCAATGGTAAGGCTAAAGGTGTTAAAGAATTTTATGCTGCCAAAAGAGGTGTTCACAAGTCTGTTGAAAGAAAAGAAGATGAGATTGTTACACCCAAGGAAGGTCAGGCTTGGGTGGATATATTTTTCAAAGAATAAAAACCTGACTTGCCGGAGATCCCAAGTTGGTAATCGTGGATCATGAATCGGCATCATTCTTTATCATGTTTGTATAATGTGTTTGCGAAGTTTTTGCAGGATTTGCTGGAACTCCCAGGTTTGTAAGCGAGGAGTAGGAATCGGCACCTTGAGAATTCAACCAACAAATGGTAATTGGTTGAAAAACAGGTTTGAAGTTTGGTTTGTGCATATCTGCATATGGTAAATCAAGGACATTAATTTGTACTTGAATTTTTCTTACAAGTGGTTGAAAGTCATTGTGATGATTTGATCCCCATAACCTACAAGTGGTTGATAAACGAACTTATTTTCTGGAAAAACCATTTTGATTAAAACAAACTTGAGTGTTTTGAAATCATTATGGGAAAATAGTTTGTTGTGAGGGGGAGTTCTGACTGTTTAAGCTAAATGGATGGAGAATTGAGGCGTTTCGATATCAGTTGTCATGTTCTGTATAGTTTGTTTTCAATTTTTTTAGATGTATTTGAATTTTAGGGGGAGTAAGAAATTTTTAGAAAATCCAAAAACATCAGAAAATTTGAAAAAGACAAAAACATTATAAAACTGAAAAATGAGTTTTTGTTGCATAAAAGAGGAAATGATAGTACATCAGTGGACTATCGCGACATGCTAAAGAAATGTAAAGTCAAAATGTGATAAACAATCTTACTGTGGATATGTCAGTAGATTTTTGCACATTTAGTAAATTGTAAAGAGACATAAACCTAAATATTAAACTTGCTTATTCTGTGGGTTAACAAAACTGTTTGGATATATAGGTAACCCCTGAAATCTTGTTTGAAAGGTCCCTTATTCTGAGATACTAGGTCTTTATACTCAGTGATATCTGGGGTATTATCCCGGGACTTCTGCTGTATGGAAATACTGACCTAGTCCCCGGATAATGCTTTCTGCAAAAAGCTTGTATAAGCTCGCCCACAGCATGCTGATGAAACAATAAAATTGATAGTCGCTACTGTTGTAATTAAAAGATCATCTAAAGGGGACACACCGAAAGTCGAAGCCGTCATCTCTCTGCGTATACGGAAGTATCGACCTGAGCTCTCACGGCCCTCGCACATAACCCCCTTTACAGATATCATCTGTGGTATACTCACCTGTAAGACTGAATATTGGGATCTAGATACGGGAGTATATTCAAGTAGTGGGACACACGGATAAGTTTAAGTATCTAAGACACTAATTGCATATCTCGAAACAGTTGAAATCTGTGTGAAAATTTAAGAGGACAAACATACTGACAATCTAGGTAAATTGTTTAGAGCTTAAAATGAAATCAAGCTTAACGGTGTTTGATGATATGTCTCAGAAACTGATATGATCCTCTTGCACGAACTCACAAAAATATTGTTTGTAAATATCCAAAAAGATTTTCGACATGTAGTGTTTTTCTCATGTTTTTACATGTAGTGTTAGTTACTTTGATTTTGAAAAATCCAAAAAGATTTTCGACAACTGGTGTTGAAAAGCTGATTTTCGAGGTTCAAAGTGCTAAACATGAAGAACAGGTTTGGAAGAGAGTATTTGAGGTTGTTAAGTTTGCTTGAATATAGCCAGTAAAAGATCCTGAATGCAAAATCATTAATGTAGTTTACCATTAGAGTTTCTAAGTTGTTGAAAAGATTTAATCTTGAAGAAACTTATATTTGGGTAGAGATTGTGCAGGTATATATGTGCCAGGTGATAATCCTGAGATAGATCAGAGTCAGGTAACGATCTTGAACCTGATGGAAGCCTGTCCACGATCTTAGAATGAAGCTGTGAATTCCAGACTACGATCCTAGAAGTTTGAGAGGGGGAGTCTGAAGACAAAAGTTTAAGAAGCAGTTAGAGCTAGTACTGATCCTGGAACTTGCTATCAAGAAAGAGAAGCTTGTAAGTGATGGAGATAGAGTTTGCGGATTCTTGCAATGATAAATTCTTCTGAGGATGATTGAAGACCGATCAAGACTGTAGATTGGCAGTTGAGAAGACTCGAAGACTCCGTCAACATCCGAGGGGGAGTCTGTTGGTGCACTACGTCTGTCGACTACGTCTTACATCGAGTCTAGTGGTGTATAGGTTAGACATGCACGAAATCCTAGAAACATGTGTTTGTATAGGTTTCGCTTATAGGGCATAGTCTAGATTTCGCTTGTATGTCATGGTGATGGTTCCGCTTGAACGTCATTGTTGTAGGTCCGCTTATACGGACATGACCGTATAAGGGGAACCTCCTCGTCTATATATAGTGGTCATTTCAAGCGGAACTAGACACATAGTTAGAGGTGTTTTCTTCCGGTGAGCCACGAAGTGCTGCCGAAGTGCTGTCAGAACGTGTACTCGTGTTATTGATCAATACAATAGCAATATTAAAGTGAATGTGACTGAAATAGCACCAAATCATTACTTTCCGCCTCTTGATTTGGATAGGAATTCTTCTGATCGACTTAAACAGGGCCGAAACACGATCCTACAGAAGTAAAACGCGCATCACGATCAGATATAATGGAGGTTGGCACCCCGTGCCTCAAAACCACTTCTTTTAAGTAAACGTCTGCTAGAGTAGAGAACTTGTCTGTTTCTTTGATAGCCAAGAAGTGTGCAGACTTAGTCAATCGATCCACTATCACCCAAATAGTGTCATTTCCACGTTGAGATCTAGGCAGGCCAGTGACAAAATCCATGGAAATTTGCTCCCATTTCCATTGCGGTAACTTTGGTTGTTGAAGTAGGCCTGATGGTTTCTGGTATTCAGTCTTGACTCTCGCACAAGTCAAACATTTGCCAACGTAGGTTGCTATGTGGGCTTTCATGCTAGGCCACCAGTATGTGGTCTTCAAGTCGTGGTACATCTTATCCGAACCAAGATGTACTGAATAACGAGACTTGTGTGCTTCATCCATCACAAGCTCACGTAATTTTCCTTACAGCGGGACCCAAATACGCCCCGTTACATAGTAGGCGCCGTCTTCCTTTTGTTCTAACCGTTTCCTTGATCCGCGTAGGGCCTCAGCCCTGACGTTTTCTGGTTTCAATGCTTCTACCTGAGCATCTCGTATCTGGGAAGGAAGATTAGACTGGATGGTAAGTTGTAATGCTTGCACGCGCTTAGGCGTAGTATCCTTTCAACTGAGGGCGTCAGCCACAACATTGGCTTTCCCCAAATGGTATTTGATCGCGCATTCGTAGTCATTCAATAGCTCGACCCATCGATGTTGTCGCATTCTAGGACCGGTTTTGACACCGTTCGATTGCGTAACGAACGTTCGACGTGCGGCATCCGTGAACGTGCGTGACCGAACACACAATAACGTACTAGAACCGTGAATTTATTGAAAGATATGACGTGTACAATACAAGAATCACGTAGAGAGTACTTTTTCTCTCTAGACTTTCTCTCTCTAGACTTGAATCTTCTAAATCACCAAATGAGCAAAAGTCTTTAATGAGAACCCTAACGGTTCTATTTATAGGCCAAGGTATAAGGAGGTTCTCCTTATTTACCATTATGCCACCTTGTCTTTTAGTAACTAGATATTACAATATAATCCTAGATTTCTATAGTTTCAGCTACGGTTTGAATTGACGGAGGCGATAGACATTAATGCACCAACAGACTCCCCCTTGGATATTGCCGCAGTCAATCCGTAGTTAAACTCGTAGCGACTTGTCTTTCCCTCTCTCTTGAGTCTTCTTTAAGATTTAACGTCTTCAGCAAACACAGACTCCCTCTTGCTCGAACAGAATCCTGGTGGATCTGTCTTCAGCTTTAGCTCCCCCTTTCGGTAGTCTCTTCAGGCTCCCCCTTTTGTCAAGCTTCCGTGCTTTTAGGATCGACGCCTGGCTGTCCGTAGCAACGGAATCAGAAACCTACACATCTCAACCTCTCGTAAGACAAAATAATTTTGACTCTAAAAGAATTCACTCAAAATTCTCAAACATATAACACACAATATTGTGATTCAAATTAACGAATCATCTAAACATTTGAGGATGATCTTCCAACTTCTCATCATCTTAACCAAACTAATTGTTCATCTTGTTTAGCCTTTGAGATTTTGAATATCAGCTTTTCAACATCAGTTGTCGAAATTTTTTTTTTTGGATTTTTCAAAAATTTTATGCTAAAACACACTAAAATCTTTTTGGTTTTTTTTGAAAGAAATGCAGTAAAGAAATATATACATAAAATATTTTTGTGAGTTTGTGTAAGAGGATCATATCAGTTTATTAGACAAATCACCAACACCGTTAAGCTTCATTTCATTTTAAGTTCTAAACAATTCACCTAGATTGTCAGTATATTGATCCACTTAAATTTTTACACAAAGTTCAACTGATCCAAGATACGATATTAATGTCTTAAGAACTTAAACTTATCCGTGTGTCCCACTACTTGAATATACTCCCGTATCCAGATCCCAATATTCAGTCTTACAGGTGAGTATACCTAGATGATATCTGTAAGGGGTTAGCTGCGAAATCGTGAGAGCTCAGGTCAGAACTTCCGTTCAGCAGAGAGATGACGGTTCGACTTTAGGTGTATCCCCTTTAGAGGATCTTTTGTTACAACAACAATGACTATCAATTTTATTGTTTCATCAATTTGCTGAGGGCAACGCTTTTTCAAGCATTCGCGAAAAGTATTATACGGGGACTAGGTCAGTATTTCCATATAGCAGAAGTCCCGGGATAATACCCCAGATATCACTAAGCATAAAGACCTAGTATCTCAGAAAGAGGGACCTTTCAAACAAGATTTCGGGGGTTACCCATATATCCAAGAAGTTGTTACCCACGATATAAGCAAGTTTGAAATTTAGGTTTATATCTCGTCACAATCTACTAAATGTGTAAAAACCTATTGGCATATCCGCAGTGAGATTGTTTATCACTTTTTAACTTTCCATTTCTTTAGCATGTTGTGACAGTCCACTGATGTACTATCATTTCCTCTTCTATACAACAAAACTCATTTTTTATTTTTAATGTTTTTGACTTTTTCAAATTTTCTAATTTTTTTTTAAAAATTTGACTCCCCCTAAAATCAAAATATGTTTCAATTTTGATTTTCTGGAAAATTTGAAAACAAACTATACAGATAAAGTGACAACATGATATCGAATCGCTTCAATTCGCCATCTACTTGGCGTAAACAATCAGAACTCCCCCTAACAACAAACTATTTTCCCATTATGATTTCAAAACACTTAAGTTTGTTTTAATCAAAATGGTTTTTTCGGAAAATTAGTTTGTTTACCAAACATTTGTAGGTTCGGGGTCACTTCATCACTTTGTTCTTCTTTAATCACTTATCGGAAAGAGAAATCAAGTACAACTTAATGTCCTTGATTAGTCTTTTGTAATTCCGAAATATCACAGTTACCATCCTGTGAATTTCTCAAGAAAGATGCCGATACCTGTTCCACACTTACCAACCTGGGAACTCCGGCAAGTCAGGTTTTTCATTTAAACAGTTTCACCCAAGCCTGACGGTCCTTGGGTGCTTTTGAATTCTCATTCAACAATGGTGGAAAATTTGCATCATCCATTGTTAAACCAGAATTCTCTACTTTTACCTCATCAACTGGCTCCTCTAGCTTTGATGAACCAGAATCATTGCCTGAATGTGGCTTGTCTGACTTTGATGCGCCAGATTCATCGCCGACATGTGGCTCCTTTGTTTCCAAAGAAGCAAATTCATCGCCAACAACTTTCTTCCTTTTCTTTTCTACTTTCGTCCTCAGATTTATATCCGATGAATTTGTCTTGCTTGACTTTGTAATCGAGGGAGTTGATTCATCAGCACTATTATTTTTACCAACAGATGAACCCGAGGACAAAATTTTCTCGAGACACTCTCGTGCCTTCTTCCTCTTCTTCCTCAGTCTGTCTTTCTGCCCCTGTGAAAGTTTAACTTTCTTTTCTTGAATTTTCTGTTCTTGAACTTTAGGTTTTAGAACCTTCTGTTCATGGGGCTTGACATTGACTGGTATCTTTGCCAATTTCTGAGAATTAGCCCTCAATCTTTCATTTGACCTCCTTGGACAATTTCTGGCAATGTGACCTCTGATTTGACAATTATAGCATCTTCTTGTCTCATAGCTCTAATTCTGGCAGTTAACAGCAATGTGTCCTTGATAGCCGCATTGGTAACACACTCTGTTATCATACCAATCGCCACTTTCACACCAGATGCTCAGATCATAGCATTGTTTGGCTTGGTGATGTACCTTCCTCATGTTTGCTGGATTTGGCCTTTGAGCACTGTGGTCCGACCTTCACCACTTATTGCCAACAATTTTTGAGTTTTGATTTTTCAATTTTTGTGGTTTTTTATCACAATTGGATGATTGAACTGATGAGCTTTTATTTTCATTTTGAAAAATTTTCGAATTTTTAATTTTTTATTTCTGTTCTACAATCTTCTTAACAGGTTTTTGCTTTGAGCATTCACCTATTTCAGTAGATTGCAAAACAGTATTTTTGAATTTTTCTATTAATTCTAAAAATATTTTTCTTTTCTCATTTTTCTCATTTTCATCATCAGTTTTATCATCACAATACTCAATTTTGACTTTGTCAAAATTTGTGACACTGTCACTTATTGGAACAAAATTGATTGGTTTTGGACATACAAGATTTGGTAATGATGATGAAGTCACAAAACCTTTCAATTTCTTTTCAAGTTCCTCAATTTTGTTCCTTGAATTCTCAGCTTCTTTTTCAAGCTGAGAGGTTTTTTCAAGATGAGAATTGATTGCCTTTTCATTCACATGTTTGTTTTTCTCAAACATTAATTTTTCATTTTCTAAAATTTTTATTTGATTTTGAAATTCTGTTTCTTTTTTCTTTCAAAACTTTGTTTTCCAGCTTTATCCAATAAACATCTTTATTTTCACTTATAATTTTTTCAAAATCTTTGTTTTCTAAAGACAAACCCTCAATATTCTTCAAAAGTTTGTCATTTTCAGATTTCAGTTTTTCACAGTTCAAGCGCAACACCAGAATCTGTTCATCATCAGCTTTCTTCTCGATCTTCAAAGTTTTGTTTTCCAATGTCAAACTCTTCGCATCTTTCAAGAGTTTGGCATTGTCAGCTTCAGGTTTATCACATTTAGAACATACTGATTCAGATTCTGAAGATCCAATCTTCACAAATTCTTCATTCTTTGGAACTTGCTCTTCCTCTGTTTTGTATGTTCCTGCACAAAAGATTTTAACGAAATCAAGAGGATTCACATTCTCATCAATATAACACCCCCTCTTGATATCGTATTTCATTACATATTTTGCTCTAATACATTCAACAACCCTTTTGTTCATCTCATCAATCACATCTAAACTCATATCCACTAGATGTTTTTCCAATTCCCTTATCAAATCTTTCCTTTTCTTTCCATTTTCAAATTCATGAGTTTTATGTTTGTTGATGAATCCTTTCAGATGTAATTTTGAAAAATTTGAGTCCTTTCTTAAATTTTTCAAACATTCACTCCATTTAATAGGTAATGCATCTGCAAACTTTTCTATCTTTTCAGCATCTGATAGAAATATCTCATGATTTTTTAAGTATTCAAGTAAGACTTCATATCGGTTTTCTAAATCTTCCAAAGTTTCATTTTTCAAACATACAAAATATTTAAACCTTTTGACCCAACCATCTTTTTTCACATTTCTATAACTATCATCTATAAACCCTCGATTCCAATTGTTAAATCTTTCAAAATTATAATTTTCATCTTCATCAAACATTTTTTCTAACTTTCAAAAACAACCTGTTCAAACACTCAATTCAACACTTATAGTCACAAGTGGTCGACAAAATCTAGAACAAATCACATGCACACTCAATTCGAAAATTGCTGACAACTATCAAAAACTCACATGCAATATGATAATGTTTATCCTTTACATGATTGGGCCGAAATTTTTTATATCCAAAACTGATTGGCCGAGAATAAGACCAATGAATGTTACTGAAATCCGCTCAATTCTTATTTAATCTTGTTGACAACTTTGATTGGGCAGACAAAATGCAACTGATTGGGCCGTATACTGTTTGTTATTAATGATGTGTTGCAAAAGCCTAATTAAATGTGACCGACAAACAATGAATGGCCAACAAACAATACAACCTTTAATTGTGATTGGGCCGATGTTATTTGACTAATCTCTTGTGCCGACAAACTACATTCACCACTTACATCTCATTCGGCCTCATCTTGCACTATACCAACAACGTTTAATGCACTTTAATTGTTATTGGACAGCTAAGCTTTATTGGATCAGTGATAGGACCAAACAACTAAGCACAATTAAGCCGAAAATTCAATTTACTCTGATTGGGCCTTTCAATTTACTCGTTACCTTTTCACATGCAAAGTTATTGATTTTTGCAAAATGGTGGTCGACAATTTCAAAGACCCTTAAGTTCTCATTGGACCTTTCTTATATTGGATAGTTATGATTTAAATTTGGCCGACAATTTGATTTTATTGGACCGATGGAGCGAAACCACAAGGCACTCAAAAGCGAAATCTGATGTTCACAAAAGCGAAATCTCTCAACTTTTGTGACACAGGAGCGAAATCAGGTAGCTATGAGCGAAACCTCAAAGTATATGTGTCACAAGAGCGAAATTAGCCTGTAACTTGAGCGAAATCAGGACACTAAGAGCGAAATCAGGACACTAAGAGCGAAATCAGGACACTAAGAGCGAAATCAGCAATTTTGACGTGAAATCGGACCTAAAACCTTCGATTTCTCCTAAACGGCTAGGAGTTTGGATCTGAAACTTGGTAGGGTTATAGATCAGGTGTTTTCGCACAACATATCAAAAAATCAGCCGATTCGGACCATAAAATCCCGTTCAATTTGACGAAAAACAGTGAAAAACGTGAAAGAATGAGTAGAAGATGAAGAAATGATGCAATTCGGATCTGAAAACGCTGAAATCTAGTACAAATCAATGTGTTTGATCAGTGCAATCGAGCTCCTAGCTCTGATACCACTTGTAGGACCGGTTTTGACACCGTTTGATTGCGTAACGAATGTTCGACGTGCAGAATCCGTGAACGTGCGTGACCGAACACACAATAACGTACTAGAACCGTGAATCTATTGAAAGATATGACGTGTACAATACAAGAATCACGTAGAGAGTACTTTTTCTCTCTAGACTTTCTCTCTCTAGACTTGAATCTTCTAAATCACCAAATGAGCAAAAGTCTTTAATGAGAACCCTAATGGTTCTATTTATAGGCCAAGGTATAAGGAGGTTCTCCTTATTTACCATTATGCCACCTTGTCTTTTAGTAACTAGATATTACAATATAATCCTAGATTTCTATAGTTTCAGCTACGGTTTGAATTGACGGAGTCGATAAACATTAATGCACCAACACGCTTGTTTAATTCCTTCTGTTGGAAGATATGCTTGAGACTCCTGTGATCGGTGTAAATGGTGCACTTGGTACCGTACAGGTAATGTCTCCAAATCTTGAGCGCGAAAACAACAGCTCCCAGCTCCAGATCGTGTGTAGTGTAATTCCTTTCGTGAATCTTAAGTTGGCGCGAAACGTAAGCGATGACTTTATCCCGTTGCATCAATACACAACCAAGACCCTGAATTGATGCGTCACAATAAACCACAAAGTCGTTTGTGCCCTCTGGCAATGAGAGAATTGTTGGGCTGCAAAGTCTATCCTTTAGGTGCTGAAATGCTGATTCCTGTGCATTACCCCAACGATAGGTGACACCTTTTTGAGTTAGTGAAGTGAGAGGTTGCGCAATCTTGGAGAAATCCTTGATGAACCTTCTGTAGTAGCCCGCCAAACCCAAGAATTGGCGGATTTCTGTTGGTGTACGGGGTGCAGGCCAGTGCTTAATCGAGTCTACCTTGGATGGATCAACATTAATCCCATCCTTGTTTACCACATGGCCTAGAAAGTGAACTTCGCGAAGCCAAAATTCGCATTTCGAAAACTTAGCGTACAACTGCTCTGTTCGAAGAAGTTCCAAAATAAATCGTAGGTGACGCTCGTGTTCCTCCTGACTCTTAGAATAGATCAGGATGTCGTCGATTAAAACAATAACGAACTTATCCAAGTAAGGCATGCACACTCTGTTCATAAGGTCCATGAAAACTGCAGGCACGTTTGTCAATCCAAAAGGCATAACTAGAAACTCGTAATGCCCATAACGAGTTCTAAATGCTGTCTTAGAGATATCCTCGTCTCGGACTCTCAGTTGATGGTAACCTGACCTCAGGTTAATCTTCGAATAGTAGCTCGACCCTTGCAGCTGATCGAACAAGTCATCAATGCGTGGAAGAGGATAACGGTTCTTCACAGTCACCTTGTTGAGTTCGCGGTAGTCGATGCACGTTCTGAAGGTACCTTCCTTCTTCTTCACAAATAATACTGGAGCTCCCCAAGGCGAAGAGCTAGGACGAATAAAGCCCTTATCCAACAGCTCTTGCAGTTGCGTGGACAGTTCTTCTAGTTCTGATGGAGCTAAACGATAAGGTGCTCGAGCTATGGGTGCTGCTCCAGGAGCTAGCTCAATTTGAAACTCAACTTGCCGATGAGGCGGTAGACCAGGTAATTCCTCAGGAAATACCTCAGGAAAGTTACGTACGATCGGAAATCTTCTATCTTCTTCTCTTTCTTCGAGGTGTCAGTAACGAGGGCTAAAATAGCAGTATGGCCCTTTCGCAAACACTTCTGGCCTTAAGAAAAGAAATGATGCCCACCACGGCACCACTCTTGTCGCCATGAATCACTAAAGGTTCTTTGCCGGAACGAGGAATGCGGACGATCTTCTCTTTGCAAAGGATCTCTGCTCGATGTTGCGATAACCAATCCATACCAATAACAATGTCGAAACTACCCAAAACAATAGGAATGAGGTCGATAGAGGTCTGACCAGCTAAGATGAGATTACAACCCCTAACTACGTGTGTGGCTGTGACAACCCGAGTTTTCAAGGTCTCTATTTGACTTAACCTTGTACTTATTTGCAAAGTGTGTTTTATATATAATTGGGGTGCATTATATTTGAGTATATGTTAATGATATGATTGGTGTTAATTGGTGTTTTATAATTAAATATGGAAATCTTGGCCGAACACCCCTACCCACCCGAAAACACCCCCCACCCACAAAAACACTTCCGGACAAAAACACATAAGTGTTTTCGTCAAGAAGCAGGGCCGGCGAAAACGGAAATGGGCCTTGGCCCACTGTCGATTTAGTATATGTTTTGATTTCGAGGCTTTACGTGAGAGTTTATCCGAAAACCCTAGCCACCTCCCATCTTGTGATGGCAACCTTGTGTCTTTGAAGTTCCCTAGGACGATCAAGCTATTGTTTTGCCTATCACGGTTAGTGTTTAGTCCGTACATGATTTCTTGATTGATATCTCTGTTAACTGTGTAAATGAAATCATTGTTTGTGGATACTAAGTGATATGTAAATCCATGTTTGGATGCTAGGCTAAAATTATAGGTTGCTAGATTAGCGATTTCAGTTATGTATGACAGGATTAGATCGTTGTTGATGCAATCGTGGATAGATGGAGCCTGATGTTTCTAACATGAATTTCCTAGAATAGATTTGGAAGTTATTAAGTCACTGATAATGTTAGTCTAATGCTTGTTGATCATGTTAACCGAGTGTTGTGTGATTATGTGTTACCTTTTGTGCATATTGATGATCTGATTGAATGGTTTCATTGATGATTTAATCATGTAACTATTAGAATATATTAGGGTTTTGGGTATACGTAACTGTTGTTGATGGTGATGAAGTAACCGGTGAAAACACAGGGACCACGAAAACAAAAGGGTTAGACGAAAACATTCTGTGTTTTTGTCACACCTTATGTTCGACGAAAACCAAACGGTTTTCGTCCAAAGCAATTTCGCCCAAAGGGTTTTCGTCAGGCAAGGTTTTCGCCAAGCATGATGTTTTCGCCACTAGTTGATTTCGCCACATATAATTTCATCAAGTGTTCTCTGTTATGTATTTAACGTTGTTAAGTTAAGTATGAAAACTCTGTTATGCCTGTTACTCTACTAATATGTTGGCATGATAACTTGGTTAGTATGTTAACTCTGTTAAAATATGTTAACTCTATTAAGTATGATAAATTAGTTAAGGAACTTGCATGTAACTTGGAACCTTGTATGGGTTGACTAACAGTTATGTGTACATAATGTTAACTGCCAAACACACTCTATGATATTGATTGCATGTGAAATCTTTACGAACTTGAACTGGTTGGGTATACGTGCATACTATAGGACTTGACTGATTACTTGCGAACACATAGTTTAGCATACCGAGCAAACCAAGGTGAGTTCACACTTTCTACAAGGCATGGGATTCCCAAGGGTTGGGAATGGGTTAAAAAGAACTAAACGGTAATCTACATATCCTCCTTGGGTAGGATATGTACAGCCATCCTCCTTGGGTAGGATGCCACTATAACTCCTGCGTATTCTCCTTGGGTAGAACTACGTACGTTCGTCCTCCTTGGGTAGGACAACAACCTTAACTTACTAGACAAAACTCTATCATGAAGTCCCTCCTCTTTATATCAACTTAATCGCCGAGGCCGATGGCGAGCGGGTCATTAGTTAATAGCGCTATTAGGTTTAACAAACCTCACACCGTGTCGTTCGAACAGGCGTGTACTAATCGACTATGGCAAACTGTCAGTGATGATAGACACTGATGTAGGGCACCACTTATATTTCGTTAGTAGTCGATATGGTATGGTCTAGTGGTTCATAGGGGAAGCCCCCTCACTTCTTATGGTTATGGTTTGGGAAATAAAGGCATTGGTTAACTCGTGGTTTACGAAACAACTTATGATTTCAAAAGAAACTGGTAAAACTAAACAACCAACTGTGAACTCGCTCAACTTTGTTGTTGACTCGTTGTTACATGCCTTGCAGGTCGTTAGATATTCATGGAGCTTGCACGGGAGGCGAAATCGTTGTGGGAACATAGACTATTGAATCCATGTTAAACATTTACACTTTATAAACTTATTACATATGTTTGGATTATTTACACTTGCTATGCTTCCGCTGATTTCTTAAACATGTTTGGTTTATTTTGAAACACCAGTTATATTGAGTTTGGTTTTTATTTACTTAACGGTATGGTTCAATATGATTGGTGGCTTGATCCTGGTCAGTCATGCCTCCAAGCGGTGATACTCCGCATGTGGATTTTGGGGGTGTGACAGATTGGTATCAGAGCCATTGGTTATAGAGAAGTTGGTTTTAAAAAGGGAAAAAGTTTTTGTTAAACCAGACTATAACCTGTACAGTGCTCAATGATCCACAACGACGCTTCGCTCCACGTGCAAGACTCAACATCCTAGGTGATATGGTTTATGTTATAATTGCCTACTTGTTAGTTACATAGAACTTTTCTCATGGTATGCTTAGATAAACATAGCAACTATTGTTTGAAACACATGTGTGCTTACTCTCTTCTGTCATCGCACTTTCGCGAACCTCTCTCACTCATGTTTCCTTGATATGAAGATCATGAGTGGACATGTTAACCTAACTCAAGCCCAGCTAATGGCTCTAATCAATGAACAAGTTACTGCAGAACTCGCAGCCGCTTAGGCAGGAGGTCAACCTGCTCAACCTCCTGTGGGCACTTTCAAAACCTTTATGGACTGCCGACCTACTACTTTCAAGGGCACTGAGGGAGTTGTAGGCCTCCTCCACTGGTTCGAGAAGCTCGAATCTGTCTTCGAAATGTGTGAATGCCCTGAGGCACGTAAGGTGAAGTATGCTACGGGTACTCTTGAAGGTCTAGCGCTCACGTGGTGGAACGCTCAGGTTCAAATGCTGGGGATTGTTGCTGCTAACGCCACCCCATGGAACGACTTCAAGGAACTGATTAAGGAAGAGTATTGTAGTCGCGACAACATCCACAAGCTAGAGGTGGAGTTTTTCAACTTAAAGATGACGAGGTCAGAAATCGAAGCATATACGAGAAGATCAAACGAGCTGGCAATATTGTGTCCCACTATGATAGACCCTCCCATCAAACATATCGAGCTGTATCTCAAGGGTCTAGTGTCAGAAATTCAGAGTCATGTTACCGCGGCTAATCTTGGCACCATCCAGCAAGTCACCCGACTTGCTCATCGTCTCACTGACCAGGCGGTGGAACAGAACAAACTGCCAAAACGTGTTAATGCTGTTACAGCCACTCCAGATACTCCTAGTGACAATAAACGTAAGTGGGATGGAAATTCGAGCAAGGGTCCCACTTCGGTTCAGTCTCAGTCCCAACAGCGAAAGACGGATGAGTACAGGAGCCCCAGTCAGCAGTCTTTAGGTAATCGAAGTCAGGGTGGGTACCGGGGAAACCACCCTAAGTGCAATCGATGTAAATTGCACCACAGCGGGCCGTGTAACAAAGGTCGTTGTCAGAGTTGTAACAAGCTTGGCCATGAAGCCAAAGATTGCAGAAGCTCACGTCCTGCAAACCAGAATCGAAAACAGCAGCCACAAGCCCCACAGAACCAGCAACAGCAAAAGGATAATAAGAGGTGTTTTCAGTGTAGTGCTGAAGATCATTACAAGAGACACTGTCCACAGTTGAACCATAATCAGAACAACAACCAAGGGAACAGAAACAATAATGGGGGAAACAATGGTGACAATGGTGCCAGGGGTCGAGCTTTCGTGATTGGTCAGGGTGATGCAAGGAATGATCCTAACGTGGTGATGGGTAAGTTCCTTCTCGACGACTTTTATGTTACTGTGTTATTTGATTCGGATGCAGATACCAGTTATGTGTCTCTAAAAGTTAGTCAAATGCTTAAACGTACCCTAACACTTTTAAACACCAAGCACATGGTAGAACTAGCAAATGGTAAAAATCTTGAAGCCACACACGTAGTTAAGGGTTGTAATCTCATCTTAGCCGGTCAGACCTTCTCTATCGATCCCATTCCCATCGTTCTGGGTAGTTTCGACATCGTAATTGGCATTGATTGGCTATCCCAACATCGAGCAGAGATCCCTTGCAAGGAGAAGATCGTCCGTGTTCCCCGTGCTGGTGAAGAACCTCTAGTGATTCATGGAGACAAGAGTGGTGCTGTAGTGGGCATCATTTCTTTTCTCAAGGCCCAGAAGTGCTTGCGCAAGGGCCACGCCGCTATACTAGCCCTCGTTACTGACGCATGAACGAATGAGAAGAGGATCGAGGATATTCCTGTAGTACGCAACTTTCCTCAAGTGTTTCCTGAAGAATTACCCGGGCTACTGCCTCATCGCCAGGTCGAATTCCAAATTGAGTTAGCTCCTGGAGCAGCACCCATAGCTCGTGCGCCGTATCGCTTAGCTCCACCAGGACTGGAAGAACTGTCCGCGCAACTACAAGAACTCTTGGATAAGGGTTTTATTCATCCCAGCTCTTCACCCTGGGGAGCTCCAGTATTTTTAGTGAAGAAGAAAGACGGTACCTTCAGGATGTGCATCGATTACCGTGAACTCAACAAGGTGACTTTGAAGAATCGCTATCCACTTCCGCGTATTGACGACTTGTTCGATCAACTGCAAGGGTCGAGCTACTATTCGAAGATTGATCTGAGGTCAGGATACCATCAACTGAGAGTCCGTGATGAGGATATATCTAAGACAGCATTTAGAACTCGTTATGGGCATTACGAGTTTCTAGTTATGCCTTTTGGATGTAGTCTTCATGGATCTTATGAACAGAGTGTGCAAGCCTTACCTGGATAAGTTTGTGATTGTATTCATCGACGACATCCTGATCTATTCTAAGAGTCAGGAGGAATACAAGCATCATCCACGGCTTATTTTGGAACTCCTTCGAACCGAACAGTTATACGCCAAGTTTTCGAAATGCGACTTTTGGCTTCGTGAAGTCCACTTCCTAGGCCACGTGGTAAACAAGGATGGGATTCATGTTGATCTATCCAAGGTAGACTCAATCAAGAACTGGCCTGCAACCCGTACACCGACAGAAATCCGCCAATTCTTGGGTTTGGCGGGCTATTACAGGAGGTTCATCAAGGATTTTTCCAAGATTGCGCAACCTCTCACTTCCCTAACTCAGAAAGGCGTCACCTACCATTGGGGCGACGCCCAGGAGTCAGCGTTTCAGTATTTAAAGGAAAGACTATGCAGCGCACCTATTCTCTCATTGCCAGAGGGCACAAACGATTTTGTGGTTTATTGTGACGCATCGATTCAGGGTCTTGGCTGTGTATTGATGCAATGGAATAAAGTCATTGCTTATGCCTTGCGCCAACTTAAGATTCACGAAAGGAATTACACTACACACAATCTGGAGCTGGAGCTGTTGTGTTCGCACTCAAGATATGGAGACATTACCTGTACGGTACCAAGTGCACCATTTACACCGATCACAGGAGCCTCGAGCATATCTTCCAATAGAAAGAATTAAACATGCGTCAACGTCGATGGGTCGAGTTACTGAATGATTATGAATGCGCGATCAAGTACCATTCGGGCAAAGCCAATGTGGTGGCCGATGCCCTCAGTCGAAAGGAGACTACACCTAAACGCGTGCGTGCGTTACAACTCACCATTCAGTCTAATCTTCCTACTCAGACACGGGATGCTCAGGTTGAAGCATTGAAGCCAGAAAATGCCAGGCCTGAGGCCCTACACGGATCAAGGAAACAGTTATAACAAAGGGAAGACGGCGCTTACTATGTAATGGGGCGTATTTGGGTCCTACTTTATGGAAACTTGCAGGAGCTAGTGATGGACGAAGCACATAAGTCTCACTACTTAGTACATCCTGGTTCAGATAAGATATACCACGACCTCAGGACTACGTATTGGTGGCCTAGCATGAAAGCCCACAAAGCAACTTACGTTGGCAAATGTTTGACTTGTGCTAGAGTCAAGACTGAATACCAGAAACCATCAGGCCTACTTCAACAACCAAAGATACCACAATGGAAATGGGAGCAAATTTCCATGGATTTCGTTACTGGCCTGCCTAGATCTCAACACGGAAACGACACCATTTGGGTGATAGTGGATCGATTGACTAAGTCCGCACACATCTTGGCTATCAGAGAAACAGACAAGTTCTCTACTTTAGCAGACGTCTACTTAAAGGAAGTGGTTTCGAGGCACGGGGTGCCAACTTCCAGTATTTCCAACCGTGATGCACGTTTTGCTTCTGAGTTGTGGAAAGCAAAGCATAAATCCTTTGGCTCACGTTTAGACATGAGCACCACTTACCATCCCCAGACGGATGGACAGTCTAAGCGCACTATTCAAACCCTTGAAGACATGCTTAGGGCATGTGTGATTGATTTTTGGCAACGGCTGGGAAAAACATCTACCGTTAGTGGAATTCTCGTATAATAACAGCTACCACACCAGCATTCAAGCCGCTACGTTTGAGGCATTGTACGAGCGTAAATGTCGATCACCTCTTTGTTGGGCAGAGGTGGGTGATAGTCAGATCACGGGTCTAGAACTTGTAGTAGACACAACGGAAAGGATTGCTCAGATACGACAACGAATGGCGGCAGCTCGTGACCGTCAGAAAAGCTACGCTGACAAGCGCAGGAAACCACTCGAATTCTAGGTTGGGGATCGAGTGCTACTCAAAGTCTCACCTTGGAAAGGTGTAGTTCGTTTTGGAAAACGAGGCAAGCTCAATCCGCGATATGTCGGACCATTCGAAATCTTAGAGAAAATAGGCAAGGTGGCCTACAAACTGAACCTACCAGCAAAACTCAGTGGAGTTCACAACGTATTTCATGTGTCGAATCTGAAGAAGTGTCTGCCAGATGAGACCCTCATAGTTCCTTTGAAGGATCTCACTATCGACGATCAGTTGTGATTCGTTGAGGAACCAGTTGAAATCACAGACCGAGACGTTAAGGTTCTCAAGCACACTAGAATACCTCTAGTTTGAGTTCGTTGGAACTCCCGTCATGGCCCAGAGTTTACCTGGGAACGAGAAGATCAAATGAAACTCAAGTATCCCCAGTTGTTCGGAAACAGTGCAACCACTACTGAGGCTGAAGCTACTGCGGAATTTCGGGACGAAATTCCAAACCAACGGGGGGATGTTGTGACACCCCAGGAAAACCAGGAAACAACGCAACACAACTAGCTTCCTCAGTAACCACGTGCTAAATTTCGGGACGAAATTTGTTTCAAGTTGGGGATAATGTGACAACTCGAGTTTTCAAGGTCTCTATTTGACTTAACCTTGTACTTATTTGCAAAGTGTATTTAATATATCATTGGGGTGCATTATATTTGAGTATATGTTAATGATGTGATTGGTGTTAATTTGTGGTTTATAATTAAATATGGAAATCTTGGCCGAACACCCCTACCTACCCGAAAACACCCTCCACCCACGAAAACACTTCCGGACGAAAAAACATAAGTGTTTTCGTCAAGAAGCAGGGCCGGCGAAAACGGAAATGGGCCTTGGCCCACTGTCGATTTAGTATATGTTTTGATTCCGAGGCTTTACGTGAGATTTTATCCGAAAACCCCAGTCACCTCCCATCTTGTGACGGCAACCTTGTGTCTTTGAAGTTCCCTAGGACGATCAAGCTATTGTTTTGCCTATCACGGTTAGTGTTTAGCCCGTACATGATTTTTTGATTGATATCTCTGTTAACTGTATAAATGAAATCATTGTTTGTGGATATTAAGTGATATGTAAATCCATGTTTGGATGCTAGGTTAAAATTATAGGTTGCTAGATTAGCGATTTCAGTTATGTATGACAGGATTAGATCGTTGTTGATGCAATGGTGGATAGATGGAGCCTGATGTTTTTAACATGAATTTCCTAGAATAGATTTGGAAGTTATTAAGTCACTGATCATGTTAGTCTAATGCTTGTTGATCATGTTAACTGAGTGTTGTGTGATTATGTGTTACCTTTTGTGCATATTGATGATCTGATTGAATGGTTTCATTGATGATTTAATCATGTAACTGTTAGAATATATTAGGGTTTTGGGTATACGTAACTGCTGTTGATGGTGATGAAGTAACCGGCGAAAACACAGGGACCACGAAAACAAAAGGGTCAGACGAAAACACTCTGTGTTTTCGTCACACCTTATGTTCGACGAAAACCAAAGGGTTTTCGTCCAAAGCGATTTCGCCCAAAGGGTTTTCGTCAGGCAAGGTTTTCGCCAAACATGATGTTTTCGCCACTAGTTGATTTCGCCACATATAATTTCATCAAGTGTTCTCTGTTATGTATTTAACGTTGTTAAGTTAAGTATGAAAACTCTGTAATGCCTGTTACTCTACTAATATGTTGGCATGATAACTTGGTTAGTATGTTAACTCTATTAAAATATGTTAACTCTGTTAAGTATGATAAATTAGTTAAGGAACTTGCATGTAACTTGGAACCTTGTATGGGTTGTCTAACAGTTATGTGTACATAATGTTAACTGCCAAACACACTCAGTGATATTGATTGCATGTGAAATCTTTACGAACTTGAACTGATTGGGTATACATACATACTATAGGACTTGACTGCTTACTTGCGAACACATAGTTTAGCATACTGAGCTAACCGAGGTGAGTTCACACTTTCTACAAGGCATGGGATTCCCAAGGGTTGGGAATGGGTTAAAAAGAACTAAAACGGTAATCTACATATCCTCCTTGGGTAGGATGCCACTATAACTCCTGCGTATTCTCCTTGGGTAGAACTACGTACGTTCGTCCTCCTTGGGTAGGACAACAACCTTAACTTACTAGACAAAACTCTATCATGAAGTCCATCCTCTTTATATCGACTTAATCGCCGAGGCCGATGGCGAGTGGGTCATTAGTTAATAGCGCTATTAGGTTTAACAAACCTCACACCGTGTCGTTCGAACGGGCGTGTACTAATGGACTATGGCAAACTGTCAGTGATGATAGACACTGATGTAGGGCACCACTTATATTTCGTTAGTAGTCGATATGGTATGGTCTAGTGGTTCACAGGGGAAGCCCCCCACTTCTTATGGTTATGGTTTGGGAAACAAAGGCATTGGTTAACTCGTGGTTTACGAAACAACTTATGATTTCAAAACAATCTGGTAAAACTAAACAACCAACTGTGAACTCGCTCAACTTTGTTGTTGACTCGTTGTTACATGCCTTGCAGGTCGTTAGATATTCATGGAGCTTACACGAGAGGCGAAATCATTGTCGGAACATGGACTATTGAATCCATGTTAAACATTTACACTTTACAAACTTATTACATATGTTTGGATTATTTACACTTGCTATGCTTCCGCTGATTTCTTAAACATGTTTGGTTTATTTTGAAACACCAGTTATATTGAGTTTGGTTTATTTTGAAACACTAGTTATATTGAGTTTGGTTTTTATTTACTTAACGGTATGGTTCAATATGATTGGTGGCTTGATCCTGGTCAGTCACGCCTCCAAGCGGTGATACTTCGCATGTGGATTTTGGGGGTGTGACAGTGGCCTCTAAACTTTTACCATTTGCTAGCTCTACCATCTGCTTGGTGTTCAAAAGTGTTGGGTCACGCTTTAACATTCGACTAACTTTTAGAGACGCATAACTAGTATCAGCACCCGAATCAAATAAAACATTAACATAAAAGTCATCTAGTAGAAACTTACCCATCACGACGTTGGGATCATTCCTTGCATCGCCCTGACCAATCACGAACGCACGGCCCCGGGCGCCATTGTTTCCATTGTTCCCCCCGTTGTTATTCCCATTGTTATTCCCGTTTCCCTGATGATTGTTGTTATTCTGATTCTGGTTCAACTGTGGGCAGTTTCTCTTGAAGTGACCTTCAGCACCACACTGAAAGCATCCCCTGTTACCCTGCTGTTATTGCGGCTGATTCTGTGGAACTTGCTATTGCTGTTGACAATTCTGATTCGCAGGTCGCGCGCTCCTGCAATCCTTGGCTTCACGACCAAACTTGCTACACCTCAGACAACGACCCTTGTTGCACTGCCCACTGTGATGCATGTTTCATCGGTTGCACTTGGGGTGGTTTCCCCTGTATCCACCCTGCCCTTGACTACCAGACGATTGCTGACCAGGACTCTGGTAGTCGTCAGTCTTCCGCTGCTGAGACTGAGACTGAGCCGATGTTGAACCCTTGGTTGAGACTCCACCCCATTTGCGCTTGTTGTCTCTGGGGGCATCAGAAGTAGTAGTGGCTGTAGCAGTACTACCAATACGCTTGGGCAGTTTGTTCTATTCCACCACCTGATCAGTGAGACGATGAGCAAGTCGAGTGACTTGCTAGATGGTGGCGAGGTTTGCTGCTGTCACGTGACTATGGATCTCTGGCACTAAACCTTTAAGGTATATCTCGATTCGCTTGATGGGAGGATCCACCATAGTAGGACACAAAATTGCCAGCTCATTAGACCTTTTCGTATATGCTTCGATTTCTGACCCCGTCATCTTTAAGTTGAAAAACTCGACTTCCAACTTGTGGATGTCGTCGCGACTACAATACTCTTCCTTGATCAGTTCCTTGAAATCATTCCATGGGGTGGCATTAGCAGCAACAATCCCCAGCATTTGAAACTGAGCTTTCCACCACGTGAGCGCTATTCCTTCAAGAGTACCAGTAGCATGCGTCACCCTACGTGCCTCAGGGCATTCACACATCTCGAAAACAGACTCGAGCTTCTCGAACCAGTGGAGGAGACCTACCGCTCCTTCTGTGCCGTTGAAAGTAGTAGGTCGGCAGTCCATAAAAGTTTTAAAAGTGCACACAGGAGGCTGTGCAGGTTGACCTGTCGTGTGTGTAATAAGAGACAAAGTAAGCACAAGTATGGGTTTACGAGAGTAGGATCTAAAGATCCTAGAGTAAGTTGCAATGGCAGGTTATACCTCCTGCCTGGGCGGCTGCTAGTGTTGCAGTAACTTGTTCATTGATTAGAGCCGTTAGCTGGGCTTGAGTTAGGTTAACGTGTCCACTCATGATCTTCAAACCAAAGGAAACATGAGTGAGAGATGTTTGTGAAAGTGCGATGACAGAGGAGAGTAAGCACACATGTGTTTTCAAACAATAGTTGCTACGTTTATCTAAGCATACTATGAGCAATGTTCTACGTACTAGCAAGTAGGCAATAATAACATAAACCATATCACCTATAGTGTTGAGTCTTGCACGTGGAGCAAAGCGTCGTTGTGGATCGTTGAGCATTGTACAGGTTATAGTCTGGTTTTAACAAAAAACTTTTTCCCCATATTAAAACCAAGTTCACTATAACCAATGGCTCTGATACCAATCTGTCACACCCCCAAAATCCACATGCGAAGTATCACCGCTTGGAGGCGTGACTGACCAGGATCAAGCCACCAATCATATTGAACATAGCGTATAAAGAAATGTAAAACCCAAACACAATATAATTGGTGTCCAAACAAATCATGGTTTAAGTTGTAAGCGGAAGCATAATGTTTAAAACCAAAGTATAAGTTCAAAATTATGATAAATGTTTAACATGGCATATGACTATCCATGTCCCACAACGTCCACGCCTCCTCGTGCAAGCTCCAGAACTACCTATTGACCTGCAAGGCATGTAACAACGAGTCAACAACAAAGTTGAGCGAGTTCACAGTTGGTTGTTTAGTTTTACCAGTTCGTTTTGAAATCATATGTTGTTTTGTAAACCACGAGTTAACCAGTAACCTTTTGTTTCCCAAACCATAATCATAAGTAGTGGGAGGCTTCCCCTGTGAACCACTAGACCATACCATATCGACTACTAACGAAATATAAGTTGTGCCCTACATCAGTGTCTATCATCACTGACAGTTTGCCATAATCCATTAGTACATGCCCGTTTGAACGACACGGTGTGAGGTTTATTAAACCTAATAGCGCTATTAACTAATGACCCGCTCGCCATCAGCCTCGGTGATTAAGTCGATATAAAGAGGAGGGACTTCGTGATAGAGTTTTGTCTAGTAAGTTAAGGTTGTTGTCCTACCCAAGGAGGACGAACATACGTAGTTCTACCCAAGGAGAATACGCAGGAGTTATAGTGGCATCCTACCCAAGGAGGATGGCCGTACATATCCTACCCATGGAGGATATGTAGTTTCCGTTTTAGTTCATTAACCCATTCCAAACCCTTGGGAATCCAATGCCTTGTAGAAAGTGTGAACTCACCTCGGTTTGCTTGGTAAGATTATTACTCGCTCACAATTAATTCAATCCAATCCTATAGTGTTTATACATGTGTAATCAGTTGATAATCACATAGTTCAATTAACAATCATGATCATAACTGTTAGGGCAGGATTTTAATGACCTATGATCCTTACATGATATCCTAACAAGTGATCCTTGTTTCTTTGGCAGATAGTGATCCTCAGAAGAGCTTCAGGATCAGGATCATGGATCATCCTAAGGATCCTCATACTAACGATTGCTCTCTTTGAATTTAATGTTGTTTTGCAGGAATTACGAGTTGGACCTGGTCTTAGCAATGTTATCAAGGAATCTTTCACGTTGATTTCGCACATGCATAGCCGGAAATAGACGTTGTGGAGAATATGGAAACTTAGCACAAATTACGGGCAATTAGTTTGGCTAAATTTACTTCTATTTCTAAAGGGGTAACGAGCTAATAGTTAGGTGACTTACCTAAATTCAACCACACACACACATATATAAATAGCACTCTTGAGCATTCGGAAGACACAACACATTACTCACACGCTTTAGCATACGATACTATAGTGATCCTTGTACCTAGCTCGTTACCATCCAAAGTTGTAAACATTGTTTATTATATTGAAGTTTGGTGATCGGTAGTTTCCATCACCCGAGGTTTTTTATGCCGGAGATCATTCATTGATCAAGGGCTTTTTCCTCGTATAAATCCTTGTGTCACTTGTGTAATTTTCATTTAAGTGATCCTTATCTTTGTTCATCATACCAAGCATCATTCCCCGTTTACAAAGAGTTTGGTTGCATTATCCTTGTGTGATTTTTGACCAAAACAGTTTGGCGCCCACCGTGGGGCAATTGGTGCTTCATTCATAAGAAAGTTTTTCTGTTGGTGATCATTCCGGAGTGTTGCATGGCTTCATCATTGAAGAATACCTCCACAGCGATGTCTGCAGTCAATTCACCTAAGGGCGTTCCACCTTTGCCTCTACCACCAGCTGGATCTCAGAAAAATGCTGAGAAGAGACCAACTACTATTTTCTCTAAACCTTCATTTTCTTCTGCTCTAACTTCTTCTGCTCCCAGTACTAGTGATATATTTACTTTGATTTTGTAGATGAGGGATCGCATGCAGCAGCAGGATGAAACTAATGACAGGATCCTCAAGGAAATTGGAGATCTCAAAAGGCAAAAGAAAACGGCAGAGGATCATTCCCCACCGATGCCCAAATCTTTGAATTTTGATACTCCGATGATTACTTCTCAGCCATCAGAGGTCCCAGACATTCAACATGTGGGTGGACCAAAAGGAGTGCACCTCGGCTCAGCAATAGTGAGTCAGGCATCAGGCTCATATTTCCAGCCGGCAGGATCCTATCCTCAGCATATGGGATCCTTCGTGAATTCAGGAGCCTACTCAGGAGCGCAGCAATTTCAAGGATCCTCCTTTATTCCAGGATCATCCCAATTTCAAGGATCCCTCCAGATACCAGGATCCTCGAAGAGTTTGCAGACAGGAAGTTCAGATGTCCATCAAGGAGATTTTATTCCGATGCAAACCATTGCTTCCACTGGTCCCTCCATTATCCCAGAATCCCAGCAATACGGATTCACATCCAATGTTCCTAACTTGAACCCGATGGGAGGTAACACTTTTAATAATTCTCTTACCACTAACCATGGATTCATGCAGGATACAGGTATCAACCATGCTATGGCTAGAGAACTGCAGAAACTGAAGGATATGATATCAAGTGTTCCTGGGGTAGTCAAACCTATCCCGGAGATTGCAGATGGAAGCCATAAGGTATCTCGTTTTGCACCACCAATTTGTGATGCTGAGATACCCAAAAGATTCCATATCCCGACTATGAAGTTGTATGATGGTACAACGGATCCTGAGGAACACATAGCACAATACAGGGAGAGGATGGAGATCAATCCAATTCCAGAAAGGTTAAAGGAAGCATGCCTATGCAAGGGGTTTGGATCCACTCTTACTGGATCAGCTCTTAAATGGCTGCTAAGTCTTCCCCCTTACTCTATTACTTCGTTTGCTAATTTAGTTAACTTATTCAATAATCAATTTTCTTGTAGCAGAAAATTTGAACGATTGACTAGTGATTTATATAGGATAACTCAGGGTCATAATGAATCGTTGAGGGATTATATAACCAAATTTAGTAAAGAATCCTTAGACATTCCCAACTTGGATGTGGCCACAGCTGTTGAGGCCTTCAAAATGGGATTGCTTCGGGATTCATTGTTCTATGATGATCTTGTTATGACACCATGCAGGAACCTAGACGAAGTAAGGACTCGGGCCCTCAGGTTCATCCGGCTAGAGGATGACAAGAGGATCCAGGAGAGACAAGTAGGATCCTCAAAACAAGAAAAGCAAGGATCCTCTTTCAAAAGCAACAAATTCAAATCCTACAACAGAACTGACAACCAGAACGTGCATGCTGTTGAACAAGAGGAGGATGATGAGGATTATCCTCCGATTTCTGAATACTGTTTTTCCGTTGATGACCATGAACTAATCCTTGCAATGCAGAATCTAGGAGAAAAAGCCAGATGGCCCAGAAAAAATGACAAACCAGCCGCAGCTAAAGGCAAATCAAAATGGTGTGCATATCGAAGAATGCATCGCATTAAGAAAGGAAATTGGATATCTGCTGAGCAAGGGGCATTTAAAAGAGTTGTTGGGAAGAAAAAAGCAAAGGACTCAGGATCCTGAAAGGATCCCTGAAAAAGCTCCAGCCCCTCCGGCAGATGCACAAGTGATAAACTTTATTTCCGGAGGATCAGACATCTGTGGTACATCCTTTTCAGCAGCTAAAAGGCATGCAAAGGAAGCTAAAATGGATAATGGAGAAAGACCTATTCGAACATCAAGTGTCTCGGAAGGAAAAATGATAACCTTTGATGAGGATGATCGCGTAGACATCCAGGATCCTCATCATGATAGTTTAGTTATTACTCTTTTTATTTCTAACCATTTTGTCCGTAGGATCCTTATTGACGGAGGAAGTTCGGTAAACATTATCCAGCTTGATGTTCTGAAGAAAATGGGTATCCCTGAATCAGACATCACACCAAGATCCTCCGTGCTCGTGGGATTTAGTGGCGAAACCAAGAAAACCCTGGGGGACATCAAACTCCCAATTTACGTGGAAGGATTACATAATTATCAGAAATTTTGTGTTATTGAAGCTCCCTAGCCCTTGGGGAATAATCAAGATCGATAGTGATCAGCAGGAGGCTAAGGATTGGTACACCTCATCAATGAAACCAGCCTCGAAATCAAGGGAGCAATAGCAATTAAAGTATCCTCCAAGGGGTGTCTTGGAGGCAAGAGAGCAGGATGTGGACGAAATCCTCTTGGATCCTGATGATCCTGAATCCAAAGTCTATATCGGATCAGGGATCCTTGGACAAATGAAAAAAGACATTATATCCTTCCTCAAAAGAAGAAAATCTACCTTTGCATGGAAACATGAGGATATGACAGGTATATCTAAGGATATTATCACTCATAAACTTGGCATTGATAGGTCAGTTAAACCCATCCATCAAAAAAGGAGGGAGTTTGCACCAGAAAGAAATGTCATTATCCAGGAAGAGGTAGAAAGATTACTACGAGCAAGTATGATTAGAGAAGTGAAGTATCCAAAATGGCTGGCCAATGTGGTTGTCGTTCAAAAGAAAAATGGAAAGTGGAGGGTATGTGTCGATTTCACTGATTTGAATAAGGCTTGTCCCAAGGATCCTTTCCCATTACCCCACATTGACTCCATGGTGGATGCAACGGCGGGTCATGAACTGTTAACCTTTATGGATGCATCATCTGGATTCCAACAAATTCAGATGGAACCATCTGACCAAGAGGATACGGCTTTTATGACCCCAACCGGTTTATATTGTTATATTACTATGCCATTTGGATTAAGAAATGCAGGTGCAACATATCAAAGGCTGGTGAATATGATGTTCAAGGATCAAATTGGACAAACTATGGAAGTATACATAGACGATATGGTAGTAAAATCCAAAAAAGCTGAGGATCACCTAAGGGACTTGGAGGAAGCGTTTGATATCCTTGATAATTATAACATGAAGCTTAATCCTTCAAAGTGTCACTTTGGTGTTAAAGCAGGTAAATTCTTAGGATATATGGTAACCCAGAGGGGCATTGAAGCAAGCCCGGAACAAATCAAAGCATTGGTGAATATCAAATCCCCTGCCAACGATAAGGATGTGCAAAGACTAACAGGCAGGATAGCAGCTTTAAACAGATTTATATCCAAATCCTCAGAAAAGTGTAAAGAATTCTACGATATCCTAAGAAAGAACAAGAAATTCGAATGGACTGAAAAGCATGAGAATGCTTTACAAGCCCTCAAAGAATACATGTCCTCAGCTCCAGCATTGATGAAACCAGAAAAAGGAGATGTGTTATCCTTATATCTGGCGGTATCCTCAAAAGCAGTAAGTGCAGTCCTTGTTAAGGATCATGAAGGTACACAATATCCTGTCTATTATGTAAGTAAGAGTTTACTTGATGCTGAATCCAGGTATTCACACCTTGAAAAACTTATTCTTGCACTAATTATGGCATCTACTAAACTAAGACATTATTTTGAAACCCATGTTATTGTTGTCAGAACTAATTTTCCAATTAAGAATGTCCTCAGGAAACCAGAGATGTCCGGAAGGATGGCTAAGTGGGCAGTAAAGCTTAGTGCCCATGATATAAGATATGAGCCTAGAACAGCCATCAAATCTCAAGCATTAGCAGACTTTGTGGCTGATTTCAGTAGTGATTTACAAAAGGAAGCCGAATTGGAAGTCCAGCAGCTGGATGAAACCAAGGATCCTTGGATACTACATACTGATGGATCCTCAAATGTTAAAGGTACGGGGCTTGGTATACTACTAAAATCGCCACAGGGGGACATAATACCCCACTCCATAGCTTGTGAGTTCCAAGCCACTAATAATGAGGCTGAATATGAAGCCTTGATTGCTGGTTTGCAAATTGCTAAGCATATGGGGATCAGGTATCTTGAGGTATACGTGGATTCATTGTTAATCACTAATCACTTTAATGGATCCTATGTTGTTAAAGGTGAAAAACTAACCAAATATTTAGAGATAGTCAAAGAATTGGCACTCTCCTTTGTTTTCTTTAGTTTGACACAGGTACCAAGGGAAGAAAATACAGAAGCTGATGCATTAGCCAATCTAGGATCATCTTTGAAGATCCCAGAGGATATAAGTATCCCATCATCCATATCCTGGCGCCTGCTATTGAAAATCAGGTGGCCATGGAAATAGAAGAGGATTCTGCAATGATCCCTAGTAAGGATACTCAATCCTGTTCAGGATCATGGATCTCACCAATCATGAGATACTTACAACACGGAGAGATTCCTATGGGAGAAAACCCTAGGGCTTTCAGAATTAAGGTATCTCAATTCACAATCTTAAATAATATGTTATATAAGCGATCTCTTACAGGACCATATTTAAGATGTATCGAGGATCCTGAAGTTCAAGAAGTTTTAAAAGACTTCCATGAAGGAGATTGTGGAAACCACACTGGGGGCAGGGCATTGTTCTCAAGGATCTTAAGGACAGGATACTACTGGCCAACTATGAAAAGGGATGCTGTGGAGTATGCTAAGAAGTGTGATCCTTGTCAAAGACACAGCAATATCCTTCATCAGTCGGCTGAATTTCTACATCCTATACCATCCTCTTGGCCATTTATGAGATGGGGGATGGATATAGTTGGCAAGCTCCCTAAGGCACCTGGTGGAAAAGTGTTCATGCTTGCTATGACTGACTACTTCTCCAAGTGGATAGAGGCTGAAGCTTTTGCCCAAGTCAGAGAAAAGGAAGTTATATCCTTTATTAAGAGAAATATTATAACTAGATTTGGCATTCCTTCCGAAATTGTATGTGATAATGGTTCCCAATTTATTGGGAGCAGAACTACTAACTTTTGTGACAGCTGGGGGATTAAAATGATAACATCAACACCAGTCCACCCACAAGCCAATGGACAAGCAGAATCATCCAACAACATCATCATCAACAATCTGAAGAAGAAACTTGGATCCAAGAAAGGGAAATGGGCAGAAGAATTACCTTGTGTGCTTTGGGCTGATAGGACAACCCCCAAGAATGCTACTGGTCAAACACCATTCTCTTTGGTATTTGGGGCAGAATCAGTGATCCCAACAGAAATGGTGGTTCCAACTGCTAGAACAAGTACCCGTGATCCTAAGGAGAATGATGCAAACCTAGCTCAAGACTTGGATACTATTGAGGAAATCAGGGATCTGGCTAGGATAAGGATGGCTAGCTATCAACAAAGAATGGCTGGTGCTTACAACAAAAATGTCAGATTAAGGAAATTCCAAGTTGGGGATATGGTGTTGAGAAAAGCATTCCAGAATACCATCAATCCTGCTGATGGGAAATTGGCACCAAAATGGGAAGGCCCTTATTTAATTGAAGCCGAAGTAGGAAAGGGGGCATATAGATTGTTAACCATGGAAGGTAATTTGTTACCAAGAGCCTGGAATGCTGTCCACTTGAAGAAATATTTCATGTAAGCAGGATCCTTCTGGCACATATGATCCTTACACTAGAAGTATCCTTCAAGGATCCCTGAAGTATCGATGATCCTTACTCTGGTAATGTCCTAAGCTCGAACTCTTATTTACATATTTTCTTATTTAAGGATAAGGATCATGTATCCTTCATCCTTCTCTCACGAGATTTTGAGTTCTGATAGTCCAGGTATCCTTAGCATATTGTTGATAACCTCCAGAAGCAACTCAGATCCTTGGGTTCAACCCCAGTTGTTTGGGCTTGTCCCCAGTTATCCTCGGGCTTGTCCCCAGTTTCGCCTGTAGCGCACGATGATCCTGGTATAGTTCACGTCTTTGGGACCAGTACTCGCTTTAGGGGCTGATAATTCCATCGTACTGGCTATACCTAGGATCGTACGTATAATGGTAGACGTACCATACATCCGTTCCTAAGGTTTCTAACGTTTTCACGTTAGCTAAGGTTTTGGCATTTTCATGTCACTATGTTTGGATAGTCGCCAGTAAGGGCCATACTCCAGTTTACATACGATCTTTGGGCTTGTCCCCAGTTATCCTTCGGGCTTGTCCCCAGTGATCCTTTGGGCTTGTCCCCAGTTATCCTTTGGGCTTGTCCCCAGTTACTAACTTATCTCTTATATTGGCTTAGTCCCAACTTATATTCTGTTTTCAGGTTTTCGAAGTTAAACAATTAAGGATCCTTAATCCTTATTACCCATTAAAAGCTTTTCTTATGGTTATCCTGATTACAGTGTTAAAGGCTAGGATCCTAACTTGGATTCTCAGGTATGATCCTTAACTGTTTTGGTTCTATTCATTATTTATTTGAATAACCCATATACTTTGACAATTGAACCTATGATCCTTAAAATAAACTACTTTGAAAATTTTTGATTATAGGATATTTGATCTAGGATCATATCCTAAATTTCTTAAACATAATTTGCTTAACTTTTCTTACTCAGACAAGTATAAATCAAAACAATTGAAAGTTTAAAAGATATACAAGGATAACATCACAGGATAAGTCAAAAGTTAAAAGTTTTTAAAATATTTAACCCCTTTTTAAGTTGTCAAAATTGCCAACCCACATTTCTACCAGCAAAACGTGGCCCGTCCATATGGGTTGGCAAAGGGCGTCCATTGTTCATGCGGTCATAGCAAGTGCAGGAAATTAAAAGCGGCAGGATCACAATGGCTTCATCCCCCAAACAGAGGATCCCTCCACCATATGTAATCCTACCTATTGTTCCAGGATCCTAGATCCTCAACCCTAAACCTATTGTTCAAATACAGACCATAATTGTTTTAAACATCACAACCACAAAAAAACAACCACCAAACAAAAAAAATTGGGCTCCGGCTAAGTCTCGAAATTTCCATCATTGCCCAATCCTGCAGCTCAATCCTTCGCTGCACCATCACCACCGGCTCCGCTTGCCTCACCACCATGATCCTTGCCAGCGCCTCCACCCTCAAGCATCGGGATCTCCTCAGCCTCTTCATCATCCTCCAGCTCTGCCAGCCTCGCCTTCCAGCCCTCCACATCCCATGTGCTCCTGTCGAAAGCAGGATCCTGAGCCTCTATAGCCGTTTGCAGCTGGATCTTGTACATTGCTATTGCAGCAGAGACCTTGGCATCTTGGGTGATCTCATGCTTCTCATAGTCAAAGTTGATCAGCATCTTGGCAGCATCATCCTTGGTGGCTCGGAGCTCCTTCTCAAGATTAGCTATCTTGAGATCCTTCAACACAGCAACTTGTTGGAGGTCAGCAATCTGGCGGTCCTGATCCTCAACGTGGCCAACATACGTCTCTATCTCAGCAAATTTCTGCAAGGAAGACAAGGCATAACATCAGAAACAAGTGATCCTCAAAACTAGCAGGATACACAAGCAGGACAGTGATCCTTACCTCGTTGATGTAATCCAGACACTGTTGGCAGAGCAGGGGCAGACCTTGCAAATCCTCAGCTTCAGAGGCCTTTCTCTTCTTGCTTCCTTTTCCCCTGATAGGTGCTTTAGGGGCCAAAGCAGTTGGGCTAGCAGCAGGGGTCTTCTTCCTAGAGGATTTGACGTTAGTAAGATCAGCGATACCGAACTTCGAAGCAGACTTAGAGGACTTTCCAGCGCCTGCACAACCAAAACAAGATAAGCAGAGGATACTTACTTGACATTGTGACAGAAGCAGAGGATACTTCCTGAGAATCCTGGGTGATGACCTGGAATGTTCTTATTTCAGGATCAAGCTTCCTAAAGGCCAAGAGTCTCTCTTTTGCAGCAGGAGTCAACTTAAGATGAGAAACGGATATAGCTGCACAATAAGGAAACAAAACAATGTCAGTGATCCTTATGCTAAAGGATAAGTTCTACGGTGTTCCTTCTAGGATCCTCTATCCTACCATGGGTAGCCACTTCTTGGGCAAATCCCTCCCATCAGGGATGGTATCTCTCCTCACAAAAAAGAACCGCCGCTTCCAGTTCATATCATTTTTGGTAACTTTGAGAACAGGGTGCTCTTCTCCAGCCTTTCGTTTGAACAAGTATCGGTGGGATCCAAAAGTTATGAGATCATACATCTCAGCCAGCTCCGCCATACCCAGATCAATTCCTTCTTGTTCGATGATCCTTTCAAGGGTGTATAAAACCCTCCAGATCATCGGCATAGCCTGGATATAACAGATACCGGTAAGAGAGAAAAAGGACTCGGTGAACTGAGGGAAAGGATACGAGTATCCTATCATGAAAGGAGTGACCGGGAAAGCTACCCAAGTCTCAGAGATGTAATCGCTCAGAGCGGTAGGGCTAAAAGGTTTAAAGAGGGTGTTCACCGGAAAACAATGACGGATTTTGTCAATTTGAGGATCAGTAAAACAACACCTCTCGGTAGGGGAATCCTTGATGATCCCTTGACCCTTCAAGGGGCTGTTCTTCTTAGGATCCTTGCTGGGAGAGTTCCGGAGCAACATATTGAACGAAATAAGAAAAACAGAGCAAGCAAGAGAGAAGGTGAAGGGGAATACCTGTTCAATCCTCTGGTCGCGGTTATAAAGGGAAGAGTCCTTGAATTTAAATGCAAACGATCCTATCCCTATCTCTATTTATAGTCATGATTTGTGCAGGGCTGTCACCTCCATGACGTCAGATCGCAACGGATAGTTCATTCTTAACGGCTATATATCCGTTGAGTTAGTTATAGATAAGACCGGCAAAACATAACTCATTAATATTACATAATTACTCCTTATATTTTGGGGGCAATTGTTAGGGCAGGATTTTAATGACCTATGATCCTTACATGATATCCTAACAAGTGATCCTTGTTTCTTTGGCAGATAGTGATCCTCAGAAGAGCTTCAGGATCAGGATCATGGATCATCCTAAGGATCCTCATACTAACGATTGCTCTCTTTGAATTTAATGTTGTTTTGCAGGAATTACGAGTTGGACCTGGTCTTAGCAACGTTATCAAGGAATCTTTCACGTTGATTTCGCACATGCATAGCCGGAAATAGACGTTGTGGAGAATATGGAAACTTAGCACAAATTACGGGCAATTAGTTAGGCTAAATTTACTTCTATTTCTAAAGGGGTAACGAGCTAATAGTTAGGTGACTTACCTAAATTCAACCACACACACACATATATAAATAGCACTCTTGAGCATTCGGAAGACACAACACATTACTCACACGCTTTAGCATACGATACTATAGTGATCCTTGTACCTAGCTCGTTACCATCCAAAGTTGTAAACATTGTTTATTATATTGAAGTTTGGTGATCGGTAGTTTCCATCACCCGAGGTTTTTTATGCTGAAGATCATTCATGATCAAGGGCTTTTTCCTCGTATAAATCCTTGTGTCACTTGTGCAATTTTCATTTAAGTGATCCTTATCTTTGTTCATCATACCAAGCATCATTCCCCGTTTACAAAGAGTTTGGTTGCATTATCCTTGTGTGATTTTTAACCAAAACAATAACGTATATGCAAGTAACACCTAACACATAGCATTTATCAATCACACAAGTTCATGCAAGTCACGCTTATCATTTAACAACAGTTAACTAACCCAGTTAACCCTTAACAGACCTAACTGAGTTACTGTGCATGTTAATTAACTTGACGAAACATACTTGTTTCGGCATGAACCCCTTCGGTGAAACCCCCTGGTTTCGTCTTGATTACCCCTGGTGAAACACCACTATTTCGTCGTAAGCCCCATCGACGAAACACTCCGGATTCGTCGACATGCGCTTCGTTGACAAGCAACTGTTACGTCGACATCAGTTTCGTCGGCATAACCGTTTCGTCCTTTAAGTCAGTTACGTCGTGTAACTGATGATTACCCAGAAACCCTAACCGTCGATCATCATCACACAACAATCATACAGCAATCATACTAAAAGCATCTCAGTCTTTAACGTCTAGCATAAACCCTAATCATGCCATAAACAATCAGTTTCACGTCATCTGAATCTCATAAACATCAACATCGATCATGAACAGTGGGCACAAACCATTTCATTCATAACATTAGATCCAATCTGAATGATTTATGATGGAACATCAAATCGAATCATGGACAGTGAACATAATCAATCACAATCATATAAAACAGAATCGTCAAACTCTCAAGAACAACATCACATATTATCGACACAACGATCCTGAGTTTATACTATTTCACAAAAACCCTAACCTAAACACACAAAAGCATCATATAGCAATTATATCTACCGTAAGGTTTTTACACTAACCGCAATGTCGAACAGCTTAGATAGACTGAGATGGATGATGCTTGAAGTTTTCTACAATCGCCGTGGATAGGGAGAGAGAGCTCTAGGGTTTAAAATTTGCTAAAGTGTGACGAACGAAACAGTGGAACTCAATAAATATCCGCGTAACGTACTGGGCCCTTAATGGGCTTCGGCGAAACATTGGGCCGGCGAAACAACTTGTTTCGTCGAGATAATGATGACGAAACACTTCCTCTGTTTCGTCGAAGTGGTTGATGGCGAAACTCTTTGTTTCGTCGGGTATAGTTCTAATCTCAAACAGTTTACACGTTCATGTAACCAAACACTTTAATCACATTAGATAGATAACATATAAAACAAACATCTCAACATATAATTCAACGTGTTCAATTACAAGGCAAACAAGTCGTGTAAACAAACAACCTAACAATTAACGTGCAATTAATGCGTAAATAGAATCTTGGAAACTCGAGTTGTCACATTATCCCCAACTTGAAAGAAATTTCGTCCCGAAATTTAGCATGCGGTTACTGAGGAAGCTAGTTAAGTTGCGTGGTTTACTGGTTTTTCTGGGGTGTCAACATTTCTTGTCGGACCTGGAGGAAGCAAATGCGTTAAGATCACTGACATTAAAGCGAGAGGCTGATTTTGAAGACTTTCCAGCGCCTACAAATGACAAACAACAGATAAGTATCCCTATTCTACGTCTCTTTAAATATTTTATTATACTCAAAATATTAATACTTATTTGACATGGTGACTGAACCAGAGGATACATCTTGTGAATCTTTTGTTTTGACTTGGAAGGTTCTAACAGCATGATCAAGGTTCCAAAAGGCAGCTACCCTTTTCTTTGTTGCAGGGGACTCTATGAGATGAGAAACTGAGATAGCTGCACAATAGAAACAAAAAAGGATTAGTTATCCTTAGCAGCAACAGAATCATCCTATGATCCTTCTATCAGGATCCTATATCCTACCATGGGTGGCCCAGTTTTTGGGGAGATCTTTCCCATTTGGCATAGAATCCCTCTTAACAAAGAAGAATCGGTTTTTCCAGTGGGTATCATTTTTTGTGGTCTTGAGGATTGGGTGAGGATTATCAGGTTTGTGCTAAAACAAGAAACGGTGTGAACCATGGCTAACAAGATTGTACAACTCGGCCAACTCAGACATTCCTATCTCTATACCCTCTTGCTCGATGATGTTCTCAATGGTGTACAGGACTCTCCACATCATCGGCATGGCCTGAACATAGCACACGCCGGTGAGTGTAAAGAAAGATTAAGTGAAGGCGGGGAAAGGATAGGAGAATCCTATCAAGAATGGAGTGGCCGGAAAAGCAACCTAGGTGTCGGAGACAGAGTCACTCTTCGCAGATGAGTCGAAAGGTTTGAAAACGGTATCCGCCGGGAAGCAATGGCAAATGAGGTCAATCTCCGGGTCAGTAAAGCGGCATAGCTCAGACGAAGGATTTTTTATAATCCCTTGGCTTTTCAGGGGACTATCCTTCTTTGGATCCTTGGCTGGTGAGGATCGAAGAACCCTTTTTGCCATGGATGTTCAGAAAATCAAAGATCAGAATAAGTAAATGAAGAGAGAAGGAGGAAAAGAGATACCTGATCAGTCTTCGGATGAAGATTTAAAGACAAGTAATGCACGAATTTAAATGCCTCTTGATCCTTATCTCTAAGTTCGAATTTATAATGATGATTTTTGCAGGTTTTCACGTCGCTGACGTATGATTTGCAACGGCTAGTTCTATTCTAACGGCTATATTTATGATAGTTAGTTCGTTGCAGATAAGGCTCAGAAATATGACTCATTAAGTTGTATTTTATTCCTCATATTTTGGGGGCAATTATTAGGGATGAATTTTCTAAACCTAAGGATCACGGATCCTCAAGTGCAGCCAGGATCACTGATTCTTAGTTCTGTTTGAATTAAGGATCCTATGAAGACGTTGCAGGTTTCAGGATCCCGGATCCTCAATGTTATCCTAACACTAATAGTTGTTTCCATTATATTTGAACTTGTTTTGCCGGAGTATATGAGTAGAATTTGGTCTTGCCGATATTCTTGGGGAACATGCTCTCAATATTTTGCACGTGCATAACTTGAATGACCGTTATGGAAGTCGTGGGTAGCTAGCACAATTTGCGGGATGTTTGTTATTTAGGTTATTTCTATTTTTAAAGGGGATAACAAGTTTTGACAGTGAGAACGATTAGCTCACACACACTCTCGAAAGCTCTCTGCAACATTTTGGCGATTACACACATATTGCACATTAATGATCCTTGTAACAAGCTTGTTATCATCCCGAGTTGTAACTTTTATTTGTTTAATTATACTTGGTGATCGGTAGTTTCCATCACCCGAGGTTTTTTGTGCCGGAGATCACATCTTGATCAAGGGTTTTTTCCTCGTATAAATCTTCATGTCACTTGTTCATTTCATTTGAAGTTCGTTCATACATTTGCTATTCAAAACAAGCATCACACCTCACAAAATAAGATTTGGTTGCATTATCCTAGTTTGATTTTTGACCAAAACAACATGTATACTCTTAAACTTTGTTTGAGCTTATAACATGTTTGGTGAACGTGTTTGTTAAAAGCTACTTATCTTGTGAAGCATGTGTGCAAGAAACGAAAACCCTAAATTCATAAGACCCTTGTTCGAATCTGATTAGCCCTAAATTCAGCTCTTGAGCTTCTTTTTTCTCTTGTTTGATTACAGTCCCTTTGCTTTCTTCTGTCTCGTGTTTGATTGCAGTCTCTTTACGTCATTGCCCAATTACAGATTTCATCAACAGCTCCTCTTAACGCTTTTTGGTCTTCTGTTCAAGCAACTCCCCAAATTACAGATTCAGTAAGGTATTTCTTGCTATCTGTTAATATATATTCTTATTTGATTAGATTATTGAGTTTAGTCGGCAAAATTATTAATTACTTAGGCGCGTTTCGTTCTTCTAAAATTAATATCTCCCAAGGGACTATGTATATGCCATTTATCATATACACTGAGCTGCTTTTCCCATCCCTGATTATAGAAATGCAATGGAGTCTTATGATTTCCCTATTTTGTAGAATGCTTTCTACTCCAGCATACACCATCCTCAGGTCTTATATCCCAGAAGCTTCTGTCTCGGTTCTCATTAGATCTTGGTAAGGTGAGTTCAGTTGAAATATATTTTACATGTGTAGATTCTTATCCATAAATATAGTTTCATTGAATGCTAATAAATTAGTCAATGTGAGTTAAGAAGTTAATAAGTTAAGAAGACTTTCTAGCTGATAATGTGTTGTTGTAGTTCAGATTTTAATTTACACATGTGCTACTTGCGATACACTACATCGCTTCGCTATGTAGCGCGCTATAGCGATCGCTATAGCCGCTATTGACAAATATGAACTGATGAGGCTATTTCAATATTTAATTTGGTTGAGTTTGATTATAAATTAGGTTAACTGTATTATAAACTTGTATAAAAAAACTTCATAATTTACGATAATAATAAAATTAGTGAAAAGAGGATGCTTACGTATATTGAGGCATTTTTAATAATAAACATATTTTAAGCAGTTCTTAATTATAATAAAGTGACATGGTTTTCTTAAAAATGCCCATTTCAAGTTTTATTGAAGTGAGTTCATTTTTATCATTATGGGTGGTGACAAACCATATTATTCACACCTGGTGAGAATAGATTTGATTACATTATTTGTGAGTCTAGCTTATTATAAGAGACGAGAAGTTTAGTTGCTCACTGTGCAAATTAACTTGACCCATCTACTGTTGCATACACTTGCTGCATCCACAATAATTTGACCCATTTACTTTTCCAGGTAGAAGAAGCTCAGCAGCAGTGGCATTTACTAAAACGAAAAACAAGCTGAAAAATGCGTTTAATAAACGGTAGAAAGAGGCGAACATAGAACAAATAAGGTGAGTAGTGTCTTGTAATGTTTTTGTATTAGTGGTTTCATATGCCTTTTCATATTATCACCCTTTTTCTAATAAATCTAGTTTATAGACAAAAGAAGAGTCAAGAGTTTCGTTAATAAGTCAATTTTTGAACCAGTAGCGAAGTTGCAAAGAATTTACGAAGTAATGTGACTGAAAGGTATAGATGTTGGAGTAGATGTTCATATGAAGATAGCTTTCAGAAAGTCGAAACGACATGAGATGGTGATCATGTAAACGGGATAGTTACAGTTAGACTTAGGTTGGTTGGTGTAGATTTGTAAAACTCATTTCAATTACTAATTTGTTATTTTTTATTGAATTGATGATATTATGATTTCTATATTTTACAAACTGGTTATATTATCATATAATTAAATTATACTTTAATTAAAAATAGTAAGAATATTTAAATAGAAATAGTTTTTATTGACACAAAATTTGTGCCACTAAAGCCTTTTTCTTTATATTGTGACAAAAACAAAAAAATGCCACTAAAACACTAAAACTTTATAGTGGCACATTAAAAGTGCCAATAAAAGGCTTTAGTGGCACCATTTCTAGTGGGCACTTTTTTTGTATGCCACTCATTTCTTAAGGGGTCTTTGGTGGCACTTTTATGGATTATTGTGGTACTTTTTGTGTGTCACTAATGACAATTTTTTTTGTAGTGAATACTCATTTTCCTCATAAATTTGTAACAACACTTCTTATTTATTTGTCGGAATTGTGTCACAAAAATACTCAGTTTTGGTAGGAAATTTGTAACAACACTTCTTATTTATTTGTTGGAAATGGGTCAGAAAAAATACTCAGTTTCCTCATAAATTTGTAACAACACTTCTAATTTATTTGTAGAAAATGGGTCACAAAAAATACTCAGTTTCCTTGGAAATTTGTAACAACACTTCCAATTTATTTGTAGGAAGTGGGTCACAAAAAATACTCAGTTTCCTAGTAAATTTGTAACAACACTTCTAATTTATTTGTAGGAAGTGGGTCACAAATAATGTTGTATTAAAATTTGTTAATTTTTTTTTTTGTTTTTTTTTCAAAAATGTGTAGCCAAAAAAATAAATCCTAAAAGATAATAATTAAATATATTGTAGGAGATTCGTAGCAATTTGCGACGTAATAGTTTCGTAGAAAATGTGTAGGAAGTTGCATAGGAAATGTGTTGAAAACGGGGTTCCTACGAGCTGTTTTCCTACATCAGGTGTTTGTCATAAATGCGTAGAAAAACCAGTTTTATGACGCATTTCCTAGGAAAACTGGTGTAAGAAGTTTCAGATTTTCTAGTAGTGACTGCTGATTAGTCGCTCCAACCCTTATTGTAGTACTTGTAATTGCCATCATGATTGTTATTGACTTAATTGTTCGATCTGTGGGACGCAGCCGTTTTTCTTGGCTTGGTTATAGGCTTGTGATATCTTATTTTGTTAATTTCCTAGCTAGTCATTAGCAGGATCAATTAGTATTACATAAATTGTGCATATAATCTTTCATAAACTGTTTCCTTGGAAAACAAATTTATAGTTGAACCTTTTAACCTTTGAACTCACCAACATTATGTTGATTTTTTAAAACATGTTTTCCAGGTATTTAATTCTACTGGAAGGTCTATGATTGAGTTTGCATGCATACTAGAATATCAAGCTCTTGGAAGAGTCTTATTTTAGTTGTATAGTGTAGGCTTGTATTTGAATCATAGTGATTGAGGCTGTCAAACGATTTGTAAATCAATTGGTATTTATATCATGTAAGCGGTGCTTAATTATATTCTTCGAAAACCTTTTTGGTTACAGTTCACGTGTTTCCACTTTAGCGGGGTGTGACAACTATTTCCTCCAAAAACGACGTCACAAGTAAGTTCCCTTCAAAAGTTTTTGTCGGTAATACTTCAGTTTAACCATGTGTAATATGTTGTGGGTAATTAGTCGGTGAACACCGACGTATTTTCAACTACTTCAGTTTACATTTTTTTTGTGTTATTGCCTTTCGTTAGAGATCCTTTGGTAAACAATGGTAGTTATTTTCCGTTAGTGATACTCCTTAGTAGTGTTAGTGAACATATCTTAAATTTCTATAGCTTAAATGTCATGTGATCTTAGCGAATAAATAAAGTTACATTTAAATACATTGATAACATTAAAATCACCAACACTAATTAATCTATAAAAAATTCAACATCTATCTAATATACTAAAAGAATACATCTTAGCCACATGTTTTGTTTTTAGCCAATCATTTTGATTAGGTGGACAGCCTCTTATGCAAGATAATAGAAGTTTGAGCGGGAATACTTTTCTCCTATTTTCTTTCACGCGGCCCTCTTTCTTCTCACATAAGCTTCCCTTTTTCTTTCATCCCGCACATTAAACCTAATTCTCTCCCCTATTCTTTCATCCCACATTCACAAACCCTAATACTACAACAAGTTCTTCCCAGTAAATTGGCGATTCAGTCTTACAAATCCAAGAACGAGATATGTTTCTCATGTCCACCAGTGATATTCCGAGGTATGTTTACTTGATCTTTCAATCCGAGATTCCTTTGTTTATTTTGCTTTACATTCCATCGAATTTATTGGTGTTTTGCAATAATCGATGTTCACAATTTCATCTTTTTGGGGTTTTAAGTATTTTGGTTCTTGACTTGATAGAAGCTAATTCTTTATTGATTGTTATCCAAGTTGTAGGGTTCAGTTGACTGATTCAGGACTGCAATTGTTCAGCCGTGGTTTAACCTTGGCGATTTGTTCTGAATGTAAACAACTATGAGCATTCAGCGCCTTCTCCGCTACAAGGTTCTTCGATCTCTAATTGCATCAATGTATGTCTTTTATGAATAGTGTTTCAGATCTCTATAATCTTAATTTGAATCAATCATTAATTGAAACACATGTGTTTCATATCTTTGATATTCGGATTCAGATTTTGATTTGAAATGGATATTTTTTATGACTCTAATTTAGAATTGTGAAATCGGAGTTCCATTGCATTAAAGTTATGATTCAGACCAAGGTTTTTCGTAAGAAATTTTTGAGAAATTCATGTTCATTTGTGTGTTGTGTAAATGAATTAGACTTGTGGTAGTTTAATATATTATTTATAAAATCAATATGTATTTTTTATGCATCTCTGACTTATATGCTAAAGTATTTTTTATGGGTTGATTAAAAAAACCACAGCTGATCATATTTAATAACAACAAGCTGTCAAGGATTTTATCACAAATTGTCTAAAAACCTATTTGTTTATGTTATATGTTTTGTGATATCTTGATTTTTTTCCTATTTTAAGTGTTCATTTTTTTTTCTTATGAGTAATGCAAGTTATGTCAGTTGTAGGTATATCAATCTTAGGAAATCATATATCATCTCAATGTGTGTATATGTTTGAAGATAAATTATACGTAAAGGATAGTCTTTTTAGTAAATATATATGGTATATATGTTTGGCATATGAACAATGTTAGAATTGAAATGTCATCTTAACCACATTTGTAGATATCCTTATGGAAGCATTTTTTGTTTTTCTCTATTATAATTCTTTTGATGTTGGCGGGTTGGGTTGAGTAACGGGTCAAAATGGATAGGTTTTTGATATTTACCGTTGATGTGTTCATTGATAACGGGTTTTACATTTGATCGGATATACTTTTGTTCTGTGTTATTATTTTCTTTGACATGGGGTTTTGTTAATTTGACTAAATATAAACTTGTGTTTGGATTTTCTCTAATCTGTAGCTTTAAATAATATTGTAATAGCTGGTAACATGCATTTATTTTCAAACATCTATTATTTTCCAAAGGTTGGATGTAAAGTTCGGCTTGAAGGAATGAAAGGAAGGGATTACTTCTAGAAGATTACTTCTAGATAGAAGCTTGCAAGGCGTAATGAATCGAGTCTTTTCTATAATGGGTCTGGTCAGGTCCAATTGACCTTTAAAACACTTTTTCTTTCTAATTAGTTGAAACTATGTTAATAAATAGTTAATGCGTTAGTTAAAGTTACCATGTACAATTTTATTACGGCAATGCAAATCTTTGACATCGGCCCTTGGCAACTTTCAACCTTTTTGACCAGTTTCAAATAGTTTACTACCGAGTTTAAAGGTTTCATAACTTGATTTAAGTTTCTTACATTTGTGTTATATACTAGGGTGCAAGAATAGTTGATACGAAGGCTGAGCGATATATGCGGGTTTGTTGTGTGGTGTCTTTGTCAATTCATTTTGTATATGTTCCGCAAAACTATTGCGGATTTACTGTTTAAAACCATTATCTTCAATGCCTAATGTTTTTGCGTTCACAGTGGCCGTTTTCCGTTTACTCCCATGAATCTGCGATACCTAATATGCTATTCTTCCCACACACCGGCGCACTTCGGCGACTCTCTGTTGTCCAGCATAGAGGTAACTTTTCATTTGTTTAGTTGCTTTATTTATTCTATTATTTGGTTCTCTATTGGTGTGACCTATGCATAGTGTTGTTTGGGTCCCTCGACGGTGCAATGACCAGACCCACATAGACTAACAATATGTATCGATGGGCAATTGTCGGCCTTTATTTTGGTAATTTGACTGATGAAGTGTCTATTTTCATGATATTTCTTATTTTGGTAATACATTAAAATCATGTATATATGTAACCAATAACCAAACATTAAAGGACGAAAAGGAGAATATGAAAAACTAAATTGAGAAACTCAGCATGAAATCAATGAATAGAGATTTAAAGTGTTGGTCTTCTTTCTCAACAGGTGCTTTATACAAGTGTAATTAGTTCTTTACCTCTTTAAGCGTTTCCGGTATGATTTACTTACTACTATTTTCGTACCAAACCTCATGTAAGCAACCACCAAGAATTTTGAATTTAGTTACCTAATTTTAAACAATTAACATGTCGTTTATATACTTATTTTATCCTCCATCGATACAACAACGAGTAATGCATGAATGCGACAATCACTGATGCAACAGGGACGTCGGGTATGTAACCTGTAACGGTGTATGTGTGTGGCGACAATGCCTGTATGCGTGTGTTGACTATGTGGGTGTCACGCTTCTTAGACTTCACGGCCGTTACCGCCTCTCACCGCCAAAATTAGCCCTCACACGTTTAAGGTAAGTGTTTTATCCCGTCTTCATAATTTTCCTTCTTATTATCGATATGTGATATTCTTGCTGGTTAGTTTGTCAAAAGTTATTCAGAAACCCTAGGTTCCATCTCAAATGGTTCACTCCTATAGCTGAGGTTGGTTGAAGCCTTCTAGCATAGTTCGAACTGAGGACGTGAAATTAGCCGTCTAAAGGTAATGACTTTTATGATATGTTAATACAATTGTTTACCTGCAAGCTAAACTTAATATCAACTTAAAGCTGAACAAATACTCTTCTTAATGTTAATTTGGTACGAATTTTGAAGGGAAAAAAGTTGGAGAGATAATTTAAGACTATTTGTCCGGTTTTTGAAAGATTAAAGTGCATACTAATAAGTTTGAAATAATTAAGAGTAAAATTGTCATTTTAGTCCCTGAGTTTTTGTCCAAATTGCCATTTTAGTCCAAATAGTTTTTTTCTCCTCTGGGTCCCTGACTTTTCCTTTTTCTAGCCAATTATGATCACATTGCCTAACTTAGTCTAATAACCAGGTTATAATCAGGGGTATTTTTGACATTAAATTATTATGAGGTTTATAAATTATGTTGTAATACACCACAGTTATGCCAAAAATACCCCTGGTTATAACTAGATTTTTAGATTGAGTTAGGCAATATGATCAAAATGGCAAGAAAATGGAAAAGTCAGAGACCAGGAGGAGAAAAAAAACTATTTGGACTAAAATGACAATTTGGACCAAACCTCAGGGACTAAAATGGCAATTTACTCAACAATTAACTTTACAAAACCCACTATTTTGGGATAGATAGATCTATATTGACTTATGAGAGCTGATGTTGTGAACTATCACATAATTTATAATTTGTAGCTGTCTTTTTCTTCTTTGTTCTGCATGCTTGAAAAGAGATCTAATGTTCCGATGTAATGCATGCATGTTTTTATGACTTGATTTGTGGGTCAATTACCGTTTAATAAGATGAGTTTCGTTTTTATTTGTTGATTACAAAAGTAATTTACTGTCACTTTGTAGGCTGATTTAAATCTGTTGTTTATTTCGAAGCGTGTAGTAATTAAATCTTTGTAGGCCGAGTACTTCCAGGGTACTCTCAAATCCGACTAGGGAGCGCGTAGCGACTTTTGCAACCATGTCTGTTACCTAATCCAATCGGCATATTGCCACCTTTTTGCTTTAAGCATTGTGTTTCCTTTTATCAAGAAGTTGACATATCTAAAGGGCGTGGGCGAACCTGAAGTCGGCGTGGAGAATCAAGTACTAAAACTTGAGCAAGATTCGCAGGTTTTTCTTCGATTTCGAGCTAGAGAACAATTACTTTTGAAAATGAAAAATGACTTATTTTTGTTTTCGTTTAACAAGGTTGGACGAGGATCATGTGGAGATGTAGCTATCTTTGCTTAGTCATTAGTAACGTTTAGTACCGAGGTAGCCCTTTTCGTCACTTCTTCCAGCCTAGATATTATGAAGTCAAAACTGGACACTGTGGTTAATTCGGTTTAAAAGGGTGGTTTTGTTTTTTGTTCACTGGTTAACCAAAATTTTCAATTTGTAGCCATTTTTTATTTGGTTACATTGGTAATTTATTAAATATATAGAATACGTTTGAAAAATGTAGAGCGAATGCAATTAAAGACCGTGGCTGCCAAATAATCATGTACTAAAATACATAGCCTTACTTACTTTTTTCTGTTTACAGAACTTGAAGTCAAATTTGACTTTATGAAGGTTGGGTACTAACAACCAATGTGGTTTATAAAGAGATTTTGAACGAATTGTGATCGTTGCATATTCATGTATTTCAATTTGTCGTCGTAATCTAATATATCCGGTTGTCTTTTACCGTGTATAAAATCATAATATTTAATGTCAGCGGTATTAATGAAGAAATTTTCTTTTATCAACCCGCGAACTTCGCGGGTTCTTAAACTAGTTAATCCAATATAATATTTTTAACGACATTAATGGTTGTGTTTATCTAATTGAAAAATGTTGATGTAAGCACAATTGTAGTATGAAGTATGATATTATGCAGATGATTCCATTTTTTAAAATAATGTTAAGAATTTTAAAAGGATTCTTCGTATTTTCAGTCTAATATCAGGATTAAAAGTGAACCCACGTAAAAGCAAGATATATGGGGTGGGAATGAACGAAGAAGAAGTGAAAAACATGGCGTTAATCATCAATTGTAAGGCCGGAAAATTCCTGTTTGTATACCTTGGGTTAAAGGTCGGTGTAAGTATGAATAGAATAGCGAATTGGAAAGAGGTCATCGACATGTTCAACAAAAGACTTACAAATTGGAAGGCGAAAACCTTATCTTTTGCAGGTAGAGTAATTCTTATAAAATCAGTTCTCGGTAGTTTACCGAATTATTTCCTTTCTCTCTATAAGTGTCCAATTGGTGTCATAAAAGTATTGGAAGGAATCCGAAGAAAATTTCTATGGGGGGATGTAACACAAATAGCAAAATAAGATGGGTCAAATGGGAAAAGGTGGTAGCGGCAAAGGACTTTGGTGGCCTCGGCATTGGGAACATTAGAGACATGAATTTGGCACTACTATTGAAATGGTGGTGGAGAATCAAAATGGAGCCGAAGAGTTTATGGGTGAAGGTAATTAAATCAATACACTCAAACCAAAGAAAAGTGGAATCGTTTCCGGTTAAAAAATCTTTACTGGGTGTGTGGAAAAGTATCGGGGACATAGCAAAGGATTTTCTAAAGAGCAATGTCAATATAATACAAGTTAAGAAGCAAAGTTGGAGTGGGTGACAAAACATTATTTTGGATCGATACCTGGTTAGGGAATGAGCCGTTGAAAGAGCAATATCCGATTTTATTTCAACTATCGTCAAAGAAAAAAACGACGGTCCTAGAAAGCTACAAAACACTAAACGGGGGGAGATGTTGGGAATGGGCTTGGATAAGGACACCATCTAGCAATGAAGAAAGACAAGAAATGGAAAGCCTAAAAGATCGGCTGCAACATCAGCAATTATCATAAAATGGTGACGTATGGTATTGGAAAAATTTTGAACACCAAGACTTCAGCGTAAATAATGTTAAACTTTCATTAGGGCAGAATCTGGATTTAAAATTCACACCGAGCACGTTCAACTGGAACAATTGGGTTACAAGAAAAAGTACAACGTTTGTTTGGAGAGCGATTGACGAGAAAGTCCCTTCGGCAGTGGCACTAAGAGGAAGAGGCATGAACTTGCCTGACGTAACCTGTAAAACATGTGGGGCAGCGGATGAAATTGCAGGTCATATACTCCTCGGTTGTAGTTTCGCCAAAAGAGTCTGGGAGGCGATTACTACATGGTTAAAAATCCCGATGGTCAGCACGGAGTGGAACATTGCGGAGCTGCTGATGGAGATGTCCGAGATACAAAGAAGTCGGAATGAAAGGAAAGCCATACATGCTGTAGCAATTCAAACGATGTGGATACTGTGGAAGACAAGAAATGAACGGGTTTTCAAAGGAAGACAAGGCGTGGTCCAAACGGTAGTGGAAGACATAAAGGATGCCTCTTTTCAGGGATTGAAGCAGAGATCAAAATATTGTACGATATCGAGGCGGGAATGGTGGAATTTTAATGTAAACTTGTAATATGGGTTTGGTTTGTTTGTTTTTCGCTTTCCTTTTTTGAGTTGTTTTCTACTGTTTAATGTCCAGCTCTCTGGCTGGGAACTATGTTTTGTTTTTGTTTTCGTATTTCTATTAATGAACGTTCCGTTAGCTATTCAAATATATATATATATATATATATATATATATATATATATATATATATATATATATATATATATATAGAGCCCGGTTATTGTACAATAGCCCTAATCCTACATATTGTACGCGATTACCCCAGCCGTAGGATCATCCATCATTTAAACGCGGGTCTAATTAATTGATATGATTAAATTAATCAAATTAATATATATAAATCATACCGCCAAGGTTAAAATCGTCATTGCGAAATCATAAACCCTGTAAAAATCAGCGAAGATACTTCAAAATCATATCCTAAATCAAAAACCTTACATTCTTCTTCCCCAACCTCTGCTCGATTCTTCTGGTGCGATTTCAAACGACAGTGATGAGGACTGCTGATTTGGGATATATTGAGTATTAGTGGTTACAGTTGAATTAAAATATGCACATTTGTTGAATTTCACATGTTATTAATTAATTAAAATATGGACATTGTTGAATTCGCATGTTACAGTTGTATTAAAATATGCTAATTAATTAAAATTAAAATATGCAGATTCTTGAATTTCGCATGTTAGGAATTCATTTGTTTGTTTTGGAATTCATGATATTATAAATTCGCATGATGATATGAATTCATTTGTTTTGGATTTTGCATGTTGGAATTCATTTGTTTTAGATTTCGCAAGATATTATCAAATTCGCATGTGACTAATATTTTGGAATTCATCTTTTTGGATTTCGCATGTTATTTAATGTGCATATTTCGCATGTTACAATTTTTTTTGGGAATTCGCATGTTACATTAAAACATAATCGCATGTTATTTATTTAATGTGTATGTTATATGTTATGAAATCGCATGTGTATATTATTATTTAATGTGCATAACGTCTAATCGCATGTTATTGTTTTAATATGCATGTTATTGTTCAAGAAATCGCATGTGTTTAGGTTTCTTAGAACGTAACGCTCTGATCTGATACGAATCAATCAAACAATCAATAAAACCCTAAAAATCAAACTGATACGAATCATAATTACAGAGATAGTTGTGTAACGAACTCATGATTTGCTTGCTTGTTGAAAGAATTGTCTAATTTGCCCTCTGATGATTGAACGGGATGTCTGATATACCCTCATCTAAGAAAAAAGAAACAGGGACACGTGTAGGGCTGTGGGCGTCGCGTACATAATGTACGATAAGGAGATTTGTACCATACTCTTTACCTATATATATATATATATATATATATAAAGTTTAAAAGTTCCTAAATCCATCTTTTAAATGACTTCCATAATTTATTTATTTATTTAACTTTTATATGGATGCTACATGTTTTTCGTTTTATGTTTATATTTAAATCTACGCAAATTGAATTATTTAATTAAGTGTAATGGGATAAAAATAAGGTTTATCATAAAAAAAATACTAAAGATTATAATCTATCTGACATTATGATTGTAAGTAGACTATACTTATAATTAGGGTCATTCTATTTTCACACTACAAAATGATATTTCTATGTCTTTTTCACTCTATCTCTATATATTTATGTGTATATAGAGAAAGAGACAAAGGGGAGAGGTGTGTGAATTGTATGTAAAATAAGATTCAAATCCATCAATAATTTGGGTTGTGTGCCTGATGGACTCTTGCCAACCATTATGTCACGTTCCAGAAATCCACAAGATGGGAGGTGGCATGGGTGTAATCCTATCTCCATCACAATCGCTCGCGTCACTCTCTTCCACCTCGCCTAAGGATTCATTCGATGGATCCCGCGTTGAAGATAGTTCAGGTTCAAATTCAAAGCGTTTAAAACATAAAAATCACGTCACTCTCTTCTACATCGCATACAATAACTTTTCTTTATTAGAATGACTAACTATCACACCTTCTAAACCTACTTTTAAATTTGCATGTATTATTCCCCATGTGATTAAAACTCTCAACCACTTTGGAGTAACTGCAACAATATATATTATTTGACTTTTTATCGGAGTTATATAAAATAAATTTTATTATGAAACTAAGTTTTATATCATTATATTTTTATAAGTAGTATTTTGGTTTAATCACGCGAGTTTAATCAAGATCAGTGTTTGAATTTCTAGCATGAACACATGAATTAGGCTTCGGTGCGGTTATCATTTAAAGTCAACTCAATTAAAGTTTGTAAGAATGCAATGCAGAGTAACTAATTACTGGATCGTCTTGTTTACACCCTAAGAGGTGAAACAGTTAGGCTTGACAAAGTCCTGCTTGCGTCATCAAAGTGGTAGAAGATATCAAAGAAGACTCGTTTTTGTGGATAAAGTTTAGATCAAAATTTATCGGGCTTGTTTGGGAGAGATGGCGAAACTTTAATATGCGAGATATAATCTTGTAATTTTGTTTCGACTCCCGGAATCCCCAGTTTCTTGCTCACCCCTTAATTTGTTCTATTTTGTTTGTTTCAATAAAATAGCTGTCGTTCCAAAAAAAAAAAAAAAGTTAGGCTTGCATGCCATAGGTCATAACTAATACTATACCTTGCTTAGTTGATAATTTTTAGGTGAAACCTAGCCATCAAACAAAACATGAAAGGTTGATTAAGATTAAGAGATTTAATAAAGTAATCAAACGAGAGAATTGGATTATTAAATTTAGTTTACTTTCAAATTTTTTTAACAATAATTTTTACTGGTGTTTTTCACCACATCAGCACCATAACGCCTTTTTCAAAAAATATGTAATTGTTAACCTTTTTCAATGCTCTTTCAGTCATTATTTTCCAAATTTATTTTCATATTTGGTGTCATACTAGAAACGCCTCTCACTCTTCATATCCATATAACATTCAGAGAGAGACTGTGTTAAAGGCGTTAACAACCTAGTCACGCATCTATAATGTTGATCATGCATATCACCAGATCACAAAATCATAAATATTAAAAGTTTAAAATACTTTAACTGTTGATTGTAAAACTAGGGTTCGAGATATATGCAGAGAAAGTAATCGTTCTTTGTATATTCGAATTGGTAATTTGATATTGTGACATATACGATACATATATACATGGCAGCCTTACATAGGTAACTGCCGGAACTTAGGAAAAGAAAATAATACATAATAATTGTAACATAACTAGTAAAACTATATCATACGATATATAAAATCATATCTAGCTTATATCTTAATCTAATACTCCCCCGTAAGCTAGATTGGTGCAACGTGAAGAAGTCTTTTAAAATGGAGAAAATCCTTTTGCTGTAGTGCCTTTGTAAAGATATCTGCAACTTGATCCTTGGTTGAACAATAACAGATCTCTACTTCATCATTTCGAATGAGTTCTCGAATGAAATGATATTTCACTCGAATGTGCTTGCTTTTCCCATGGTAGACAGGATCTTTGGCCAGACTAATAGTGGATTTATTATCACATAGAATGGTAGGTGGACAGTCCATGTTAATCTGCAGATCATTCAGTATGCCTTTCAGCCATAACGCTTGACACCCAGCCATTGACAGTGCTATGTATTCGGCTTCAGTGGATGATAGTGCAACAACTTTCTGTTTCTTTGATTGCCAGGCGATTGCCCCTTAACCTAAGTGGAAAGCATAACCTGAGGTGCTTTTACTATCATCCACATTGCCTGCATAGTCACTATCGCTGAAACCTATTAACTTTCCTTTGCTCCCTTTTGAATATATAAGTCCTTCATTTATGGTTCCCTGTACATATCGTAGTATGCGTTTTCCGGCTTCCCAATGGCTTCTTTTTGGTCTCTCCATGAAACGGCTAATCTTACTCACTGCAAACATAATATCCGGACGTGTGTTTGTCAGGTACACCAGACTCCCTACTAGGCTTCTATATAAGTTTTCATTCACATCTTCTCCTAGATCTTCTTTTGATAATTTCTACCCATATTCCATCGGGGTTGAAATGGACTTACAGTACTTCATATTAAATCTTTCAAGTAAATTTTCAGCATACTTCCTTTGCGACAACATAATGTTTCCATTTACTTGTTTTACTTCCATTCCTAGGAAATAGTGAAGATTACCCAGATCAGTCATTTCAAACTCCCTTTTCATCGAGCATTTGAATTGATTTATCATTTCCAGTGAATCACTCGCAATGATAAGATCATCTACATATAAGCATATCACCATACGAGCTTCCTTTGTTATTTTGATAAACAAAGTATGCTCATACACACATTTTTTAAAACCATGTGATTGCAAATATTCATCTATGCGACTGTACCAAGCTCTTGGAGCCTGCTTCAATCCGTATAACGCTTTCTTTAGATGACACACTTTCCTTTCTTCTCCTTTCTTGACATAGCCCTCTGGTTGTATAATATAGACTTCTTCATTTAACTTTCCATTCAGAAAAGCTGTCTTGACGTCCATTTGGTGTAAATACCATCCATGTCGTGCTGCTAATGCTAAAACCAATCTTATTGTGTCGAATCTAATCACAGGAGCAAATACATCATGATAATCGATCCCATATTTTTTATTATACCCCTTGACCACCAGCCGTGCCTTATGCTTATCCACATTCCCATGCTCGTCATATTTCGTTTTAAATATCCACTTAACACCTATTGGATTCTGATTCAATGGAGGTTCCACAAGATCCCAGGTTTCATTCCTTTTAATTGATTCTATTTCTCTATCCATGGCTTCCCTCCACTTTGCATCCTTTAGTGCTTCACTGTAGTTGGTAGGATCGGCATCAACATATAACACAAAATTGGTTACATCAGTGGAACCAAGTGGATTATTTTCATATAACTGATCTACTTGCGTCTTCGTTAATGGTTGAGAATTTTGATATATTTCGGATATATTACGTGTCCTAATTTCTTCATTTTCTGATGTAACTGAAGATATATCATCCTCATCTGTTTCATGTTGTGAATCCTGATTGTTATTATTGTCTTGATCCTCACTTTGATCGCTGACTTGAGAGTTAACATCTTGTTCTTGATCTCCGGTCTCAGTTTGTTGATGTGCAGGTCCTACTTCCTCATCGTTTTCATTATCACAATTCAGCTGTGATTCTGTATAACATTCATCAGTCTTGACTGTTTCCCAGTCTCGACCTTCATCGAAGGTCACGTCCCAGCTTATGATGGTCTTGTTTGTTGTTGGATTAAAAAGCTTATACCCTTTACTATTCTCACTATATCCTATGAAGATTGTTTTCTCCACTTTATCATCAAGTTTTCCACGATGTTGTTTGGGAAAGTGAGAGTAGGCTATACTACCGAAAATTCTAAGATGTTCTACACTTGGTTTTCTACCACTCCATGCTTCATATGGGGTTACATCTTGAACACTCTTTGTTGTGGTTCAATTCAGTAAGTATGTTGCACATGCTACCGCTTCAGCCCAATAAGAATTTGGAAGTCTCTTCATTTTCAACATGCTTCTACTGCGTTCCATTAATGTTCTGTTCTTTCGCTCCGCCACTCCATTTTGATGGGGTGTATAACTTCTCGTTAATTGATGATGAATGCCATTTTCTTTAAGAAATCTTTGAAAATCATGGCTGCAATATTCTCCCCCTCTATCCGTACGTATACATTTCATCTTGTAGTCTACTTGATTCTCTACCAGTTTCTTAAATTCCTTGAACTTCACAAGTGCTTCTGATTTTAGTTTTAGGAAATAGACCCAAGTCTTCCTCGAAAAATCATCTATAAAAGTTATAAGATATCTGCAACCACCTATGGAGTTTGTTCTCATGGGTCCACATATGTCAGAATGGATCAGTTGTAACGGTTGTGATGCCCGCCATTTTGATTGCTTAGGGAACGGCTTCCTTGTATGCTTTCCAAACAAACATCCTTCGCATAAGCTATGAGATGTTTTTGAGATCTTTGGTAGACCTTTAACAGTATTATTTCTTCCCATGTTATATAACGTCTCGAAGTTAACATGACCATACCTTTGATGCCATAAAACTGAATTATCTTGTATTATCATACTACACACTCTTGGTTTATATCGTTTCTCAGATTCAAAGGAAACATTTTGTTTCCTGTCATCCGAACTGTCCCTATGCATGCTCCTTTTGAATCCTTGATAATACATTCTTGATTGCTAAATTTCACTTCATAACCTTTTTGTATTAATTGACCTACACTTAAGAGATTATGTTTTAAACCCTCTACGTAAAATACATTTGGCACCTTTTTTTCGATTCCTTTAACCTTAATCGACACATCTCCGCAACCTAATACTTCGAGTTTCTTATTATCTCCTGTTCTTACTTCTCTTCTTTCCGCATCATCTAATGTAATAAATAAACTCCGATTTCCAGTCATATGGTTGCTGCATCCGCTGTCTAAATACCAACAATCTTCCTTAGTTATCTCTTCTATGTTAAATATCATAAACATAGTTTCTTCATCTCCTTCATTCTCATCTTCATGCATGAGAACATTGTTGTTTCTTCCGTTTTCTTCTCTCCGTTGACAGAATCTTGCGGTGTGTCCTAATTTCTGACAACGATAACAACGAATATGCCCATTAAACCTATTCCTTCCTCTACCTCTTCCTCTTCCTGCATGTTCGGATCGATATTGTCTTGACCGATCTTGACTCTTAACTTGAAACGCTTGCTCCATCGGAGAGTCATCATACTGCCTTAATCGCAATTCATGCGACTGTAATATACCGAGTAACTCCTCTGTTGTAATCAGATTCAAGTCTTTTGACTCTTCAATGGCTACAACCACAGACTCGTATTTCCGGGTAAGACTTCGAAGGATTTTTTTCTACTATTCGCTGTTCTGGAACATCTTCTTCATTTAATCTTAATTAGTTTACTATTACAGTGGTTCTATTCACATACTCCTCTATAGATTCACTATCTTTCATTCGTAAAGCATCGAATTCACAACGTAAAGTTTGAAGTTTTACCGTTTTAACCCTTTGTTCTCCTCTGTATGCCTTGTGAAGAATATTCCATGCTTCTTTTCCCGTTTTACTATTTGCTATTCGTTCGAATACTATTTCACTTACAGACTGGAAAATTATGTGCAGGGCTTTCTTATCTTTTCTGACTTTTTCCCTATAAGCATTTTGGTCGGCTTCCGATGCGTTGGCAGCGATTTCGTTGTACCCTTCTTCTATAATTGTCCACAGATCTTGAGATTCTAACAAAACCTTCATTTGAATGTGCCAGTGGTAATAATTTTGCCCAAATAATTTCGGAATTTGGGTTTGAATACCACTATCTTGAGATTCTAACCACAGTGAATGAGAAGAATCGATATGTATTTGTGAGTGGATCGATGCGTTTGGCTCTGATACCACTTTGTTGATTGTAAAACTAGGGTTCGAGATATATGCAGAGAAAGTAATCGTTCTTTGTATATTCGAATTGGTAATTTGATATTGTGACATATACGATACATACATACTTGGCAGCCTTACATAGGTAACTGCCGGAACTTAGGAAAAGAAAATAATACATAATAATTGTAACGTAACTAGTAAAACTATATCATACGATATATAAAATCATATCTAGCTTATATCTTAATCTAATATTAACAAAATAAAGAACATTAAAAAATGTATGAGATGATATCAAGATCCATGAACAGTGGCGATTCCATTCTGTCATTTGTTACTAGATGCTGCCAAAAGAATATTAAAAATTTGGTACCTTTGGCCACCGCTAATGGGGCGGCATATCATAGCCAAATCGAACATAGTGCCCCATAGCGCCGTGCCACACTGCTATGGCCGGCGCTATGGGTTGATTTTTTTGTCTTCTCGCGAAATGCATAACGGTGTGGCCCTTCCTTCCCCACTCTCACACATATGTGTACATGCATATATACAAAGCCTCATACATATATAACCCCACTACACCCTCTTGTGAGATAAAATCCTATAAGTCCACTTTCTTACGCGTTTCGTCACTTATCGCATAACGCCCCTAAGAGACTTTTTTACTACACTTGTTCTTATCAAAATAAGATCATTTGTTGGGAACATCAAAATACACAACAATAAGCTTCAATTCCAAACAAAAAGTACAAACATTAAATTATAACTTGTTTACTTTATTTAATTTAAACATAAAAAACCACCAACCAACAACAAATGTATGCATTGTTTCCAAACTCCCCAATGACATGAAAATTAAAATCAACCTTCACACAATGTCTGGCACAACCCGAAATTCAAAACTTTACTGGATGATTATTCATAGATTCAATGATCAAGATACGAACATGAAGCTCATAACTTCACTCAGTTTTCCCAAATTTTGCTACCATCAGTTCGCGAATTTCTTTTCGCTTTTTAAACAAAACCCCGTGAATTTCTTCAAAATGAGGCGCAGTTGCACTCTTTGTATCTTCAACCCACTGAAGAACTTTCTTGTAGGGACTTAATATCCGATCATGAAGCTCCTCGCTCAGAAGCTGAAAACTCACGAAATTAAGTGTTTTGATACAAATTTAATAAAAAACATAGGAAAAGAAAATAGAAAATTGAACATATCTATATCATTACCTCAAGTTCCATGACTTCAGATACTAAGTTGAGATCAGCAATTGATGGTTGAGATCTTCCAACCAAAAACGGTCCATCTTTTAGCCAAAAAGTTTCTAATACTGTCAGCGCTTTCTCAAGCGTCTTCTCAGCTTCTTCAGCCGCTTTAGGGTTTGATGGGATGCAATTTAGCGGTAACATGACATTGTTTACAATAACTCCAACTGAAATCCGAAGCATAAAACCGACATATCATGAAACTATTCAGTAAAAATATACTAAGTATCGGAAATTAAAGATTTATATGATTATATTACCGACCCACGGCGCAAATTGGCATGATGCCAGTCTAAAACGGAGTGGACCTTGGCTCTTTCAACAAGATCACTCGGATACCTATATAGATATAAAAGTTAAATGTCGAATTACAAAAATAACGGTTTTAATTTATAGCTTAGAACTTGCATAAAGATGTGGACAGAGAAGGAAAATGACTTACCAGTGACTAGCCACTCCCGGGTACTTACAAGATAAGTAGATAAGAATTGCATGACTGCAAAAACACACAATGTTTTTACTTATTACATAATGGAAAGTAACATAAACCCTAAATCCCGAACCATAAAAGATATAAAAGATACAGAAGAAGCAAGAACCTCTCAAACAGTGTAAAATCTCCATCAAGTATTGTTGGAACTTGACACATGGGATTTATCGCTGCATAAAACAAGAATGTTAAACATACTTATTTGTTGTTAATAATTATTTTATTCATACATATTAAACTAAACAAACCTTTATATTCAGGGGTGTGTTGCTCGCCCTTCAAGATATTAATGGTGATTTCCTCAAAATCTATCCCATTCATCCTTTATATAACACACAAGAAACAAACACTCACATTAGAAAAGATTCAACATATATATCAACTATAGAAAGAAAGAACATAGGGATGATGATGAATTAATTACTTGCAAAAGATGAGAATTGCACGAGACGGTTGGAAGATTCGATCACAGTATACTTTCAGCGTCATCTTTCTCTCAGGAATCTGATCAATCTTCAAGTCTTGGAGTTTTTAGTGTGGAGATGAAGAGCATCTGGTTTGTTTATATATATGTTGAGATACGTAATCACGTGGTATTTTTTAATATGAACGCATTGATTATCAAATCTTTTAATTATGGCCCTTGTTTATACACGAATAATATCTTCTAGTAAGTATTGCACTTTTCAACTAGCCGGCAACTATATGTGTGAATTCATGTTGGGATGCCTTAGTCATCAGTGAGGTCATTATTGGCCAAGTATTGGCAATATTGGTCAACGAGGGTCTCCTAGGGTTGATATTTGTTAGTGATGGGTTCTGTGGATTGTAATGGGTCACAGCAACTGCTGTAAACCTTTCGTATGATTTGGGTGAATAAAATATGCTGTTCAAAAAAAAAAAAAAAAAAAAATATTTGTTGGTGATTGTCAGCGAGAGTTAATATTGGTAAACAATTTTAATTAGGGTGCACGGGGCACACGCGAGGATGGTTTCGGTGACCCATAACCCTGATCGGGAACACCGCCGCCATCAACGTGGGGACCCGATTCGGGGATGGGCTCGGTGTGTATTCACCGCTTGAAATGCACGATTTTTGAGGAACGGTCAAGTGTGCAACGGTCGACTTTAAAAAAAAAAATCACTTTTTAAAACATATATAAATAACCACAGCATTCACTCAATTTTTATACTCAAACTACAACAATTTCACACATTTTTTATACTCTCCAACCACACCCACTTCACTTATTTTTTATACTCTCAAACCACACCCACTTCAAACCGAGCAATGGAGAACCAACCCCGCGAGGCCAAGAAAAAAACTAAGGGACGGGGCTCGCAACCATCTCGTGGTGGTTCGAGCGGTGCAAGTGCACAACCACAACCCCCTTTCGGATACACTTCACAACCCCCGTTTTCTTTCCAACAACCTTCACACCCCTCCTTTTACAACACCCAACCACCCAACCTTCAAGCCAATTTCGGCTATTTTTAAAATTTGTTATCAATGGACGCTCCTCCTCAATCCCCCGCCTTCGACCCATATGCTTTTCGTGCCCCACAAGTTCCATCACGAGGAAATGTCGAACGTCCTCTACCTATTTTCGACGACGAGGACGATGAGGTAGTGCCCGAAACTCAAAATTTGGGCGACGAGGACGAGAACGAGGATGATGAATATAACGTGGATGAAGACGCGGGCAACGAAGAAGATGACGCTCGGGATAAAAAGGGAAAAACGGTGAGCGAAAAATGGACAAAGGTCCAAGAAGAGGCGTTGGCGAAGGCGTGGGTACATTGCTCTACCAACAAAAAGAAGGGCAATCAACAAAACCGCGATAGTTTTTGGCGTAAAATTTTAGAGCATTTTAACGCCATCGTCGGCGGAAGTAACCGGACCGTGCATCAAGTACGGTCTAAATGGAACCCGATGAAAGCGAAAATAAACTTTTTCAATGGCCTATACCAACAAGCGGTAAAATTTTAATTTTTTTAACATTGTATATTTTTTAATTTTATTTACTAAGTTCATATTTTTTTAACACTTATTATTTTTATAATATGTAGGATCGCACACGAGGAAGTGGATGTAAGGATCTCGACGTGATGAAAGTCGCGTTAACAGAATTTAAAGAGAGATTTCCGAACGCTTTTCAACATGTCGAGGCGTGGGAGGTCGTTCGAAAACACGACAAATGGGCCCAAGTCCCATTGTTGGGTGAGGAAGGTGGAGGTTCGGCACATAAAAGAAAGCCCGTTGACGTGGACCCTTCGATACCGGATTTGAACGAAGACCCCTCGCCACAAAGACCACAACGGCGAGACAAGCGTCAAGCGACATCGTCCGAGGGAAGCTCGGCCGAGTTGGCGGCACAATTCAAAGAGTACACCGCCATGAAAGAAGCCAAGCAAGCGATGAGGCGATCGAATTGAGGAAGAAAAGAGAGTTGGAGGCTCGCGAGCTCATATCGGAACAACGCGAGACGATGAAAAACTACAATTACGATCGAGATATGAAAACATTCCTCAAGCCGCACGACGACGCTCTGCCAAATATGTTGTCGTTCATCCTCGCCCGAAAACGCGAAATCGCTAACAAGTACGGGTGGCCATGCGATTTCTAAAATTTTTATTTTCTAGTTTTAATGTAATTTTTATTTTCTAGTTTGAATGTAACTTTTATTTTCTAGTTTGAATTTAGTTTTTATTTTTATTTTCTACTTTGAAATGTCTTTTGTTAATTTTTATTTAATTTTTATTAATATTTTTTTTATAAACATGCATATTTTCAACAAATAAAAAAACAAAAAAAAATTAAAAAACCAAGTCACCTAAGAGGGGAGTGCCGCCATCAATTTAGGGTGTTAGGGGAGTTTAAGAGGGGAGTTGACGTGGCACACGATGATTGGTTGGGCGTAAGAGAGGGGCACTCCCCTAAGAGAGGGGACTCCCCTCTTAGGGGAGTGCCCCTTACACCCTTATGGTTAATGTTGGTCAATGATAGTCATAAAGGTCAATGATGTTATTCATGATGAATGTTAGGTAATCATGCTCAATGGCGCGGACCCAAGATTTTCTTTGAAAAAGAATCAAATACAAATACCTTTATCATACAAAACGTACGAATAAAGTGAAAATGTAAAAAAACACAGTGATATTTTCGTAATCATAAGTAACTATCAAAATTACTCTACAAATGATCTTGTAGGGTAATTTTGATCTTTTAGGGTAATTTTTTAAAATGTTCTTATATGATAATTTGATCTTGTATGCTAATTATCAAATTTACTCTACAAGTGTATCAAAATTACTCTGTAACAAAATTACTTTACAAGTGTATTAAAATTATTCTGCAAGTTTATCAAAATACATACAATTCAAAATTACTTTACAAAATCATTTGTACTACAAGTGTATCTTATAGGGTAATTTTAATCTTCTATGGTAATTATCAAACGATATACAATTCAAGATTACTCTAATAAATCATATGTAGAGTAATTATGATACTCTACAAAAGTAGAGTTAAATGCCATTTTAGTCCCTGTGGTTTGGGCTATTTTTCCAGTTTAGTCCAAAGGTTTCATTTTTCACCTGTGGGTTCAAAAATGTTTCACCGTTGCCATTTTAGTCCACTGGGTTAACTTTATCAATTTTTCTATTAACGAGAGTTTGGTCATTTTATATGCAATTCTGTTAACTAGAATGGTAATTCAGCCATATAAAATGACCGAATTGCCCTTCTCGTTAACAGAAATAATGAAGTTAACGCAGTGGACTAAAATGGCAATGGTGAAACCTTTTTGGACTCACACGCGAAAACTGAAACATTTTGACTAAACTGACAAAATGACCCAAACCACAAGGAATAAAATGACATTTAACTCACAAAATTACCTTACAAGATCAAAATTATCATACAAGATCATTTGTAGAGTAATTATGATACTGTACAATATTACTCTACAAGATTAAAATTACCCTACAAGAACATTCTACAAATTACTCTACAAGATCAAAATTACGCTACAAGATCATTTCTAGAGTAATTTTGATAGTTACTCTACGAGTAAATAATTACGAAAATGCCACCGCGTTTTTTTTGGCTTTTTCATGTCTTTCGTACGTTTTGTACGATAAGCCACTTTGTACGTGAACTTAACTCTTTTTCATGAAAGTGAAATTTTTTAGGGTCTGTTTGGCATGAGGTAATGGAATAGAGGAGAGAATGGAATGAACGAGGTAATGGAATGGACAACGGAATGAAATGGATCATTCCATTCCATTGTGATGTTTGGTTACTCATATGTGAATAGAATGAATCATTACTTTGTATAATTTGATAAACAACAAAAAATGAAGCAACGAAACACAATTGTATTAAAAACGACAAAAATATAATTGCCTCAATAATAATAATAATAATAATAATAATAATAATAATAATAATAATAATAATAATAATAATAATAATAATATATTAATGATAAAAAATTAATAATAGATTTTTGATATATATTAATATTAGTATGAATATTAATAAATATAAATACAACAACGGCAACACCAACAGCAACAGCATCAGCAACAACAAACAACAAAAACAACAACAACAACAACAACAACAACAATATATTTCTTTCCATTCCTTGAAGGAATGGAAAAAAAAACACCTACATACCAAGGAATGGAAATTATTATATTTGGAAGGAGTTACATTCCTTTGGAATGCTTCATTCCATTACCACATTATAACCAAACATGTTTCTTTTCATTCCATCAGAATGATCCATTCCATTCCACCTTTCATTCCTTCATACCAAACACTACCTTAAAGCTTATATAATAATTATTTTCGGTTTAGTTTGGGTCGGGTCCTACGATAAAAACAATGTAATCAAACTCAATATAAGACTATCTCCAATGCTAAGGGCGCCCTTAGACGCCCTTAGCTGCCTAATCAGCTGTCACATCATATCCTTATAAATCTTTAAAAATCCTTATAAATCCTTAAAAACCCCAATTTCACCTCTAACCATACAAACATCCTTACACATACTTATATTTTCCACATCATCACCCATTTTCCTTTAAATTTAATTACTTAAATAAAGTAAATGTATTCAAATAGTTAATATAAATAATTAAGTAGTATCAAAAAAGTAAATAAAAGTTTGGTAAATGAAGTGTATATACTGAGTTGGTGAATATTAGTAAAGTTGATGAATTACAAATTAATTGAATATAAAGGATCAGAGAGATATATAAATGAAGTACATGTATTGAGTTGGTGAATAATATTTATGGTTTAAGTTGAAGTAATTTAATTAGTTTCTCATTTAAGTTAAGTTGAAATAATAATTTGTTAAAAAAATATTATAAAATAAAGAAAATGGCACACTAACCTAAACATATAAAGTCCTTGCAGATGGATATTTGTTTCGGATATGGACTTGGGCCATTGTGCTCCATTGCGCCTGTAAAGTTGGACTTATTCCATGTTATCTTGGATGGGTTACGGATTTCACGTTGAAGATAGTCTAATCAACAAAAAGTATGTAAAACGTCAAACTAAATTTTAATGAAAATCACATTCAGAACTTTTTAAGAATTTGATGCTAATCCACATTAATTAATCATACAAATAATGCTTTTAAGTTTCAATTATTCATATATTCAATCTAAACAGGGGTGGATAGCTGGAATTCTTCTGGCTGATCGGAGATGCGATAGGCAATAACGACACGCTGACGCGATGATCGACGATGTTCCTGGTCATTGGTTTCCGCTACTTGCTTTTACTCTTTATTTTTAAATCTTTAATAAGGTTTAAAGTTCAAATTTTAACATCACTAGTGGTATCAAAACCGGAGTATTGCGCTGGTGGATTCCTCATACTACACATGAATTTGATTGGTATCGTTTTATCTCGTTATGTTACAGTACCGACAATCGTTTTAGCAACCGAAAAAGGAAAAACAAATAAATAAAATAGTGATATGACCAAAAGGATATCAACATGTGGTCTACATCGAATGAAAAAAATTGTTTGGTAGGAATCGATTCGGTTCGTTAGGGTACCACCATGATACTAGCATGCACTCATATAGAATATATAAAAAAACAAAATGTACACTATAATTTGAATGCAACTCTGCTCTAATCAAAATTTGCAACGAAAAGCCTAAAAGAATTAAGGAAAGTTACGAATTTAGTTTTTTTTTTTTTTTTTTTTTTTAAGTTAACAAACACGAGTTATTGGAGAAAAATTATATAGCATAAATAAAAAACAATAAAAAAAAGTTGCCATATGGCAACTTCCTAATGGGCCAAACACTATTCATTAGCCTGGTTTTTTAATGTATTGATGATGACTAGGTTATTTTCCCGTACGCTACAGCGTTACGTTATCACAGGCATTCGATCGGTATCGGCTAGGTTCGTTATAGTACTAGTAAGATACATGCACTCGGTATAGAAATCAACACATCGTTAACATCAATATAAAACGGAAAAAGCAAACATCGGTACTAACAACGATGTTGTCCAAATGGTATCGATCAGTTCAGATCGCCACGGCACTACTAATGATGTTTGTTTATCATCCAGACAGAGACATAAATGAAAATTGTCGACTGGAAATCATAAACATGAATACAGGTACATGTAACAATGTTTTTCGGTAGGATACGTCAGTTTATCAAATGTAAAAACACTAAAAATAAGTACCGGTACCAATACCAACGTTATTCATTCGGTTTCAGTTTGGTTGACTACGACCGCGACACAAAATTCATTACCAAACATAAACCATACAAATGATTATAGGTGCAGGTACCGATTTTGTAACACCCCGTGTTTTCGAATGTCAAAGTCAAAGTCCAAGTCAACTTTGACTTCTTTGACTATAATTAGTCTATTTTATGTTTTATTTGTATTATGTGGAGTAAGTGTTGTTAATCAGAATGAATCGAATTAATCGAATATTTAATCGACGCGAACCGATTTACGACTGTGAATAGTAGGAAGTAACAATGCGATAAAGTTAACTAATCAGTAATCAAACCAATCTAACCATCATCGAACTCGAATCTCGAATTACGCGAACTTTGGTTGTTGTTATAAGTTGGTGCATGCATCTGTCGACTTCGTCTTGTATCGAGTCTAGAATAGAATAGGATAGTACAGGGCACGTGAATCAAGAAATTGTGTTAAATCTGATTTCGCTCCAAATGACATTTTGTCATTAGGAGCGAAACCCCAATCATCTGATTCCGCCCGAAACCTCATAGGTTCTAATTTCGCTCGTAATGTTTAAACTTGATTTCGCTCATGATGTAACATGCTGATTTCGCTCCTGATGATTGTGCATGTTGGAGCGAAATCAGCTTAACTATATATAGTGTGTCTGTTGGAGCGAAATCAAGTGGTTGTAAGAATAGAGTTTAGGTGATTGTCTTCCGGTGAGCCACGAAGTGCTGCCGAAGTGTTGAATCAAGTGTAAACGTCATTCAATTAATAGAATCAACAGTTAAAAGTGAATTCTCGGTGAATTAAACCTGATTTGTCTGTTTCCGCCGTTCAAATCAGGAAAGGTTCTTCTGATAGACTCATTTGGGTCCGAAACCGATCCTACAAGTGGTATCAGAGCTAAGGAGGAGGAGCTCTTGCCAATTCAGCCGAAAATTCTGTTTTTCTACACCTTCTACATTGTCTTTTGAAATTTAACCGGGAAAAAGTGATCGAATTGTTCTGATTTTTACACATGTTGCTCGGAATAGTAATCTAAGAAAGCCTTAAAAGTTTCATCAGCAAATTCGAATTAAATCTGAACAATATTGTGATTTCGCCTTAAACGAATTCGAAGTAATGATGACGTCACGATTGATTTCGCTCGAAATTATGGTTTGATTTCGCTCCAAACTCCGGATTTCGCTCGAAATTACAGATTTCGCTCCAAATACATTCTAATTTCGCTCCTGATTAACTTGGTGATTCCGCTCCTGATCACCTTGTTGATTTCGCTCCTAGTTGCAAAGTGATTTCGCTCCTGGTTACAAAGTGATTTCGCTCCTGGTGATCCTATTGATTCCGCTCCAAACTGTTATCTCATTTAAATTGTTAATTTCGCCTGAACAAAGATTATTTTTGTGAAATTTTTGAAATCTGAAAAATGGACGAAGAATTCTACAACGCATTCGCTACTCCGGTTACCTTGATCACTATTGCACAAAACACAATGCTAGAAAACGAAACGGGAACAATGCAAAAAACCGCCCAAGCTCATGAACAAGTTAATTACCTTGACGCGTGGGAATGTGTTGAGACGAAGTATGTGAGACCATTAAATGACGATGAAGAGGAAGTTGCGATCAAAGATATGAGTGCCGATGACAAGAAGAAATAAAAGAATGAGAAAATGATGCTGAGTTTGCTACAACAAGCTGTAAAGGAAGACATTATGGTCTTGCTGCAACACAACGGAAGTTCTTATTCAATTTGGAAAGCGTTGCGATCAAAGTTTGTCGGTAGTCAAGAAATGATCAAGAACAAGAAATCTCTGTTAAATAAAGAATTTGACTTGTTTCGTGGATTAAAGAATGAGAGCACAAAGCAAATCATCGAAAGATATTGCAATCTATTGGTGAATATGAAGAGGGTAAGTATCAACAAAGACAATGAAGAACTGATAGAGAAGCTAGCTGATGCATTGCCACACGAAACATGGGGCACATACTTGATGATGCTCAGGAACAAGAAAGGATTTAGCACGTTAACCTTGAGCAAATTCATTGAGAAGTTAGAAGCTCAGGAAATAGAGCAAAGAAAGATTGTTCGAATGAAAGTTTTCGACGGTGAACAAGATATTGGGTTGTACTACAAAGCAGGGGTGAATGAGAAATCTACAAATTTATCTCCAAAAATTGAAACTGCTTACAACGCCAAGAATTCAACTGGAAGTTCATCAAAAGGATCAAGCAGCAACACCAGTTTCTCGTCATTTCCATCATTTGATCCGAACATTTCAGCAACAAAGAATGGAAGAAAACTTCAATGCAATATTGTTTTAAATCTTGAGAATGATCAAGATTATTCAGATGAAATTGCTAAAAATCAAATGTCTTTATTGGGAATGGTTTTAGAATCTTACAGTTGTTTTGTTGCAGGTCGTATCGGAAATCCAATGCTAACAAAGGAGGATTACGACCAAATAGATGCTGAAGAGATGGAGCTGATGGACATAAAATGGTGTTTGGCCAGCGTGTTAAGGAGAGCTGAGAAATTCAAGCAGATCACGGGGAGAGATGATCTTCGTGAAGCTAATGTTTCAACTTTAGGTTTTGATAAATCTAAAGTCACTTGTTTTCGTTGCAGGGAGAAAGGTCACTTCAAGAGGGAGTGCACCAATCGCGAAGCAAGTGGCGCTCAGAATCCTTTTAACAATAACAACGATTACTACCGAAAAGCCATCTACCATCAAGTTGCTCAACAACCATCTCAACACCATCAACATTAAGCTCAAACTGCACATGGAAGAAATGTGATTGAAGATTCTGGAAAGAAAGCTTGTGCGGTTAATCAAGATGAAAAGAAGCCATTCAACTGGGATAAATATGTCTCAGCTGATGGAAAAGCTTGTTTGATTGATCAAGAAGATGAAAAGCTACCCGAGGGTTTTAACTGGGAGAATTTCACTTGGGATGATTATATTCCTGATCAAGCCACAGCCAATACAGCTCACAAAGCTTTCGCTGCAAGAATTGAAGAAGATAGTGATGATGATGGAACTGAGTAATATGCTAGACAATGGCACAACATCTGAAGATGATGGTAGAAAATGACAGTGAAGATGAGAAGGCAAAGAAGAAAAAGAAAAAGGTAAAGACACCGGTGAGTAGTGATGATGAGACAGTACCGGTGATTAGAAGGAAAGTGAAAGAAGTTCCAAAGTTTGAGATTAATGAAGAAGCTGTTGCGAAGAAAAGTCCAGTAACTTGTGAAAATTGTGAAGCTGTAAAGAAACAGAACAGTTCATTGATCCACAATATGAACAGATTGAAAGAATCATATGATGTGTTGAACAAGGCAATGAATATGTACAACGACACAAGTGAAGAACAGGCTACAACAATGAAAACACTTCAGGGAGCGTTCATGATCAAGCAGAAAGTTGTGAACAACTACATCGAGAAGTGTGCTGCTCTTGAACAAAAGTTGGAACTTCAAAGAATCGAAACTGAAAGAGTTAACCGTTTATTAAAAAGTTACTCATGTTCGTCTTATGTCATTGACAGGATTTATCCGACAGCTGAAAGCTTAAAGGCATTTGAGGACAATGATGTAACTGAAGAAAAGAAAGTTTCAGAAGAAAAGTTGAAGAAAAGACTCCAGTGAAAAAGACTAAAAAGAAGAAAGGCACTGAAGAGACGGCATCTGGTAAGAAACAAGGTGTCAGTTACAACAAGTGTCTACCCCCGCTGGAAAATGGATATTTGGCTAGAAATCCAAATGATGAAAGAGTCAAAAAGACAACAAATTTACAGTGGGAGTCAGAGTCGCCAGTCAATCTACCAGAGAGTATTGATGTCACGTTTACATCATCTGACACTGATCAACAGTCTCATTTGATGAAGATAGTGGTGGATCATGTGTTAGATAATGATGAGACAAAGGAGTCAAAGTCGGAGTCTAGTTCAGAGTCAAAGTCTGAGTCCAGCACTCCGAGTCAAACAGAAAAATAGGGCAAAATAGTTTATGACAAAGAATCTTTGTTATCAAAATCTAATTTGGATGATGAACCGTTTAAAGTTGCTTACACTTTGAATGTTCTGACAAATTATATTCTGATGAGGAATTTCCAATAAGAGGTGTCAAAATTGAACTGATAAACAAGGTTTTCAAACTCACAGAAATTAATATTTCTGAAATAAAAGACTTATGTCTTAATGAAAAACCTAAAAAATACACCTCAAGAGTTCAACAAAGATTAAACAAAAAAAAAGGTTACGGTTCTGGTTCTGGTTTCCAAAAGAAATCAAACCATAACGGTAATTTCAAAAAGAAAGGTCTTGGTTTTACTCCAACAGAAAAACAGAAAAATGAAAAATATGTTCGTGATTTTAAATCCAAAATGACATTTGTTTCAGGAACATCATCTGAAGAAGAAGAAAAGAAAGCATTCTGGAGGCAGTCAAACTATGAGTTCCTTGCAAAGAAGCAAGATGAAATGAAGAAGATGGATGAGCAGAAGAAAGATACGAGAACCTGTTTCCAATGCAACACTGTTGGACATATTGCCAGAGATTGTACTAAGGCAATACAATCAAAATAGGGAGTATCTCGTAAACTCAAAGAGAAAGTGGTTGAGTTTGAACCACTGATTGATAGAACTAAACTGTTTAAGAATTCTACTTTTGAAACTGGTGAATGTTCAAACAAGTTTTACAAGAAGAGAGCTAAATCTGACAACCAGAAATGGGTTGTTAAGAAAGCTGTTGAAAGCTTTAGCGATGATTCTGATAGGTCAAAATTAGAGGAGCTATCTTTTGGCGATGAATCTGACTCCACAAAGTCAGATGAGCCACAGGTTGTTTCAAAATGTGAAGCTGTTTTGAAAGATGAAAAATTAGTTCTGAATGTGAATGGGGAGAATTTTCCATCACCTCGGACTGAAAATTATAAAAAGAAAATTGGTAAGGTTGAAATTTCTAACCAATTTTATAATGATAAGCAGGTTTTTGATGTGTAGAAGGCCTTTAACCCCAAGGTAAAGCATATCTTTGCTAAGATGATTGACCGAAAAGTCAAAGGGGTTAAAGAATTCTATGAGAAGAAGAGAGGAGGTAAGAAACCGAGTGTTGGCAACTCGGTGACACCCAAGGCTGGTCAGGCTTGGGAGGATATTTTCTTTGAATGAAAAACCTGACTTGCCGGAGATCTTAAGTTTGTAATCGTGGATCAGGTATCGGCATCTTTCTTGAGAAGATTTATTTGGCATCCAAGTGGTAAGAAGATTTGAATGTGCATACTTGCATTTGGTAAATCAAGGGCATTAATTTGTACTTGCATTTTCCTACAATTGATTGGTAAACAACGTGATGAACCACATCCCCAAACCTATTAATGGTATACCTACAAGTGGTAAAATCAACCAAACTTATTTTCCGGAAAAACCATTTTGATTAAAACAAACTTAAGTGTTTTGAAATCTAAATGGGAAAATAGTTTGTTGATAGGGGGAGTTCTGATTGTTTATGCCGAGTGGATGGCGAATTGATGCGATTTGATATCAGTTGTCAAGTTTATTATACCGTTTCTTTTCAATTTTTCTTTAATGTGTTTGCATTTTAGGGGGAGTAGAAAATTTAAGAAAATCCATAAACATTAGAAAATTTGAAAAAGCCAAAAACATGATAAAATTCAAAAATGAGTTTTTGTTGCATAAAAGAGGAAATGATAGTACATCAGTGGACTATCACAGCACGCTAAAGAAATGTAAAGATAAAATGTGATAAAAAATCTTACTGCGGATGTGTCAGTAGATTTTTACACATTTAGTAGACTGTGACGAGATGTAAACCTAAAATTCAAACTTGTTTATTCTGAGGGTAACAACTTCTTGGATATATGGGTAACCCCTGAAATCTTGTTTGAAAGGTCCCTTATTCTGAGATACTAGGTCTTTATGCTCAGTGATATCTGGGGTATTATCCTGGGACTTCTGCTGTATGGAAATACTGACCTAGTCCCCGGATAATGCTTTCTGCAAATGCTTGAAACATAGCATCGCCCTCAGCAAATTGATGAAACAATAAAATTGATAGTTACTGCTGTTGAAACAAAAGATGCTCTAAAGGGGACACACCAAAAGTCGAAGCCGTCATCTCTCTGCGTATACGGAAGTATCGACCTGAGCTCTCACGGCCCTCGTAATTTAACCCCTTTACAGATATCATCAGTGGTATACTCACCTGTAAGACTGAATATTGGGACCTGGATACGGGAGTATATTCAAGTAGTGGGACACACGGATAAGTTTAAGTTCTTAAAACATTAATATCGTATCTCGGATCAGTTGATGTTTGTGTGAAAATATAAGTGGACAAATATACTGACAATCTAAGTGAATTGTTTAGAGCTTAAAATGAAATCAAGCTTAATGGTGTTGGTGATGTGTCTCAAAAACTGATGTGATCCTCTTGCACAAACTCACAAAAATATTGGCTGTAAATTGTTTCTTTACTACATTTTATTCTTTCTGAAAAAACCAAAAAGTTTTTAGTATGTTTTAGCATAAATTTTGAAAAATAAAAAAAGATTTTCGACAACTGGTGTTGAAAAGCTGACTTTCAAAATTCTAAAGTGCTAAACTTGATGAACTGTTTTGGGAGTGATGAGTATGAAAGATTTAAGGTTAAAATTTTACATGTGTTAATCAGAAGCTGCAAACATGTTTCTCTTGCAAGTGGTTCATCAGAAACTAATTGATAGATCAGTTTGTGATAGGATCTATAAAGTGGTATTTGAATGCTTAAATGTGTATCATAAAACTTATGTTTGTGGTAGAGTTTTATGCATGTTGAAATAGAGCTGGGTCTGTCAATCCCAAGCAAGTTTCAAGAATCAACATTTGAGGTGGAGTGCATGTTGATGTTGAGCCAGTGTTGATCCTGGAACTGCATTTGCGCAATATAGATTGAAAAGGATAGATAGAGATTGAGGATGCTTGTAATGTCAAATATTTCAAAGAGAAGCCCAGAGACTGATCAAGACTGAAGATGCGAAGTCATGACACTGTCAAAGACTCGACACGTGCGACTCGTCAACATCTGAGGGGGGGAGTCTGTTGGTGCATGCATCTGTCGACTTCGTCTTGTATCGAGTCTAGAGTAGAATAGGATAGTACAGGGCACGTGAATCAAGAAATTGTTTTAAATCTGATTTCGCTCCAAATGACATTTTGTCATTAGGAGCGAAACCCCAATCATCTGATTCCGCCCGAAACCTCATAGGTTCTAATTTCGCTCGTAATGTTTAAACTTGATTTCGCTCATGATGTAACATGTTGATTTCACTCCTGATGATTGTGCATGTTGGAGCGAAATCAGCTTAACTATATATAGTGTGTCTGTTGGAGCGAAATCAAGTGGTTGTAAGAATAGAGTTTAGGTGATTATCTCCCGGTGAGCCACGAAGTGCTCCCAAAGTGTTGACTCAAGTGTAAACGCCGTTCAATTAATAGAATCAACAGTTGAAAGTGAATTCTCGGTGAATTGAACCTGATTTTTCTGTTTCCGCCGTTCAAATCAGGAAAGGTTCTTCTGATAGACTCATTCGGGTCCGAAACCGATCCTACATTATACGTGTGTGTGTGCGTTATGTGTTACCTGTGCGTGTTTACCTTATGTTTTGTGTGGTGATCAATCGAATCAATCGAAACTCAAATCAAAACTCGAAACTCAAATCGAATGCAATCGAAATCGAATTACGACGAATAGTAACGTAAGGATAGGGTGAAATATATATGATTGTACGTTAGATATAGTAGTTGGGACTGAAAGTAATTTGAATAGGAAACTCTATCGTACTCGTATCGTCTTCAATTGAAATCAAAATATCGAAAATCGTCGCACCGAACACTCGAACCAGGCTGTGGATCGATCAGGCTGTCAGCCGATCGAACAGCCCAGCCGATCGGACGGACTGTTCGATCGAGCAGGCTGTCCGATCGGGATGCCTGGCCGATCGGCCAACCCTTTCCTCTTTTGGAGCCTATAAATAGGGCTGTCATTGTCATTCTTTCCACTTTTGGATACTCTCTGACCGACCAGCTCGTGCTCCTCACCTTTTCTCAGATTTCTTCCAATTTCGGTAAGTTTTCATCCTAAATCTTGTACTTTCTTGATAAATACACACTTCTACACCTTTCTATCTTTCGAATCTTGATTTCTAACCGTGAAATCATCAAGATCTAAGCATTCTTGGATGATGTCATCATGGTGTTCTTCAAGAACATCATGCTTTGGCCTCAATCCACCATTGATAGCTCGGATCTAACCGAGTTCCACATAAACAAGCTAAGATCTATCAAAGATCTGAACATTTACATGGTGGGAAGGATTGAAAGAAGGATTTCCAAACTTTCTTTCAAATCTTTAACACTCAATGCCTTCAAACCGGTAGAAATGGAGCTTGAGTCAACTCACCGATCATCCTAGTGGATGAGTGGTTCAAGAGTCGGATTCTATCTACGAGGTTCACCGACTTCGGGATAAACATCAAACTACCGTTCCGAACAGTTTACCGGCCGGATTCGGGTGATTCCTGTCCGAGCAGGGGAAACAAGTAAGAACGAAAGTGCCATAGTTCAGCTCGTTGTCAAACTACCTCGAAATAACGTCAAATAACCAAAACAGCCAAGTGTTAGACGAACAGGCCGACCAGGTCAGGATGCTGACCGAACGGTTAGGCTGTCCGAACGAACAGCCCAACCGATCGGACATGTCAGCCGATCGACCAGGCCAGCCGATCGGCTAGCATATAGCCCCACACTTTAACAAATTCCTGAAGTATAGTATTGAACGAGGTGATGTCCGATCGAACGAACCGTTTGGTAAACATTACTCATCGGATCATGAGATACTATGCTTCAACCCTTAATCGATTTACAACTCGTAGTAGTACGGAGTGCCACCCGATCGAACATGATGTTCGATCGAACAGGTGACCTCCAGCTGAGGACTCACTTGTGAAGTTCCTAACCGATCGGTTAAGCCGGCCGATCGAACAGACCGTCCGATCGATCGACCTGAAAAGGTAAGGACACATCAGTGTTCTCAAATACTACAACGAAAACTTCAAAAGGTCAAGCCATCATACACAAACACATCCTACTCAAAGGAAGAAACAATCCACTCGAACAGTCAAGCCGATCGAGCCTACCGGCCGATCGAACAGACTGTCCGAACGGACTGTCCAGCCGAACGAACAACCCGTTCGATCGAACCTGCTGTTCAATCGACCAGGCTGTTCGACCCACTTACACTTGTTTCCATTCTACGTGTTATTCATCGTTATGCTATCGAACTGTTCAGGCTAACCCTACTCTCAAGCGCTCCCTTCAATCCATCAATCAATCGCTGTGAGTATACTCGATCCCTTTTTTGCTTTTAGCACTTTTGGGTGTTACATACATTACTTATATCAAAACACAATCGATCACACTACTCAAACTATTTGAACGCTAACCGATTCGCATGTATTACGTGACTAAATGAATGCTTGTTGTTATGTTTACACGTGGAATGCTGTCTACCTGCCTTAACGACGTAGTACTATAGTTTGGACTCAGCACCCGTTCACACGGGGGTTGTTAAGGACAATTACTTGCATGGATTACGGTGGTAATCATGTATTGCGAACTGTCTCGGACAGTCAACCCGCAGTCATTGGTATCGATAGATCCATGTCGATAATTAATATGCTTCGTTTTCCTCTGTGTACGTGCTGGTTATGCGTAAACTATTCGAACTCTATATGCTATTATCAAACTTGTATGCTCACCTTTACATTATATGTATTGACTTTATTTTAACGTATGTGACAGGTGTTTAAGATGTTTGCTTGATAGGAAAGCGAGGCTAGAATAAAGCTCTAGAGGCCCCCAACAAATAGTTGTCTGTCAGGAACAAGCGTCTAAAGTATAGTTGTTTGTAGATCTTTTCCGACTGGGTCTTTAGGAGCATTTGAACAATATTTATTTGTTTTATTTAAATCCGAGTTGTCGGAACATAATTACTTGGCTAGTTGTTATCTGTAATAATATATTGTATTATTTGGGATACGGTATGGGACATATCATTTAACTGAATAGTATTAATAGTTGTTGTGGAAACTTCTGGACAATCTGTTTCGCTCAGTGCCATGCCCCGATGATTCCGCCATCGGTTGGGGTGTGACAGATTGGTATCAGAGCCATAACTATAGGGAATTAGGCTAGACACGACCTAGTCCGGGTCGCTGTCTTAGAGACCTAGACTATAGTTAGGAACCAACAGACCAAGCTTATGTGCTATATTCTAATATTCTTCGCTATCACTGCACTCGAATTTTCAAATAGAGTCAAGTTATTTAGTCGAGATTAGGTGTGAAAGCCGCAAACTCTCGACTAAATTGTTTGGTCAATGCTGATTTTATCAATTTATCAATGATTTCCTCATCATTTTTGATAACGAACGAGGAGAATTATACCAAAATCAGGAGTGAAATCCTTATTTTGATGAATAATCTTCTCAAATTTTACTAAAACAAGGAAGAAATTGCTAAGCCAGGGGTGAAACCCGAACCTTGGCAACTTATTCCAACTTTTACTCATCTCACCAAAGCCTCGACGGACTCCAACGACCTGAACTCACAAGTATGACCTAGGGAATACGCGTTGAATGCCCAAGAATCGAGGCAGAAACGCGATCCCGAAAGTCCAAAAGTGATGACAAGTCTACTGTGAATAGTCGAATCGCTTTGGGTAGTCGATGTCTAGTAGCCGCAGACAATCTATTTCCCGATTTTTATGAGTTTTCGATTCTGAGCCCGCAACCGCCGACTCTGATGATTCATAGATTTTATGTGCTTTATGTGTGATTATCTGTTTATGTGTTTAATTTTGGTATTTATTCGATTCTTGCTATCACATCGATCAACACACACGACTCGCATTGCTCTTCCACCCCAAAACGCTAATAAGTCGTTACGAACTTAGACGATACTATGCTGCGATATACGCTATACTATACTCAACATGCGATACGATTATACGACATTATTCGATATACTGTACGCGATCGCTATAAACGAACGACTCGCGAGCTTTGAATGATAGGTTTCTGTATTCTGACTACCTCTGTGATTAAATGTGTATGTGCTTCTGTGCTTAGGTGTCTCTGTGCTCTACGTGCCTACGTGCTTCTGTGATTATGTGAATTTATGACTTTATGCTTATGTGATTTTGTGATGCGTGTTTCGACGTGTTTCTAAGCTTTAGTAAGTAGTTGACGTGTGAGGTGAGATTCGATTGTTGTGTCCGAGACCTACGGCGATGTCTATTGCAGACCATGTCGTCATCTGGACACCGAACCCCACTTACTCGCCAAGAGAAGAGAGACAGACGTCTTGCTGCTATCATTGCCAAGAGTGTGGCAAAAGCTGTGAGCGATGTGTATGAAAACGCCAGCAAATCGTCTGAGGAGTCGCGAATCGATGTTCCTAAAGATACCAACAAGACTGGTTTCAGCTTCAAATAGTTTAAAGCATGCGGACCCAAAGAATTCACCGGAGAAGATGACCCAATAGCTATGTTTCAATGGTTTGATTCTATCGAAGTCACTCTGCGCCAAAGCGGCTGTCCTGAAAATCTCCGCACCCTCAATGCTACAGGCGTCTTCCAGTCCCGAGCTCTAGACTGGTGGACGGCCAAATGAAACAAACGCGGGAATGATGCAGCTTATGAGCTGACATGGAAGGAGCTGAAAGCCATCATGATGGACGAATTCTGCCCTCCCCATGAACGCCAAAAGCTGGAGGACGAGTTTTGGAACATCAAGCAGAAGGATGGAGACAACACTGCTTTAACTGCTCGCTTCAAGCAGCTTAGCATCATCTGTCCCGACGAAGTCAAGACGCCAGACATGGCCATCAAGAAGTATATTCGAGCTCTACCCGACTGTGTTGCCGATTTCGTGCATGCCGACAAGACATCATCGATCGAAGAGACCTACCTGCTTGCCGCTGAGATCAATGACAAGCGGGTAAAGTCTGGTTTTTGGGATAAGCATACCAAGTCTCTGCATCAAGCCACCACCTCATCGACCGTCGACACCACCACTGCTCAACCCTCCAAGTCATCAAGAAGAAAGAAGAAGCACAACAACAACAGCTCCAGCAACAAGAACTGTGCTGTGACAACGACTGCTGCTCATCTGCAAGCCGTACAGGCTCAGCAGCAGTCTCACCGTCGACAAGCTCTAGTGATTAATGCGCCGCCAGCCAAGCACGCTTACACAGGTCCCCACCCGCTCTGCCCGACATGTTCATACCATCATCCGGTGGGAGTCGCCTGTCGTTTCTGTGCCCACTGCAACCTCTACGGGCATTTCATTGCGAATTGTTGCTATGGTCCCCGTCAAGCCCCAGTTCAAGCCCCCGCTCATCAAGCTTTACTCCCAGCCCCTCAAGGCCAACCTGCAGCTCAAGCACCCGCGGTCAATGCTCGAGTCTGCTTTGCATGTGGTGATCCTAACCACTTTGCAAACATGTGCCTGAACCGGGTTGTGAAACAAGAACCCCAGCAGCAGCAGCAGCAGCACCAGCAACAGCCTCAGCAGCAACAACAAGCAGCTCGTGCCAGAACCTTTAACATCAACGCCCGTCAAGCCCAGGCTGACAACAACGTGGTTAATGGTACGTTCCTTGTGAATGGTATTTATGCATCATGTTTGTTTGATACTGGAGCCGATAACTGCTTTGTGTCGTTTGAATTCGAGAAGCTCCTTAGTCGTAAGCGTTCTTATCTCCCCTCGTCATTCGAAGTCGAAGTTGCTACCGGAAGAACCGTCGCAGTTAACTCTGTTCTTCGTGATTGTACCCTTGAGCTCAACAATCACCTCTTCCCAATTGATCTCATTCCAATGCAACTTAGAAGTTTTGACGTCATAGTAGGCATGGACTTTCTTCGCGAAAACCATGCTGAAGTTGTGTGCTTTGAAAAGATGATTCGATTCTCGCTCGTAAATGGTGATTTCTTATGTGTGTACGGTGAAACAGCTTCGAAAGGTCTCAAGCTCATGTCGTGTATCCAAGCTAGCAAGTATCTCCGCAAGGAATACAGCGCTTTCTTGGCCAACATTGTAGTATCGGAGAAGGAAAAGAAAAAGAAGGCCGAAGTCAAAGACGTTCCAGTGGTTCGTGAATTTCCTCAGGTGTTCCCTGATGATCTTCCCGGGCTACCGCCAAGTCGTGATATCGACTTTCGTATCGACCTTATTCCTGGAGCTAACCCTGTTGCCAAAGCCCCTTATTGACTCGCGCCATCCGAAATGAGGGAACTCTCAAACCAACTCCAGGAGTTACTTGAAAAAGGCTTTATTCGCCCGAGCACCTCTCCTTGGGGCGCACCAGTCCTTTTCGTCAAAAAGAAGGATGGGTCGTTCAGGATGTGCATTGACTATCGGGAATTGAATAAGCTGACCATCAAGAACCGTTATCCCCTACCCCAAATCGACGATTTGTTCGATCAGCTACAAGGTGCATCGTGTTTCTCGAAGATCGATTTACGCTCAGGTTATCATCAGTTACGCATACAAGAGGAAGATATACCCAAAACAGCTTTTCGTACTCGATACGGCCATTATGAGTTCGTTGTTATGCCTTTTGGTCTAACCAACGCACCCGCGGTTTTTATGGATCTGATGAATCGCGTGTGTAAGCCTTATTTTGACCGTTTCGTCATCGTGTTCATCGACGATGTCATGATTTATTCCAAATCGAAAGCCGAACACGCGCAACATCTACGTTTGATTCTCGAGTTACTCCAGGGGAACCAACTCTATGCCAAGTTCTCCAAGTGCGAATTCTAGTTGGAGGAGGTTCAGTTTCTGGGTCACATCGTTAATAGTCAAGGTATTCATGTCGATCCCGCGAAGATTGAAGCAGTTAAGAGCTGGATTACGCCTAAGAACCCGTCTGAAGTCCGATCTTTTCTTGGATTAGCGGGCTATTATCGACGATTTATCGAAGGATTCTCTAAGATCGCTGTGCCGCTTACCGCTCTTACTCATAAAGACAGGTCTTTTGTTTGGGGAACTGAACAAGAATCTGCTTTTCAAGCCCTTAAGCGCAAGCTATGCATTGCTCCTGTTCTCACGTTGCCGGACGGAAACAACGATTTCATTGTCTATTGTGATGCTTCCAACCTTGGTCTCGGCTGTGTTCTCATGCAGCGGGACAAGGTTATAGCTTACGCATCTCGTCAGCTCAAAATCCACGAGAAGAACTATACAACCCATGACCTCGAGCTACGCGCAGTTGTTTTTGCATTGAAGATTTGGCGCCACTACCTGTATGGTACCAAGTGTACGATCTTCACCGATCACAGGAGTTTACAACACATCTTTAATCAGAAAGAACTTAACATGCGTCAACGCCGATGGGTAGAACTTCTTAGCGACTACGACTGTGAGATTCGTTATCACCCAGGCAAGGCAAATGTTGTAGCCGACACACTCAGCAGACGGAGTTATTTGCTCAGTATTCGCAATACCCAAGCCTAACGCAACCTCGAAACTCTCATCCGCGAAGCCCAACATGCTTGTTTTAACGAACGCACCTTGAAGAAGGAGAGAATCTATCACGATGGAGCTCAGCTTGTAAGCAAGGCAGATGGGATTTTCTATTATCTGGACCGAATTTGGATCCCTAAGCGGACCGATTTGCGAAAGATTATAATGAACGAAGCCCACAAATCCTGGTATTCTATTCATCCCGGTGCTGATAAAATGTACCAGGATCTTCGCTACAAGTACTGGTGGCCGGGCATGAAACGGGATATCGCCCTCTATGTTGGAAGCTGCCTGACTTGTGCGAGAGTTAAGGCTGAACATCAACGACCTTCTGGCTTACTCGAACAACCTCCAATCCCCATATGGAAGTGGGAGAGTATAGCTATGAATTTCATAACCAAACTTCCGCCCACGCCATCAGGTCACGACAACAATTGGGTTATAGTTGATCGTCTGACCAAATCAGCCCACTTTTTGCCAATACGGGAAGACTACAAGGTAGAACGACTAGCCCGAATCTACACCGACGAGATCATTTGTAATCATGGTACGCCTCGTGACATCATTTCAGACCGTGATGCTCGGTTTACTTCGAGATTGTGGGAAACGTTTCAAGCGGCTCTTGGTACGTCGCTTAACCTGAGTACTACATTCCATCCTCAAACCGATGGACAGACTGAAAGAACGATCCGTATTCTTGAGGACATGCTCCGAGCGTGTGTTATAGACTTCGGTGGTAGTTGGAACAAATACCTACCGTTAGTCGAATTCTCGTACAACAACAGCTATCATGCCAGCATACAAATGGCACCATTCGAGGCTTTATATGGAAGAAGATGTCGTTCGCCTATTGTATGGCACGAGATCGGTCACTCGCAATTAACCGATCCCGAGTTACTACAAGAAACGACTGACAAAATCCTCCAGATTCGAGACAACTTGTCGAAAGCCAGGGATAGGCAGAAAAGTTACGCCGATAGAAGACGCAAGCCCCTTGAATTTGACGTTGGCGACTACGTACTCCTAAAGGTTTCATCTTGGAAGGGTGTGGTCAGATTCGGCAAGAAAGTGAAACTAGCGCCTCAATATGTTGGACCTTTTAAGATTCTGGAAAGGATCGGAAAAGTCGCCTACAGACTCGAACTACCGGAGGAACTTAGTAACGTCCACCCAACTTTCCATGTGTCGAACCTCCGAAAGTGTCTAGCTGATCATGATCTGATTGTACCGCTCGACGACCTTCAAGTAAACGAAACGCTACACTTCGTGGAAAAGCCTGTCGAGATCATGGATCGCCAAACCAAGCAACTCAGGCGCTTGCGCATCCCTATCGTGAAAGTCCGATGGGAAGGCAAACGAGGCAGAGAGTTCACTTGGGAACTCGAAAGCGACATGAAGGCTAAGTACCCACAATTGTTTGAATGAAGATCTGAAGCGAGAAATTGGTAAAATCATTCACGGCGATGTGCAGCTTCGAGCCTAATTTCGGAACGAAATTCCCTAAACAAGGGGAAGCTGTAACACCCCGTGTTTTCGAATGTCAAAGTCAAAGTCAAAGTCAAAGTCAACTTTGACTTCTTTGACTATAATTAGTCTATTTTATGTTTTATTTGTATTATGTGGAGTAAGTGTTGTTAATCAGAATGAATCGAACTAACTGAATGTTTAATCGACGCGAACCGATTTACGACTGTGAATAGTAGGAAGTAACAATGCGATAAAGTTAACTAATCAGTAATCAAACCAATCTAACCATCATCGAACTCGAATCTCGAATTACGTGAACTTTGGTTGTTGTTATACGTGTGTGTGCGCCTTATGTGTTACTTGTGCATGTTTACCTTATGTTTTGTGTAGTGATCAATCGAATCAGTCGAAACTCAAATCGAAACTCGAAAATCAAATCGAATGCAATCGAAATCGAATTACGACGAATGGTAACGTAAGGATAGGGTGAAATATAGATGATTGTACGTTAGATATAGTAGTTGGGACTGAAAGTAATTTGAATAGGAAACTCTATCGTACTCGTATCGTCTTCAATCAAAATCAAAATATCGAAAATCGTCGCACCGAACACTCGAACCAGGCTGTGGATCGATCAGGCTGTCAGCCGATCGAACAGCCCAGCCGACCGGACGGACTGTCCGATCGAGCTGGCTGTCCGATTGGGATGCCTGGCCGATCAACCAGCCCGTTCCTGGCTGTCATTGTTATTCTTTCCACTTTTGGAAACTCTCTGACCGATCAGCTCGTGCTTCTCACCTTTTCTCATATTTCTTCCAATTTCGGTAAGTTTTCATCCTAAATCTTGTACTTTCTTGATCAATACACACTTCTACACCTTTCTATCTTTCGAATCTTGATTTCTAACCGTGAAATCATCAAGATCTAAGCATTCTTGGATGATGTCATCATGGTGTTCTTCAAGAATATCATGCTTTGGCCTCAATCCACCATGAATAGCTCGGATCTAACCGATTTCCACATAAACAAACTAAGATCTATCAAAGATCTGAACATTTACATGGTGTGAAGGATTGAAAGAAGGATTTCCAAACTTTCTTTCAACTCTTTTACACTCAATGCCTTTAAACCGGTAGAAACGGAGCTTGAGTCAACTCACCGATCATCCTAGTGGATGAGTGGTTCAAGATTCGGATTCTATCTACAAGGTTCACCAACTTCGGGATAAACATCAAACTACCGTTCCGAACAGTTTACCGGCCGGATTCGGGTGATTCCTGTCCGAGCAGGGGAAACAAGTAAGAACGAAAGTTCCACAGTTCAGCTCGTTGTCAAACTACCTCGAAATAACGTCAAATAACCAAAACAGCCAAGTGTTAGACGAACAGGCCGACCAGGTTAGGATGCTGACCGAACGGTGAGGCTATCCGAACGAACAGCCCAACCGATCGGACATGTCAGCCGATCGACCAAGCCAGCCGATCGGCTAGCATATGGCCCCACACTTTGAGAAATTCCTGAAGTATAGTATTGAACGAGGTGATGTCCGATCGAACGAACCGTTTGGTAAACATTACTCATCGGATCATGAGATACTATGCTTCAACCCTTAAGCGATTTACAACTCGTAGTAGTACGGAGTGCCACCCGATCGAACATGTTGTTCGATCGAACAGGTGACCTCCAGCTGAGGACTCATTTTTGAAGTTCCTGACCGATCGGTTACGCCGGTCGATCGAACAGACCGTTCGATCGATCGACCTGAAAAGGTAAGGACACATCAGTGTTCTCAAATACTACAACGAAAACTTCAAAAGGTCAAGCCATCATACACAAACACATCCTACTCAAAGGAAGAAACAATCCACTCGAACAGTCAAGCTGATCGAGCCTACCGGCCGATCGAACAGACTGTCCGAACAGACTGTCCAGCCGAACGAACAACCCGTTCGATCGAACCTGCTATTCGATCGACCAGGCTATTCGACCCACTTACACTTGTTTCCATTCTACGTGTTATTCATCGTTATGCTATCGAACTGTTTAGGCTAACCCTACTCTCAAGCGCTCCCTTCAATCCATCAATCAATCGCTGTGAGTATACTCGATCCCTTTTTGCTTTTAGCACTTTTGGGTGTTACATACATTACTTATATCAAAACACAATCGATCACACTACTCAAACTATTTGAACGCTAACCGATTCGCATGTATTACGTGACTAAATGAATGCTTGTTGTTATGTTTACACGTGGAATGCTGTCTACCTGCCTTAACGACGTAGTACTATAGTTTGGACTCAGCACCCGTTCACACGGGGGTTGTTAAGGACAATTACTTGCATGGATTACGGTGGTAATCATGTATTGCGAACTGTCTCGGACAGTCAACCCGCAGTCATTGGTATCGATAGATCCATGTCGATAATTAACATGCTTCGTTTTCCTCTGTGTACGTGCTGGTTATGCGTAAACTATTCGAACTCTATATGCTATTATCAAACTTGTATGCTCACTTTTACATTATATGTATTGACTTTATTTTAACGTATGTGACAGGTGTTTAAGATGTTTGCTTGCTAGGAAAGCGAGGCTAGAATAAAGCTCTAGAGGCCCCCAACAAATAGTTGTCTGTCAGGAACAAGCGTCTAAAGTATAGTTGTTTGTAGATCTTGTCCGACTGGGTCTTTAGGAGCATTTGAACAATTTTTATTTGTTTTATTTAAATCCGAGTTGTCGGAACAGAATTACTTGGCTAGTTGTTATCTGTAATAATATATTGTATTATTTGGGATACGGTATGGGACGTATCATTTAACTGAATAGTATTAATAGTTGTTGTGGAAACTTCTGGACAATTTGTTTCCTCAGTGCCATGCCCCGATGATTCCGCCATCGGTTGGGGTGTGACAGATTTTGTCGGTACGGTATAGTAGCGATACGATATCAGTTTATCGAAAGCAAAAACAATATAAATAAATACTGGTGCCGATACATATATTATTCGGTCGGTGTGGGTTCCTTTTGGTACGATAGCGGTACAATTAAATGTAAATAATAATATGTGTAATAGAATCTATTGTAGTATTAGACACTGGGCTAGCGATCAACATTTTAGCCTTTTTAGGAACCCAAATCGAATTTTTCCGGTTCCGTTCTTTCCCGGTTTGGTCAGTTTTAAAAGCCGGTTTGAATCACCGGTTCGGTTTGGTTTTCTTTCGGTTTCAAACCGGTTCGTACGCGCATATTTTCAATTTTTTTAACTACAAAAAAAACATAAAATACGACTTTTGTTATTTTTTTTAGATTTCAAAACAAGAAAGTACAAAAATGAAATACAAAAAACATAAATAAAAAATATTACAATTATTATTTTTGGTATTTATTCTTCCTCCGAACTGATATTTGCGCGCATCAATGCATCGTAGGCGAGTTCTTCATTGGATAGGGATCACTTAGTCCCTCTTCCACCTCTTCATCATGTATTTTTTCTTCGATCTGTGTTATGTCATCGAGAGTACTTTGATGTTGTACATGATCCATGACGTCCAAGTGATTATTTAAACATATGCACATCTACAACGATAGGGGAGTTAGTCGTGTTCTTCGTATCAATAAAACACTACCACTAAAAGAAAAAATCAATTCTGAAGCTACTGTAGACGCTTGGATACTTAGTAGATCACGAGTCATATCTGTTCGAACTTGGAACTAATCTTGTCAATACTCAAAAGTTAGAAAATTTAAATTGATTTATTTTTACTTGTATCTTATTTTAGTAGGAAGATTTAGTAGTTTGTTTTATTTGGTTTCCTTATAGGGGTAGGTTACTTGTTCTCCAATGGGTTGTTCAGTATAAATAGGGATTATATGTTTAGGGTTTATGTACTTTCAATTTTAATCCAAGAGTTTTTTTTTTTTTTTTTTTTTTTTTTTTGCTAATTCCATCATTTGATTATATTGAAGAAGGCTTGATTTCCAGTAATTGGTATCATAATGGTTTATCAATTTGGGAGGTTGTCATTATTGTTAGATTGTAAGTGTTTGACGGCATCGGCAATTGATTCCAAAGTTGTCGTCTCAAAACGGTCTCGGAAAAAGGTCGCCTTTTCCATTGTAAGTGAAATTAAGAATTTGTGTTGGAAGTAAATTATCAAGTCACGTTCAAGGAGGCTATATTGGGATTTTCAATTTCAAGAACCACAAATTCATAGTTATCAAAAGGATATTTTTGTGGTTTCTAAAGTTTTAGAACAAAGGAAAAAAGGTTGTTGTGATCAAGAAGGCAGATGCAAGAGGGTTTGTTGATCAAAGGATAGCAGCAGGTTGTAATGATCGATATTCTGATCAACAACGACAAGACCGTGGGAATCAATGAGCAGTAATTGCAAACTTGATCAAATGAGAAAACCCACGTGTAGGGCAGTCTTAGATCAAATCAACAATAGACTTCAAAGGCGATGAAGTAGTATCTTTGATCAGGTGGAAAAGAAAGGATGTTCTTTTTATGGTTAATGGTTCAAGTGTTTGGACAAGTTTTGAGTATGATCCCAAAGGAGTCAGAAAGCACAGGGTGGGGTGTTGTGTCGGCTGTAGCATAGGTGTTGATGCAAAGCAAACACAAGAGTTTGAGTATGTAACACACTAACACCCCAAAAATATTAAATAGATAAATATATATACATATATATATATATATATATATGTTGTGAAAATGATCATGAATATAGTAACTAGAAAATATGTAACCTAGTTAAATACATGTTTGTTAATAAAAAAAGAGGAGGGTAGCCTTTTTATAACAAAACTAAACCATAGGGACTGAATTGGGGCATTAGTGAAGGTGGAAAGTATAAAAAGCTAAAAAAAAGTAAAACACACACAAGAGAGAGAGAGAGAGAGAGAGAGAGAGAGAGAGTGTGTGTGTCGAGATTAAGAGACAAAAAAGAGGGAAAACCCCTCAAAACCCTAGAACCTAGAATCTTAGAATTTGGGGTAAAGGGGTTTGTTTGCATGTTTGAAGACCTAAAGCATACAATATCACTACAACATAAGGTATGTCATGATTTCATCCTTGGTGGAGTTCTCTAGTTAGGGGAAATTCATGGAAAAAAGGATCTAGTGATCTAAGCACCATAAAGATAAGTTTTGTTTACCGTAGGAGTGATTTAGATTATCATAATTGTGATTATGTGAAACATTTGTTCTATGACATGCTTTAATGATTGTTCAAGTATGAAGTGAACTGGGTTTTAACCTAAGTGTGAGAAACCCCAATTTCATGTGTAGTAAATAGATGTGATAGCTTTGATTTACTGAATTTACATGTTAGTTTGGTTTATAATGAATGATTGAACTTGTTGAGTTGAGAGAAAGTGGCAAGTGATAGATAAGCTAATGATGTAGCTAGAAAAGAATGCCTACCAAATGCTTGATAAAATGCCTAATTGAAAAACTTGAATAATTACTTGGCTAGAATTTTGATGAAAGTGTTATGATATGCTTACTAGTGAATCCCTCATTAAGGGGACATGAAAGATGATATTCTAATTATCAACTGGGTTGTAAATTTTAGGCAACTCAAGTGATAAAATGGAAGGCCAAGCAGGAACGGATAGTCGACTTAAAGGGAATCTTTAAGATACGTAGCTATGATGTTACGTTATCATTGTTATTAGAAATTAACTTTGATGTTATTAAATGAAACGTAAAAAAAGATTATTGATGAATCGTGGAATAATTAAAGAAAAATGAATTTTAAACAAAGTGTGCCGAAGGCAAGTAAAACTGAAGCATAATTGACCCGCGGGGTCATAGAAGCGGATGTGAGGCCTAACACAAATGAACATGGTCTAGGACCATGGTGAAAATGATTAAAAATGGTAATTGCCTCTTGTGGACAATGAGAGTCACAATGGTGAACTAAACGGGTCGCTTATGGTCTATAAGGCCATAAGCTAGATAACGGACAAGTAAAACCAAGTTATAAATGACCTGCGAGGTCGTAGAAGCCGAGATGTTATCCGAGTTACCTGCCACAAACTTTGATCGTGGTTGGAAAATGATAAGAAGCTTTAATGAAAGAATGCAGATGATTTAAGCTAAAGAGCTCAAATCTCATAACATGTCAAACGAGTAAGACACCAAATGAAAAGATGGCATTTTGACGCCATGGTTATTTCTAAGAAAAAAAACCATGACATTGGTTGTGGTTGGGAAAAATAATACAAAGCTTTAACAAGGATGTAGAAGACTTGAGTTAAAATGCTCAAATTTTCATAACGAGTCAAACGAGTAATAAACCCAAACCGGATAATAAAAGTGAAAAACTCAGGATTAATGGGTCCGGGTAGTGGGTCATAATTTAAATATCTTTAGAAATAAACTCCAAGTAATTAAATTGAGTTCGGATTGATTTGGATGAGAATTAGATGGAAAATGGCAAAATTTAGCTAAGGGTGAAAAGTTGCCTAGCTCTGGCAACCTGCTGGAAAAATGTCCTTTCCGCGCCATGCATAGGCTACATTAGGCCCTCCCACGATGCGTGAGGGAGCCTGGTCAAACGTATGGTCAAAACTGCCATCCCCACACCACGCGGGGGAGACAAGCGATCCCTCCGCGACGCGCGGGGGCTTTTTGAATTAAAATTTTATTTTATTTTTGGTTTTAATGTTTCCTTTATATGCCTAAGTTACTAACCATTTGGATGGGTTTATAAATGACAGATAATACTCACTGTAGTGAACTGGATGAAGGCCAAGCTGCACGACGAACCGAACATATCTCATGAGTATTCATTTTTGAGATTTTTAAACTTGTTTTTAAGCTTAACACTTAAGTACATGTAGTGTAAATCAAATTGTTGCTACCTCGAGTAGCTTATTTTTTCTTAAAACTTGTAATCTTTTCGAATTATAGTTCGTATAAAACATTAGTTTTATGTATATAATGAGACGGACCTTACAGAGTATTAGGTGGATGCATTTGCTCGATTGACTACTTCCCAGGATGTTTATCTTGTGATTTAGTTGGTCGTTCAAAAAAACTCAAAAGTTAGAAGATTTAAATGGGTTATTTTTATTTATATTTTATTTTAGTAGGAAGATTTAGGATTTACACTAGCTTCATTTTATTTGGTTTCCTTTGTGAGTTGTTCTCCAAGGGTTGTTTAGTATAAATATGGATGACATGTTTAAGGTTTATATGCCTTCAATTTTAATCCAAGAGTTTTTTTTTTTTTTTTTTGTTATTGTTTGATTATATTGAAGATGGTTTGATTTCCAATAATAGCGGCCATGATCAAAAATTGGGATTCCATTCCTTTCCATCAAGACAAGATATCAAACCATTAAAGGCGTTTTGGAACAAGCACAAGGTGGATGGGATCGGTTTAAACGACGTTTTGGAACAAGCACAAGGTGGATGGGATCGGTTTAAACGGCGTTTTACGCGGTAATCTTGGTAACGGGCGTCAATTGAGGTTTTGGTTGGATACGTGGTTGGGTAATCAACCATTAAAGGCCGTGTACCCTTCGCTCTATAGTCTCGGAAAATCCAAAGGGGTGGTGATCGCTGACAGGTTGAAGCGTATTGGTACTTCTCGTGTGTTGGTTTGGGATTGGATTCGGGCTCCTTCTTCCACAGTGGAGCTCTCGGACAAGCAGAGGTTAGAAGACCAGCTTCATTCGGTCACTTTGTTGGATAGAGATGATACTTGGATCTGGTCACATGATTCGGACGTCGTTTTTCAGATTGCTTCGGTAAAAAAATGGCTACGTGGCCCGGTTTCTAGTAACGCAGAGTTTGGTTTCAAGTGGAGCTCTTGGGTCCCTAACAAATGCAACATCTTCATGTGGCGCGCTTTCTTGGATCGTCTTCCGACCAAGATGGCTCTTGCCCGAAGACATATTAATATTGATGATCTTTCGTGTGTGTGGTGCGAGGATGCTGAAGAAAATATAGAACATGTTCTGACAGGTTGCGCCATTGCTTCGGGGGTGTGGAACTCTCTAGCTAGTTGGTGTAATATTCCTAGACCGTTCGTCTTTCATGTCAACGATTTGGTGGAGCTTCACGAGCATAGCAGGGTGACGGGTATTAAGAAGAAGGTCCTCCAGGGGATTATTATCATAGCTTGTTGGAGATTGTGGAGAGCTAGGAATGACAAGGTTTTCGATAGTAAGGCGCCCATTGTGACGGAGTTGGTTGCGGACATAAAGTCATTGGGTTTTCTTTGGTATAAACATAGATTTAAAGCGGGGGTAGTGGATTGGAGTAGATGGTGTTTATTTGATGTAACGTAATTTGATCTATTGTTTTGGTTTTCGGCTTCTATCTCCGCCTTGGTGATAGTTGTCGGTTTTGGTTGGTTTCAATGAAGTTCACTTTTTTTTTTTAAAAAAAAAAGACAAGATATCAAACTTTACATATTCATCGACAATCATACCGGTAGCAAAATCATAACCTTTATATCTCCGTAGCTCGCAATTTGGGGTGTCACCCCTTTGTTTTTTATGTGTTTGGTTTCTCACGATGTTAAATAAATTAGGTTTAAGGTTACCTAGACTTGAATCTGATTTAGTGATCCCATGGGTGTGGATTCAGGACCACATCTCTCTAATAAGTATCATGCAATGCTTGAAATTGTTTGCCGAAAGCATTTTTTTTGTGGTGGTAACCCAATTTGGTTTATTATAATAAAAACGCAACAAGACAAATGTAATAGTACATTTCATTATTCGCCACGTATTGGGATCTACCAAATGAGCGATGACGCAATGGTACGATTCCGGTAAACCCTGTGAATCCGTCGGTGGTTAAGTTCACACTGATTTTTAAGTTTTCAAAATACCCAATTAAAACATTTTTAACCCGTTTCCACAGTTTCATATAATGGCTCTTTAGAGTAATACGACTTACGTGTTTGTATTGATGTTGGAGCATGTCCAGAATCATCTTTGTCAAGCGACGGTCGTCGACGTGGGAGAATGACAAAGCTTCTTCAATCATGAATTTCGCCATTCAGTCTTTGAACATTGTTATAGTCATAGTGAAAAATAGCTTCCACCGGATTATCTTTTATTAATTTGCAATACTTCATCATATGATTTCTCATGGTGGAGTTTAAGTTTGGTTGGAGAAAACCACCACACCTTCTACAACATGCCTTTTGATGGCCATTCGATATTAGACATAAGTCAAACCACCCATTTTCTTTACCAAAAAGGTCTCTATTTCATGTCATTTGGAGAACTTCAACAATGATAGGTTTGTTTGTGGAACCTTGGGCACTAACGGATGGTTGTGATGAATCCAAAAGTGAAGTAACAAACAAGCAAAGTGAACCAAAAAACGAGTGTATACTAGAGCGGTTTTTGCGTTTTTTTAGTTTGTTTTGTGTTTTCGAGTGTGGTGATCAACCAAAAACACCAAATACCTATTTATACTAACTTAGGGAGGCAAAATGGTGAGTTACGGGGTGAAAAAATGGTCAAAAAAGCTCCAATGGCCTTAAGACCTTTTTCTAAAGGTTTGATCCTGTCAATGGTCAGAACCAGTTCGGAACCTGTTTTTTTCAAATCAGTTTCTAAACTAGTTCCGGCCAAAGTAGTTCAAGTCAAGTTTTACGGTGAGGGTGTGGAACCGGTGGTTTGAATATCGAACTGAACCGGTTTCTGTACTTTTAGTTCCGAACTAGTTTTGGTTCTAGTTAGGTTGGACGAACTGATTCGGTTAAAGCCTTTGGTGTTCATCTCTAGCTAGGCTATTAGCAAAGGACATAAGATTAACATTTATACTTTTAAGCATTGATCATTGGATCTAAATGTTAACGTTTGGATATTTGGCTTAATTATATAAACCATATTAGTAATTATTAGTGTTTAATTGAGAATATTATTTATATTAAAGTTAGATTTGAAAATTTTGTAAACTTTCAATTTGACTTTTCTTAGGGGTTGGTTTGTAAATTTTATGCAATAGGTTTCAAAAGTTAAAGAGGGACGATTACGAAGTTTTATGGGGCGCTCGAAATTTTCACACATGCATAAACCGTTGATGTCACTATTTTTCCTTCAAAACATCTATTCCTTGTGATGTCATAAAAACTATTAATTATAACTTGTTTAATTATTTAATCCAAACATAAAAAACACCAAACAACAGCAAATTTCATTGTTTCCAAACTACCCAATAACAAATGACAAACTAAAATTAACCTTCACACAACTGTCCACTACAACCCGAAATTTAAAACTTTATTGGATGAATATTCATAGACTCAATGATCAAGATACCAACAATCAACATGGACTTCACTCGGTTTTCCCAGATTTTGCTGCCATCAGTTCGCGAAATTCTTTTCGCGTTTTAAACAAAACCCCGTGAATTTCTTCAAAATGAGGCGCGGTTGCACTCTTTGTATCTTCAACCCATTGAAGAACTTTCTTGTAAGGACTTAAGATCCGATCATGAAGCTCCTCGCTCAGAAGCTGAAAATTTCGCGAAATTAAGTGTTTTGATGCAGATTTAATAAAAAAAAAATAGGAAAAGAAACAAGAAAGTTGAACACGTCTATATCATTACCTCAAGTTCCATGACTTCAGATACTAAGTTAAGATCAGCAATTGACGGTTGAGATCTTCCAGCCAAAAACGGTCCATCTTTTAGCCAAAAAGTTTCTAATACAGTCAACGCTTTCTCAAGCGTCGTCTCAGCTTCTTCAGCCGCTTTAGGGTTTGATGGGACGCCATTTAGCGGTAACATGACATTGTTTACAATAACTCCAACTGAAATCCAAAGCATAAAACCGAGCAGATCATGAGACCATTCAGTAAAAATATACTAAGTATCAGAAATTAAAGATTTATATGATTATATTACCTGACCCACGGCGTAAATTGGCATGATGCCAGTCTAAAACAGAGTGGACCTTGGCTCTTTCAACAAGATCACTTGGATACCTATATAGATATAAAAGTTAAATGTCGAATTACAAAAATAACAGTTTAGAACTTGCATAAAGATGTGGACGGAGAAGGAAAATGACTCACCAGTGACTAGCCACTCCCGGGTACTTACTAGATAAGTAGATAAGAATTGCATGACTGCAAAAACACACAATGTTTTTAGTTATTACATAATGGAAAGTAACTTAAACTCAAAACCCCGAACCATAAAAATACAGAAGAATAAGAACCTCTCAAACAATGTAAAATCTCCGTCAACTATTGTTGGAACTTGACACATGGGATTTATCGCTGCATAAAACAAGATCAATGAACATACTTAATTATTTGTTGTTAATAAACCTTGATATTCAGGAGTTAACAAACCTTTGTATTCAGGGGTGTGTTGCTCGCCCTGCAAGATATTAATGGTGATTTCTTCAAACTCTATCCCATTCATCCTTTATATAACACACACATTAATTAATTAACTAACAGAAGTTCATCAACATTGTTACTAAATAGTACAACAACAATAGAAAGAAAGAACATATGGATGATGATAAATTAATTACTTGCAAAAGATGAGAATTGCACGAGACGGTTGGGACATTCGATCACAGTATACTTTCAGCGTCATCTTTCTTTCAGGAATTTGATCAATCTTCAAATCTTTGAGTTTTTAATGTGGAGACGAAGAGCATCTGGTTTGTTTATTTATACATGTCGAGATACGTAATCACATGGTATTTTTTAATATGAACGCATTGATTATCAAATCTTTTAATTATGGCCCTTAATTGTACACGTATAATTTCTTCTAGTAAGTATTGCACTTTTCAACTAGCCGGCAACTGTATGTGTGAATTCATGTTGGGATGCCTTAGTCATCAATGAGGTCATTATTTGCCAAGAATTGGCAATATTGGTCAACGAGGGTCCCCTAGGGTTAATATTTGTTAGTGATGGTTTCTGTGGATTGTAATGGGTCACAGCAACTTGCTGTAAACCTTTCGTATGATTTGGGTGAATATATTCGTTGGTGATTGTCAACGAGAGTTAATATTGGTTAACAATATGGTTAATATTGGTCAATGATAGTGATAAAGGTCAATGATGTTATTCATGATGAATGTTAGGATTTTCTTTTATTTTTTTAACGGTTAATTTCTTTAATTCCATGTTGTCTGTGGGACTTGAACTTAAAACATTCTCTTCTCAACCTAGGTGTTTTAAAGACTTTGCCTTTGACTTTGCCAATGGACGACCACCCCATTGGTATCAATGTTAGGTAATCATGTTCCATGGCGTGGACCCAACATTTTCTTTTTCATGAAAGTGAAAAATATTTAAAACTTAAAGGTTAGGATATATTAGAAAGTTTATTTTGATTAGGAAGGTTAGTAAGTAATCTTAACGATCAATTGATTAATCAAGGATTTGGATTAAATGAGTATAACCGATAAAAAAGAAGGATGTGCGTGAGTTTGTGTAAGGGTATTCTAGTCAATCCAAAACAATAGTTTCTCTCTCCTTCAATTCTCCCCGTTTTTAAAACGTTAATAACTCTTTCATACGATATTATTTTTTATAAAAATTGCACAAAAAAAAATGATTATCTTTAAAACGAGTATACTATTGTTATATTTTTGAAAAAAAAATTTCAAAAACCTAAATGCGTAAAACACAAAAAATGTTTTTTTTTTCTAAAACGCAATAGACAAAAAACACAAAAGAAATGTGTTATTTCTAAAACGCAATGGCTGAAAAACACAAAAAAATGTCTTTTTTTTTTTGTAAAATACAAAGAAATGTCTTATTTCTAAAATGTAATGGCCAGAAAACACAAAAAAAATGTTTTTTTAATGCATAGGCCAAAAAACACAAAAAATGCCTTTTTTTCTAAAACGCAATAGACTAAAAACACAAAGAATTTTTTTTTTTCTAAAACGTAATGTAATAAAAACACAAAAGGAGTGTTTATTCTAAAAAGCAATTGACTAAAAATACAAACAAATATGTTTTTTTCTAAAAAACAATGTACTAAAAACACAAAAAAAGTGTTTATTATAAAGCGCAATTGACTAGAAATACATAAAAATTTGTTTTACTTAAAACGCAATGTACTAAAAACACATAAAATGTGTTTTGTCTAAAACGCAATGAACTGAAAATACAAAAAAATGTTTTTTCATTCCTTTGTAAAACGCGATGACTCAATTCAAAAACCCAGATCATAAAAATGCAATTCAAAATTTTCTTACATAGATCGAAGCCAATTTCTTCAGATTTATTCAACGATTGACAAAATTTGAATGCTAGAAACACTTATCAGCGATCGAATCAAACGAATCGAGTGATTCGCTTCAAAATCACAGGAAAAAATGAGATATTGTATGAATTAAACTGGGTTTCTTCAAAAAAAGTTGAAGAACACGTTGATTGAGTGTTTGAATCATTGATTGGTGACTAAAATCGCACTATAATGTAGTGATTATTGAAAAAGAAAGTGAAAAAAAAAGGTTGAAGATGGTGGGTTTTGAAGTTACAGGGACAGAAGAAGGGGAGAAGATTGGATAAAATTGACTTAAACACCCTTCATCTTTATTTTTAAATTTTGCCACATGTTATAATCTTATTGGTCCCTATCCTTCCTAATCAAACTAAAAGTCAAATTAAACTTCCTATTTGATCCTCTCTCTATATAATAATTACTTTTAGTTTACTTTGGGTCGGGTCCTACGATAAAAACAATCTAATCAAATTCAATATAATCGACAAAACCATATACAAACAAAACTAAATTCATAACACACTATTGCCATGGAATCAACCAGAAATTTCGGTTATTATTTCAAAACATTTTAAATTTTTGGGTGTAAATCACCTACCAAACTAAGATGAGCTTCAATTCGATGTTGATGCACTGTTGAAATTGGTAACGGTGAACGTATGATAACCAACTGAGGTAGTCCAGTTGGCCACCGACACCCACCTCTTCCCAGAGGTACCAGGTTCGAGTCTTGGGAGTGGCATATGTCGCCCAGGGTAAGAACTCGGCATTGGGAAATCACCGCAGAGCTAGCTTGGTCGGGTAGCAGCTCCCGGCGGTTAGGAGGACCGTGCACTATCCCCCCCCCCCCCCCAACGGTGAACATATGGCAGCAGGTGAGATTAGGGTTCCAATTGGGAGGTGGAGGGTGGATATGAAACAATTAATGTGTGATATGTATCTTATTTTAGTCACATAAACTAAAATAAGTGACCATATGTATTGTTTTTAGTCACATCATTAAAAAATATCATGGCAGTAAGTCATATTTGGCCATACTTTTCTAGCCTGTCACCGGTTTTTTTAAAGTGTGGCTAAATATTTCGAACTGATGTGTTTTTGGTCATATGAATCAAAAATCAAACAAATATTGTGGTTGTTGGTCACATTTGGCAACTCTTTTTTTGAGTATAGCTGGTAAATGTCACATTTTTTTGTTTAAGTGTGGCTAAAGGTTTGAATTGTTATACAATGGTTATATGAAAAATAAAATGTGTGACGAAAAGTGTTATGATGACCTTTAGCCACACATTTATTCGAGTGAGTGCAAGACAGTTTGGGCAAATGTGTGGCCATAACCCTTTTTTGATGTAGTGTCAAGCTGCGCCAGTGGCGGACCCAGGAATTTTTCCATGGGGATGCGGAACATTTTTAAAATTTTTAGGCCCCTAGGTATATAAGTAAAAAAATCGGTTCGTATCGGGTCGGGTCGGGTCATGTAAAACAAACGAACATCAAACTAAATTTATATAATCATCAAAAACATGTCAAACCTTGTTACAAACATAATTAAAACGTCGACGCCCTACGGGTTTTCATTTTTTGAAATCTATCCAAAACATCATCTAAAGCTAATTTCTTAAGCATATCTTTCTCTATATAACATAAGTTCATCGCTCCATAATATAATGTTTCAATTTTAATTTTAATTTTCAACTATTCAAGCCCTAGAAATCATAACGTAAGTTGTAATCATACTAAAAATATATAAACAACATAATCACCCTAAAAATCATCTAAACAACCATAAACAACGTCAAAACACACAAAATTTCAAACCTATTTAACAACTTTATTACCCTTTTTTCTCCTATAATATCAACCAAAATCATCAAAATAACAAAGAAACTTACCCGTGTTGGGATTCCGGTTAGATTTAGCGTCAAACGACGGTGGTATGGTGGTTGATTACGGTGGTCGCCGGCTGCTAGACTGTTGTCACTGGGTGATGTTGTTCGTTGGCAATGCAGGGACGCAAGAGAGAGAGAGAGAGAGAGAGAGAGAGAGAGGGAGAGAATTTCTAAAGGTTTTGTGTTTTAATTATTTTATTATAGTTTGAAATATTGTTGGGTTTGGTTAATGGGCTAGCTAGTTAGGAAATTTATAAGGGGGTAAAGGTATGGGTATTTGGGTTTAGTTAGTTAGGTATTAAAAGTTATATAATTTAGGTAATATTTTTTTTAAATAAGAGTTTACTAAAAAATTAAAATATAAATTGATAACACTTTTTACCTAAGGGGTGCGGATGAAAAATTTCAAGGTTGCGGTCGAAAAATTCCAAGGGGTGTGGACAAAAAATTTCAAGGGTGTGGTCGAAAAATTCCAAGGGGTGCGGACGAAAAATTCCAAGGGGTGCGGACGGGATTTTCGACGGAACTTAGCACTAATTTTTTTTCCCCGGGGGTGCGCCCGCCCACCTTGGACTATACTTGTGTCCGCCCCTGAGCTGCGCGACGAACCGAACACATCTCATAAATATTCATTTTTGCATTTTTTAACTTGTTTTTAAGCTTAACACTTAAGTACATGTACTGTAAATCAAATTGTTGCTACCTCGAGTAGCTTACGTTTTCTTAAAACTTGTAATCTTTTCGCAATATAGTTCGTATAAAACATTAGTTTTATGTATATAATGAGAGAGACCTTACAGAGTATTAGGTGGATGCATTTGCTCGATTGACTGCTTCCTAGGATGTTTATCTGGTGATTTAGTTGGCCGTTCAAAAGAAACTCAAAAGTTAGAAGATTTAAATGGTTTATTTTTGTTTGTATTTTATTTTAGTAGGAAGATTCAGGATTTACACTAGCTTCGTTTTATTTGGTTTCCTTTGTGACTTGTTCTCTAAGGGGTTGTTTAGTGTAAATATGGATGACCTGTTTAGGGTTTATATGCCTTCAATTTTAATCCAAGAGTTTTTTTTTTTTTTTTTGTTAATTCCATTGTTTGATTATATTGAAGATAGTTTTATTTCCAAGAATAGTGGCCATGATCGAAAATTGGGATTCCATTCCTTTCTATCAAGACAAGATATCAAACTTTACATATTCAGCGACAATCATACCGGTAGCAAAATCATAACCTTTATATCTCCCTAGCTCGCAATTTGGGGTGTCACCCCTTTGTTTTTATGTGTTTGGTTTCTCATAATGTTAAATAAATTAAGTTTAAGGTTAGCTAGACTTGAATCTAGACTTGAATCTGATTCAGTGATCCCATGGGTGTGTATTCAGGACCAGATCTCTCTAATAAGTATCATGCAATGCTTGAAATTGTTTGCCGAAAGTATTTTTGTGGTGGTAACCCAATTTGGTTTATTATAATAAAAACGCAACAAGACAAACACAATAGTACATTTCATCGTTCGGCATGTATTAGGATCTACCAAATGAGCGGTGACGGAAAGGTACGATTCCGGTAAACCATGTGAAGCCGTCCGAACATCGGTGGTTAAGTTCAGACTGCTTTGTAAGTTTTCAAAATACCTAATTAAAACATTTTTAACTTGTTTCCACAATTTCATATAATGGCGCTTTAGAGTAATACGACTTTCGTGTTTGTATTGATGTTGGAGCATGTCAAGAATCATATTTGTCAAACAACGGTTGTCGAAGTGGGAGAATGACAAACCTTCTTCAATCACAAATTTCGCCATTCAGTCTTTGAACATTGTTATAGTCATAGTGAAAAATAGCTTCCACCGGATTATCTTTTATTGACTTGCAATACTTCGTCATATGATTTCTCATGGTGGAGTTTGAGTTTGGTTGGAGAAAACCACCACACCTTCTACAACGTGCCCTTTGATGGCCATTCGATATTAGACATAAGTCAAACCACCTATTTTCTTTACCAAAAACTCTTTGTTTCATTTCATTTGGTGAACTTCAACAACGATAGGTTTGTTTGTGGAACCTTGGGCATTAACGGATGGTTGTGATGAATCCAAAAGTGAAGTAACAAACAAGAAAAGCGAACCAAAAAAACGAGTGTATACGAGAGCGTTTTTCCGTTGTTTAGTTTGTTTTTGTATTTTCGAGTGTGGTGATCAACCAAAAACACCAAATACCTATTTATACCAACTTAGGGAGGCAAAATGGTGAGTTAGGGGGTGAAAAAATGGTCAAAAAATCTCCAAATGGCCTTAAGACCGTTTTTAAAAGGGTTGATCCTGCCAATGGTTAGAACCAGTTCGGAACCTGTTTTTTCGCAACGGTTTCGAAACTAGTTTCCAGCCAAAATAGTAAAGTACATAAGATTAACATTTATACTTTTAGGCATTGATCATTGGATCTAAATGTTAACATTTGGATATTTGGTTTAATTATTTAGGATGGGATTCTAGAGTGAACACTAGTGTATTTGCGAACTGAGTGAACAAATCCTGGCCATTGATCTACACACGTGCATGGCCAGGATCTCACATCAAATCGTAAATTACACTAGTATATTTCAACATCAAATCCCGACCATTGATCTACACACGTGTATGGCTAGGATTAGTTCACTCAATTCGCAAGCTACACTAGTGTTCACTCTTGAACCTAATCCTAATTATATAAACCATATTAGTAATTATTTTCCCTATATTAGTTATCAAATTTACTTCCCCTCACTAAATTACTGTTCAATTTCTTTCTCTCTCTACTCTCTCTCTCTCTCTTCCTCTCATTTGCTCTGGTGAGTGGTCCAATATTGTACTACCATTTACTTTAGTACACATAGTCCTCTATCCACAACATTTGATTCTCACTCACTAAATAAACACCACCCTTCAAGTTTCATTACTCACCACTTGATCCAAATCACTATACAAGTCTTCATTAATTGAATCATAGAGAACCAACTCAAAACGGGATTTTAACACAACAAGTTATTGGTCACGACGGCGATGAGTGTAGTGGTGCGTTGAAGAAGTCGATTGCAGTTGGGTTGGCGTGACGGAGACCGGTGATAGGAAGAAATCAGTATGCGGGTCACGACGGCAATGAGTGTAGTGGTGCGTTGAAGAAGTCGATTGCAGTTGGGTTGGCGTGACGGAGACCGGTGGTAGGAAGAAGTCGGTATACGGGCTCACCAGGCCGCTAGGTGGTTGTTCTGTGATGGCGATTGTGGTGCTATGGTTGTCTGCCGGAACGAGGCGGTGGCTAAGATGAAGAGAAGAGAGTAAATTTGGTCACAACAAGTAATAGCCTGTGTGAGATTAGGATTTGTGGAAGGTGGGGTTTTAAGTGAATTTAGGGGAAAGTGAGTGTTATTTATTCAAAACTAGTATTAAGCCCCTGCGTTGCAGCGGTTGTTGTAAAACTATGTCAAGTAGTACTAATGCTATACCACTGTCAGCGACCACCAACACCGGAAAAGCTCGTAAAAAAATTAAATAAAAACGAAAAAAATAACGCCGAGCGAAAAGCAGACGTAAAATCTTTGAATCACGAACGTTCGTTGCAAAGAAATTAAACTGAAACGTAAAACATAGAAAAAATAACTAAGTCACTCCAGGACCCGTGCGTTGGTCAAACTTGTTAAACGGAGAAAAATAGATGTGCTGCGATGGGCCAGTCAAACGGAAAAAAAATATACGAAAAAAATGTTGAACCCCACACGCACTTTGCGGTGTATTAACTCACAAAATTTAGAACGAAACGAAACACTTGGGAAAGATGATAAGTATGGTAGACCAAAATTGAAAATAAAAAAGAGTTGAGATTAAATTGCAAAAGATGAAAAACTTTGGGTTAAAAGTAAAAAAACAAAGGGTCTAAATTGCAAAACTAAATTTATTTATTAATCTTAGATAAATACTAGTGGGAAACCTGCGCGTTGCGACGGAGTTAACAATGTGGGCCCAAAACATAATTCAAACCTAAAAAACGTTATAAATATATTAAACACACTGTTCTTGTTTGTTTAGCCTTATAATTTATCAAGACCAAAAGTTTAAAAAAAGCTAAAAGTTCATAGGATTAGAAGACAAGATGATTAACTTTTTCATAACTCAATATAATATAAGTACAAATCATGAACATACACATGAGTAGGTGCACCCGATCGTAATATACACAACGCACTACAGTATATAGCATAACTAAAGATCAAATCATGAACATATAAGAAAAACAAATGAACTCTCAAGGACAAATTATCATGATTAGATACATCAATTGAAATATAAAGAACATACTACATATATCTGAAAATCATACAGTTTTCTCTTGTTCTCGGCGAAATGAACCAGAATGCCACTTGAATCTACCGGAACAACGGGCCTTTGATGGCTAAATTTCTCACCGTTTATTGTGGGCCTGATTCGACAAAATACACGAATATTTCTTGAAATGTTAATAAGGTGGATAATTATATTCAACACCTATATCAATTATCTTTGTTAAATGTAGCAAGATCAAAATTAGTTGAGTTGAAACCGGCCAATTCAGTTAATGTGTTGATTTTAATAGTAACCTACATGTTTAATAAAATAATTTAAGGGGTCGCATGGATTAAAAATTGAATCCGGCTACTCTCAACCCCTTAGACCCGTTACCCTTTTAGCTAAATCTTGTTTTGACCCATTTGACCTGTTAAAAAAAGAATACAACCCAAATGGCCCATTTGATGTTAAGACGAGCTTCTTAGATTTACTTACCTTTCAATTGTAGAAATTCATTGAGAACATGCCTTCTTTGCACATTTAAGATTCCATGGCTGCAACAACCTTTAGAGATACTTAATGTGTGAATAACACACTACAAAACTGAATACGAGGTTTAGCCTTTTGGGAATAGGTATAGAATGAACCCATGATGAGAAGCTGACTCACTTTTTTTAGGAGGTTAGCCTATATATATATATATATATATAGGGTAAGGTTCATGCGAGAACCACCTTATTGCGAGAACCGCGAGAACCAATGTGAACACAACCTAAAATAGCTAAAAAAACCTAAAAAAACCCTAAAAAAAACCTAACCCCCACCCCCCACCCCCCAAAAACCTAAACCCCCCCACCCCCCCCAAACCTAACCCCCCCCAAGCTAAATGCTAAAAACTAAAACCCTCAAAAAACCTACCCCACCCCCCCCCCCCCTCAAAAAAAAACCTAAACCCCCCTCCCCCACCCCCCAAAAACCTAAACCCCCCCCCACCCCCACCCCCCAAGCTAAAATGCTAAAAACTAAACCCCCCAAAAAACCTAAAAAATCTAAAAAAATCAAAAAAAAAATGTAAATTTTTTTTTATTTTTTACTATTTTTTATGTTCAAATCGCTACTTTTAGTAGCCAAAAAAAAATTTTTTTAAAAATTTTTTTTTTTGGATACTAAAAGTAGTGATTTTTATATAAAAAATAGTAAAAAAATAAAAAAAAAAATTTTTGGGTGTTTTTTAGATTTTTTTTAGGTATTACTGTTTGTGTTCACACTGGTTCTTGCGGTTCTCGCAATAAAGGGTGGTTCCTAACGGATCTTTGTCCTATATATATATATATATATATATATATATATATATATATATATATATATATATATATATATATATGTCACTCTGTCTCTCTCTGATTAGTCAAAATAAATAAAAATATTTGAAACTTGTATACCTTGGATGTTAAGAAAAAGAAACTGAAAGAAAGTCCATATCAGAACTTTCATCAAAGAAGTGGTCAAGATTTTCATAGAACATACAAAAATCATGATCTTTAATGGGATATTTTAAAAAAATTAAAGAATTCAAGGAACGGAAACGGACAATCACGATTACGACCAAGATGAAGATAAAATTTGAATGGTCAAAATTTATGATCAATGCAAAGATGACGTGCTTTAAACCATAGAGTAAAGAAAGTACCACTGATTTAAACACTTCCCTAGGCCCCTTCCACCAGCAAGGATTTGGCTCTTCACCAGCAACCTGAACCAAACGAAACAGTACCACTGATTTAAAATTTCAAGTTAAAATATTAACATTACATATAAGCACTCTAAAACAAGAAATAAAGATCACAGCTTCTAAAGACTAAAATGTGGTCATGTGTCATTTTGAACCCGCTAAAAAGAATTAAAAAGGGTTGAAGGACCGAAAATGTAGCTACCAAATAAGAAGATGAGAAGAATGAAAACGAACAACCAAAAAACAAGCAGAAATTCTATACGGGTCAACTACCTGCCACTCCCTTATATCTCAAGCCCAAACCAAAAGACCCAAAGCCCACAACATATCAAACATACTCAACCCACGCCCACCCCATCCAATAATTGGTAACCGATACCCATGGCTAATAGTGACAAATGTTATGAAACATCCTATAAAACTCGTGAATAAGTGTATATGTGTGTGCCCCGTGTATGAATGTGAACTCTGTACATCCACTTGTTACGGTGTGCCATTTATATGAAACAATGAAAACAAATAATATCAAGAAACTGGCACCGGCTCCCTTAACCCGGCACTAAAATCATCCTTCAATTGCTTCTTTGCCGAAAACTTACCCCAAGCAATAGTACACTCTTCGCTGGTAGCGCTAGCCTGATTAGCTTGACATTCAATACCTGAATAAATCAAAACACATAAGAGTTAAGACTGGATCCAACAACAAAATCAAATTTCAGTAAAAAAAAAACACTCACATAGATCCATGATGTGATTTCTACAAATCGCACAGTTGTCAACAACAATATTTGCATCAATCAATGTACGAAAAACATCAAACAGATTATTATCATAAAAAAACATAAAATCAGAATTAGGTTTTTGAAATACCGACCCCAAGCCCAAAGAGCGACGGCGTTCCACTTCTTGATTTCAAGACGCTTCGGTTTCTTTGAAGATGATGAAGGACCTGGAAGACTCGTTGAGTCACCGGCGGGAACCATCGCTACGTCTGAATCCATTGATGTTCAACATTAGGGGTTTTGATTCTCGAACCCTAAACGACTGACGATGATCCTAAAATTCCCCAAATCTGTATAGGTATTATAGAGTAGAGGGGCGAAGGAAACCGCCGGAAGGCGAGACGCTTCATTTGCTTGCAATTGAAGACCGCAGACACAAGGCACGTGATAGGGTTTTCATGAGGAAAAGAGGGAGGCCGGTGTGTTAGCATTTTAACTTGACTTTTTGTATGCCATCTTAAAATTTTGCTGGAAATTAACATTGTGTGATGCTTTATATAGTTATATAGATATAGATATATAGATAAGCATAAAAATAAATGATATCTATATATTAGTTATTAATATTAATATTAAAAGAAATTTATTAAATATTTATAAATAAAATTTATGAGTTTGAAGGAGAGAATGTTATGTGGCATTATTTGAAATCTTTTATTATAAGTTAGATTTGATGATGATGATGATGATGGATACAGCAATTTGTATATCGAGAGAGAGAGAGAGTACAATATGTTCTTAAGAGCTCTAAGTAATGGTCCAAGTACACTATCCGATTAATACTTTAATATTGTATAAATTTCTATATCGTATTCTTATTATTACAAGACCGTATTGAATATTAAAGAACAAAATTTATATCCTACTCATAAATATTAACATTCAAGTTTGATATTATAACTATAAGCCTATATATATTTGTTTACAAACTATAAATATATAAATGGGTATAATATCAGTATTCGTTTTTATCTCTTTTAATTGCTCTACTTAGTATGTGACGGTACTGTAACAAACTAAACTGATACTGGCCAAAAGTTCACGCAAAACACGGTCTTTAAGTCGTAGTCATTAAATTACCTTTTAGTGTTTAAGATGTTAATAATCTTTAAAATTGAGTATTTTTTTCTATTTTCTAAATTTCATTTCTCTTTATAGTTTAACGTTGTGGGTTTATGTATAGGTTTCGATTTTATTTTATAAAGTTTTTAGTACCTTAATTATTCGCATGGTTTAGCGTGCAACAACATGTGCGAGTCCATAATATTTACTATTCATCATAATTTGACTTCTTCTTTGACTTTTGTTCACTTTAAACCTCATTATTTTCAAGTTAACAAATTGTCACATTTTTTTTCTTTTTTAACCTCAATAGTTTTCTAAGTTCAACTTTGTTTCTCCATACTTTTCACGTCGCAACGCATGAGTTATAATCGACTCAAATATTCTTTTCTATGTTTTACATTTCGGTCAAACTTTTGCGAGTTAACCACCGCAAAGTGAGTGTTTGGTTCCACGTTTTTACGTATACTTTTTCTTCGATTTAATGGTCCCGCAAAACGTGGGGTCCTAAAAACTAGTGTTTAATTGAGAATATTATTTATATTAAAGTTAGATTTGAAAATTTTGTAAACTTTCAATTTGACTTTTCTTAGGGGTCGGTTTGTAAATTTTATGCAATAGGTTTCAAAAGTTAAAGAGGGACGATTGTGAAGTTTTATGGGGCGCTCGAAATTTTCACATAAAAACATCTATTCCTTGTGATGTCACTATTTTTCCATCAAAACATCTATTCCTTGTGATGTCATAAAAAATATTAATTATAACTTGTTTAATTATTTAATCCAGACATAAAAAACACCAAACAACAGCAAATGTCATTATTTCCAAACTACCCAATAACAAATGACAAATTAAAATTAACCTTCACACAACTGTCCACTACATCCCGAAATTTAAAACCTTATTGGATGAATATAAATAGACTCAATGATCAAGATACCAACAATCAACATGGACTTCACTCGGTTTTCCCAGATTTTGCTGCCATCAGTTCACGAAATTCTTTTCGAGTTTTAAACAAAACCCCGTGAATTTCTTCAAAATGAGGCGCCGTTGCACTCTTTGTATCTTCAACCCATTGAAGAACTTTCTTGTAAGGACTTAAGATCCGATCATGAAGCTCCTCGCTCAGAAGCTGAAAACTCGTGATATTAAGTGTTTTGATGCAAATTTAACCAAAAACATAGGAAAACAAACTCATTACCTCAAGTTCCATGACTTCAGATACTAAGTTGAGATCAGCAATTGACGGTTGAGATCTTCCAGCCAAAAACGGTCCATCTTTTAGCCAAAAGGTTTCTAATACAGTCAATGCTTTCTCAAGTGTCTTCTCAGCTTCTTCGGCCAATTGAGGGTTTGATGGGACACCATTTAGCGGTAAGAGGACATTGTTTACAATAACTCCAACTGAAATCCAAAGCATTAAACCGAGCAGATCATGAAACTATTCAGTAAAAATATACTAAGTATCGGAAATTAAAGATTTATATTGTTATATTACCTGAGCCACGGCGTAAATTGGCATGATGCCAGTCTAAAACAGAGTGGACCTTTGCTCTTTCAACAAGATCACTCGGATACCTACATAAATATAAAAGTTAAATGTCCAAATTACAACAATGGTTTTAATTTAGAGTTTGGAACTTGCATAAATATGTGGAAGGAGAAGAAAAATGACCCACCAGTGACTAGCCACTCTCGGATACTTACAACACAAGTAGATAAGAATTGAGTGACTGCAAAAACACACAATGCTTTTACTTTACACATTACAGAAAGTAACATAAACCCTAAAACCTGAACTCTAAAAGATATAGGAAAAGTAAAAACCTCTCAAACAGTGTAAAATCTCCGTCAACTATCATTGGAACTTGAGACATGGGATTTATCGCTGCATAAAACAAGATCAATGAACATACTTATTGTTGTTAATAAACCTTTATATTCAGGGGTTAACAAACCTTTATATTCAGGGGTGTGTTGCTCGCCCTTCAAGATATTAATGGTGATTTCTTCAAAATCTATCCCATTCATCCTTTATATAACACACAACAAACAAACACTCACATTAGAAAAGATTCAACATTATTTCTAAACAGAAATAAAAAACATATGGATGATCATAGATATATATTACTTGCAGAAGATGAGAATTGCACGAGACGGTTGGGACATTCGATCACAGTATACTTTCAGCGTCATTTTTCTCTCAGGTCTGATCAAACTTCAAGTCTTTTGAGTTTTTAGTGTGGAGATTAAGTGCATCTGGTTTGTTTATTTATATATATATATATATATATGTCGAGATACCGCGTAATCACATGTTTTTTTTAATATGAACGCATTAATGAACAAATCTTTTAATCATGGCCGTTATTGATACACATATCATACCTTCTAGTAAGGATTGTCCTTTTCAACTAACCGGCAACCATGTGCGCAAATTCATTGGTCATCAATGAGGTCATCATTGGGCATGGTCAATATTGGTCAAAAGGGTCAATAGGGTTAATATTCTTTTTTTAAAACCCAAACAAATTAAAGCCCGACCCTAGCTGAATAATTCAAAGGAAAAAGGTGACTCCAAACGCCCGTACTATTAGACAACTTAGGGTAACCCATACCCACCATCATGGCTGGCTCTTAGGATGGGCGGGGAGGACGATCGGCCAGGGCCTGATACTTCGAAGGGCACGTTATTTTAAAAAAAATCCGATATGTAAATGTAAAAATAAATAAACGAATAGTGTATACTCATACAAACACCAACATTGACCAACTTACAAAACTATTTTTATGGTTAACATTAGTTATTAGGCAATTGCCATTAGGTTTAAACCTTTAATGAGCTCAATACCCAATTTCGTTAAGGCCTAAGGGCACGTTTTTTCAAGCTCAAATAGGGTACACAAATTCTTAGGGCCGGCCCTGCCCACCATCTCCAGTTTCGGGGAAAATCAGTCGTTCGAAGGCTTACTATGAGGGGGGTAGGGGCGCTCCACTAGTGATGGAATTCCATCACTCACAACATTCAATCAAGTTCCGCCACGTCATTGAGCGTTATTCCATCACTAGTGATGAATTTTAGTGAAAATGCCCATCACTCACCACACACTCATCTCCATCATCGAACATGTGCAGCACCTTCAATTCTTCACGCGTGATCATGGCAACGCGTGGCCAAGTCAACGTGTTATAAGACATGGTGGCGGTGATGTATCATGTAACACCCCCAAAATACCACCTGCGGGAAAACCCCCGCGAGGCGTGTTACACATCAGAGTCTGAGCCACCAATCACATTGAACCAATAGAAAATACTTAATAAAACATGTTATCAATTCAATAATGTTGAGTAGCGGAAGCATACAATAAATTGTTTTGTAATCGTTTCATAATAACTCAAAACCAAAGTGTCAATACTAGTAATCCCATAGCTTCGATCCATGACAACTCCAGCACTCCCAGATAGCAAGTCCATGCTCCAAAGTTAACGACCTACAAGCATGCAACAAGTGTGTCAGACTACGCTGGTGAGTTCAAGGTGTTATTACGCGTTGTGTTACCAGATATATGTTAATACGATTCAATGATATGTAACGATGTTGCTCAAGTTAGATTACCCTAGGGACTACGCCCTTACGTAACCGAGGAGTGTGCCTCTTAGCAACCCACTATGTTGTTCGGTTAGTTACCCTAGGGGAACCGCCCTTACGTAACCGAGGAGTGTGCCTCTAAACAACCATAGTGAAACCCAGATAATTAGTACCTAATAGCGCTATCAACTAATTACCCCCATTGCCCTCCAGGCAATAACCAAAACCGATTAAGTTGTTTACCCAATGTTTCCCGTCCAATGTTTACCAGTTGTCCCAAACCACTGGGACGCATGCTTGAGAAAATGCAATGAACTCACCTGGGATTGCTCGGTATGATTCACACAGTTCAATTAAGTTACAAAGTGGTCAACCCCGTCCTACCAAAGTTATTATGCTAGTCAGATTCGTATACAAGTTGTACAAGTATTCGGCATCATAATCCACGTATAGGCATCGACGTAAACAGTCACTTAAACAAGCAAAGTCCAAGTGTTCAGCCCAATCAGTTGGGCTCGTATTGTGCAGGCCCAATATCAGCATGTACGGTTATATGGTCTCGAGTCGCAACAAAGAAAGGTCTCGAGTCGCAACCAGCGATCTCGAGTCGCAACGAGGGGTTTCGAGTCGCAACTGTGGTTTACGAGTCGCAACAGAGATTACGAGTCGCAACAGTGGTTTCGGTTTGTCATGGTCTGGTTTCGAGTCGCAACTGGACTCGCAACCACGGTTTCGAGTTGCGCTCTGTGTGTACCAGTGTGGGGTCTCGAGTCGTAACTAGACCCGCAACTATGGTCTCGACTCGCAACCATGTGTCGCAACCAAGTGTGTAACAGTTTTCCTGATTTGTAGCATCTAAATTCCGTAACAGATTATGCATAATTTTGGCAATTCAATCAGAATCAATTAACAGTTTCGTTTACCATACAAACGAATCAAACAGGCAGTTTTAACATAATTCTCATGAACCCTAGTCATGATCAAAGCGTGAACATCAATTTTTCACCAAACATAAATCGGTTTAGACCCTAAAGCATAACAATTTCCCAGCTAAATCATAATCAAACCCAAGATACCATTAACACATCATACAATATATATCCGGTAATCACATATAATAGCCGATTCATGAACATTAATAGTTAACATCAAAATCAAACATACTATCATGCAACAATACTCACAAGAACATTCATATAACAGCCGATTCCTCAACAATATTCAAACCAACAATAAACATATCAATTACTAACCGAATTAGAGAAGGGACAAGAGTGATCCTCGGTTGTAGGGTGTGGGTGTGTCGCCGGGTTCCAAGTAGCCGAGAGGGAGAGAGAGAGTCTTGTGTGTGTGTGTTGTAACTAACTAAGGGCAATAACCCCTAAAGAGATGTTTGTTTGCGGGCATGAGAGTGGGCCGAGCCCCACATCTCGAGTACAAATATTACGGCCCAAAGTTCATGTTGTGTGGTTCGGTTTGTTTATGACATACATACATGCACTCATATAACACAAAACACAAAATCATAACGTCATAACAATCGTAATAGTTCACATCAGCACATAATGTTACACAGAAGTGGGCTCGAATTACGAGTTGTCACAGTATCCCCAACTAAAAGGAAATTTCGTCCCGAAATTTAGTACGCACACACTGAGAAAGCTAGAAGCTAGCTAAGTTTAAGTTAGGTAAGTTATATCGTTTGCTGGTTTTCCTGGGGTGTCACATCCTCCCCAACTTGAATGGGAATTTCGTCCCGAAATTCGTTAGTTGCACCAACACTAGGTTCGCTAGGTTTTGACTGGTCTTCGGGGAACAAATGTGGATACTTAAGTTTCATCTAGTCCTCGCGTTCCCACGTGAACTCTGGACCACGTCTTGAGTTCCAACGAACTCTCACAATCGGTATACGGCTGTGTTTACGAACTTTAACTTCCCGATCCATGATTTCAATAGGTTCTTCGACAAACTGCAATTTGTCGTCTATCTTCAGCTCTTGAAATGGTACTACTAGTGTTTCATCAACCAAACACTTCTTTAGCTGCGATACGTGAAACACATCATGAACATTACCCAACTCAGCAGGTAATTCCAACCTGTAGGCCACCTTTCCAATCCGTTCTAAAATTTTGAATGGTCCTACATAACGAGGGTTTAGTTTGCCACGTTTTCCAAAACGCACCACACCCTTCCAGGGTGAAACCTTTAACATAACGCGGTCATTAACTTCAAATTCCAACGGTTTACTACGCTTGTCAGCGTAGCTCTTCTGTCGATCACGAGCTGCGGCCATACGGTTTCTGATCTGCACAATGCTTTCCGATGCTTCAAGAACAAACTCAGGTCCTGTGATCTGGCTATCACCCACCTCATGCCAACAGAGAGGTGAACGACATTTCCGTCCGTACAGTGCTTCGAACGGAGCTGCCTTAATACTTGAATGGTAGCTGTTGTTGTAGGAGAATTCTATCAACGGTAGGTGCTTCTCCCATCCTTTTCCAAAGTCGAGTACGCATGCCCGAAGCATATCTTCGAGTGTTTGGATGGTGCGCTCGCTTTGACCATCCGTCTGCGGGTGATAAGCGGTACTCATGTCGAGTTGGGAACCAAACGATTTATGCATAGACTGCCATAACTCTGAAGTGAAACGCGGTGTAACACCTCGAATTTTTGTGTCCAATGATGTGTTAACACGTGTCATTTGTTTACACGTGGCATCTATAATAAATAAAGGACTAATTTTGACAAACCTTGAAAGTATATAAATTCGAGGGTTATAAATGTCAACAAGGGTAAATATACTGTATAGTATCCCTAAATAATGCTTAAACCTTCAATCGAATAAATTATAGATCGTACAAAAATGAAACGCGGAAGAAAGTGAGAGATTACAAACTACAGGGGTTAACTGTGTCAACATGTTTAATAATACCTCTGAGTGACCCTTTAACGTTCCAAAGACTTTGTAACGGTGTTATACCCTCACTAAAATAATATATATGAATTTCGCGAAGTTTCGATATGAAACGAGAAAGTTACGATCGAATTCGTAGGAGAAGGGTTAAAAGCGTCAACAGTGAAAGTTAAGGCTTTCCAATATAATTAATAAATAAACCGGGGACTTAATAATGCGGGTAATTAACACGAGGCCCCTATCGGTAAATAACCGAGGGCCAAACCGCAAAGTTACCCCTTCAAAACCGAAAGGTCAGGCGAATCATTACGAAAGATTTCGTTATTAATGGCCAGATTTTGTAATAATTACAAAAAGATTTAAAAATTCAGAAAATATAACCTTAGGCGACCCGCGTAAGGTTTAGACATAAGTTGAGGCGGGCCGCGAGCCTCCTCTATTTCGCGTCTGATTTTTGAACTTTAGGCGACCCGCGTTAAAATGGCATGGAACTCCCATGCGGGCCGCGTAAAGTGCCCAGATGCAGAAAAATTGTGTTTTCTTGACTTTTGGAGCTTGTGAACGATCATGCACATAATTATGGGGCATGGGCACCCTATGCTCAACCCATAACACTTAGGGGACACCTACCATCACCCCTGGTCTGATAGTAGTGCTTGCAATGATCAATATGGCTTGGCATTTGGCTATAAATAGCCATGTTGTAGTTACAACCTTCATCACACTCAAAACACACTATCTGATCATTCTAAGGAGCTCTCTAGCTTTTCTTCTGCTCCATAAGCAAGAACACAACCTCTGTAAGTGATCTAACCCTTTGTGGTGCCACATTTCCTTAGTTATGGCTCATAAACGCAACCGTCGTAACTAACGGTTGTCATTGCAATATCTTGCAAATGATTCAGTCTTATGATGAATCAAAAGTGGTTATGAGTTGGTATTTATGTGGGTATTAAACCTCTAAAATGGTTCCCCCTGATCACCACTCTAACTATGTCAATTATCGAGTCAAACGTGCGGTTAAAAAGTCAACAGAAAGCTATTTTAGCGATTTAAGCATAATCTGTAATGTATATGTTATGAAACCTGTTTTGACAATCATAAAACATGATAATAAGTATATAAACTTGTTTGCGCTCGTTTGAATCGATCATTTGCTATATAGAACCGGTTCGGAGCCGAAAGTCGCAAAAGTTTGACTTTTGCTTTGACTTCAGTTCTGACCCGTTTTAGTGAGGTATAAATATACCTTAGGACTCTCTTAGGACCAGGTCACATGTTGGTATAAGCCTCTGTGGTCGGTTCATGAGTTATCCGAGTCTTTAGCGCATTTCCGTCATTCGCCTAAAAGTTGACCGTAACGGCCTTTTAAAATTAAAACGAGTATTTCGAACACGTGAACGGACCAAAACCTTGCTTATTAAATTATAAGCATGTCCCTAAAGTTTCACGTCAAACCAAGGTCTAGAATGAGAGTTATGCTAAAAGGCGCACTTTTAAGAAAGTTTTGTAATTAACGGCGCAATTAGCATAACGCCCATCTAACCCAAGTTTTCGTCACCAAAACTTTTACCCACTGTGGTAAAATAATATTTTGGGAATTTTAAAGATTTTTAATAATTTTTACCTTGCTCATAACCTGCGGTTATGGCTACGGTTCGGTAAATACCGAATATGCCCTTTTTGGCCAAAACGGGAGTTCTACAAGGTCTTTTGACCCGATTCCAGTTGCTACTGGTTTTAAATAATAAATAAAGTATTTTAAGCTTTTTAAGCTGCTCGGGAAACTCAGATTTCCTGTAGAACTCGAAAATCCTTTTTAAAGTCTTTAAAATGACCGAAAAGCCCCTACGGGGCATAATATAAACTTAAACTCGTTACGGGCATTACGGAAGGTATCCTACTGATACCAAAATACTTTTAAGGCATATTGACTTAGGAAATAAGCGTACGACTCTTATGGTTAACCGTTTCGCCTATTTGCGCACACGGTACGGCCCACGGAACTAGTTTTCGTGCAATAGCCGGTATGGGTCAAATTATATTATTTGAACCCCAAAATCCCGAGTATGAACAATAAACCCATATAAAACAAGTCACTGAACTTGTTGGGTCCAAATCATACTCCATTCTCGGTTTTCGCCTTTTCGTGCGAATTAACCATATCTATATATCGGAACCAACCGGTCTAGGCTACGGCCATTATAACGACCCGTTAGGATTCTAAGAGGTTAATTAAAACCTTCGTTCCAGATTAGGAGCCCCAGTAAAAGCTATCGGTGACTTGATCTAAATTAAGGATTAATACTTGCAAAGGTAAATACTTTTGACTTATTTCCCCTATATGGGCTTGGGTTACGGTATATTAATACCGCTTGATTGAGCATTATATAATTCCATCGCTTAGGTGGTTAATTGATTAAATATGATCGGCTCATTTAAACAGTTTTGTTGCTTATAAGCCTTTGGGGGGTTTAATGACCGTTGTCCCGGATATCCTCGGCATCATTTTACGAAATGGCCACGACCATCGACATCCCGGTGTAGGCGTACACCCGGTATAAAGTGTCGACATTAAAACTAAAAGACGTAGCCGTTGGTTTCTGTACTACGGTTTTACGCAAACGTGGTGTGTCTATAAATCTTTAACCCGGCACGACCCGGGCTACTGAACGCATAAAAGAACATGTAAAACGTTCACAAGATCATTATGAATTTTCCCAAGTTATAAAAGAGTTTGTGCCTTGTGCATTCAAATCAATTTTAATAAACATTTTCAAATGTGTCAGTTGAATGTATTTACCAGTGTAAACTGACGTATTTTCCCCAAAAAGATTAAGTGCAGGTACCTAAACGTAATTGGCTGGTATTAGCTCCCTAGCGTCGGGATAAGCCTCGCAAGCTTGATTGCAGTATCTAATGGAACAATACTTTATCTTTATTTACGATCCACTGTGGATATTCAACTTCTGTAATACATTGATATTATCATCAGAGGTTGAAATTTATATATTTATCTTATGCTTCCGCTGTGCATTATATAATTGTGTGGTTTGACTATATTGTTGCCAACATCGTCACGGTAATCCCCCACCGGGCCCACCGGTGAGACACGTGGAAATCGGGGTGTGACACGCGGATCACGGTCCGAAATGATAGAAGTCGGCACTCCATGCCTAGAAACCACTTCCTTAAGGTAGATTGCTGCCAATTGAGAAAACTTGTCTGTTTCCTTGATTGCTAAGAAGTGTGCTGATTTCGTGAGGCAATCAACAATCACCCAAATAGTGTCGTTCCCAGCCTGAGTTCTGGGTAATCCTGTCACGAAATCCATAGCGATCTGTTCCCACTTCCATGTGGGTATCTCCGGTTGCTGCAGTAGACCCGAGGGCTTTTGATGTTCTGCTTTGACTTTAGCACAGGTCAGACATTTGCTTACGTAGGTTGCTATATGAGCCTTCATGCTGGGCCACCAGTAGGTAGTTTTCAGGTCATGGTACATCTTATCTGATCCGGGATGTACAGAGTAGCGTGATTTGTGTGCCTCTTCCATTACAAGTTCCCGTAAGTTGCCAAAGAGTGGAACCCAAATGCGTCCAGTTACGTAGTAGGCGCCGTCTCCCTTTTGTTCTAGTCGTTGTCTCGAGCCACGTAAAGCTTCAGCTCGAACATTCTCTGGTTTCAATGCTTCTAACTGAGCATCCCGTATCTGGGAAGGGAGATTGGACTGAATCGTGAGTTGCAATGCTCGCACGCGCCTAGGTGCATTATCCTTTCTGCTGAGGGCGTCAGCTACAACGTTCGCCTTGCCCGGATGGTACTTGATGGCACATTCATAATCGTTCAATAATTCCACCCATCGTCGTTGTCGCATATTCAACTCTTTCTGGTCGAAGATGTGCTGGAGGCTTCTATGGTCGGTGTAGATGGTGCATTTGGTACCGTACAGATAGTGCCTCCAAATCTTCAACGCAAACACCACCGCTCCTAACTCCAAGTCGTGCGTCGTGTAGTTCTTCTCGTGCACCTTCAGCTGACGAGAAGCATAAGCTATTACTTTCTCGCGTTGCATCAACACACAACCGAGACCCTGAATCGAAGCATCACAATAAACCACAAAGTCTTCAGTACCCTCTGGTAACGACAAGATTGGTGCACTGCAAAGTTTCTGTTTTAACAACTGGAAGGCCTCTTCCTGCTTCGTTCCCCAAGAGTACGCCGTGTTCTTCTGTGTCAGTGAGGTGAGAGGTTGCGCGATTTTCGAGAAGTCTTTAATAAACCTTCGATAGTATCCAGCGAGACCAAGAAATTGACGCACCTCCGACGGAGTCTTTGGTGCCGCCCAATTCTTAACTGCGTCCACCTTCGCAGGGTCCACATGTATCCCTTTTTCGTTAACAACGTGCCCAAGGAAATGCACTTCCCGAATCCAAAAGTCGCACTTAGAAAACTTCGCATACAGCTGTTCCCTTCTCAAGAGTTCCAAGATGAGACGTAGGTGACGCTCGTGATCTTCCTTGTTCTTGGAATAGACTAAGATGTCGTCAATAAACACTATAGCAAACTCGTCGAGATATGGCTTGCATACGCGGTTCATGAGATCCATGAATACTGCTGGTGCATTGGTCAATCCAAACGGCATGACCAAAAACTCATAGTGTCCGTAGCGCGTTCGAAAGGCTGTCTTGGGAACATCCTCATCCCTAACCCTTACCTGGTGATAACCCGACCTTAAGTCGATCTTTGAATAGAAGCTTGACCCTTGCAACTGGTCGAACAAGTCGTCAATGCGTGGTAACGGATAGCGGTTCTTAATGGTCACCTTGTTGAGCTCTCGATAGTCGATACACATACGGAATGACCCGTCCTTCTTCTTTACGAACAGAACTGGGGCTCCCCAAGGCGAAGAACTGGGTCGAATAAAGCCCCTGTCCAACAACTCCTGCAGTTGATTAGACAGTTCCTGTAACTCTCCTGGTGCTAACCGGTAAGGAGCTCGAGCAATTGGAGCCGCTCCCGGTGCAAGATCAATCTGAAATTCTACTTGACGGTGAGGAGGTAACCCTGGTAGCTCCTCTGGGAATACATCCGCGAATTCTCGCACCACTGGTAGATCCTCGATCTTACTTTCTTCAGACTGAGCGTTGGTAACTAGCGCTAACAGTGCAGGATACCCCTTTTGTAGGTACTGTTGTGCACGCATGGCCGTGATAATCCCAGCCATCGTCCCACTACGATGCCCTTGAACTAACAGTGACTCTCCATCAGGGAGAGGAATACGCACAATCTTCTCCTTACATAGAATTTCTGCTTGGTGCTTAGACAACCAATCCATGCCTACCACTATGTCAAAACTACCGAGCGTAACGGGAAGGAGGTCAATATCAAACACCTGACCCACGAGATCTAGTTTGCACCCGAAAAGAACGTTCGAGGCTTCTATCGTTTTACCATCAACTAATTCTACTACTTGTTTAACTTCTAGAGGTGTTGGGGTTATCCCTAATCGTTGACTAAACTCTAGGGACACATAACTCCAATCGGCACCCGAATCAAATAATACAGAAGCAATACGATCATTAACAGGAAACGTACCAGTTACAACGTTGCCGTCATTCCTGGCATCCCCTGCTCCAAGCTGAAACACTCTGCCCCGAGCACCATTACCCTCGTTGTTGCCGTTGTTGTTATTGTTGTTGTTCCCAGCATTGTTGTTATTCGGGCGGTTGTTGTCGTTAACGTTCTGGTTTAACTGAGGGCAATCCCGCTTAAAGTGACCCTCGTCACCGCATTGATAGCACCCCTTTCTGAAACCCTGGTTCTGCTGGGGTGGTTGCCCCTGTTGTCTCTGGTTCTGCTGGTTCTGTTGCTGCTGGTGTTTGGGTTGTGAGGTCCTACAATCCCTGGCCTCATGGCCTGGCTTACCACACTTGTTACACGTCCGACCACACGGCCCCCAATGATGATAGCCACATTTGTTACACCGTGGCTTCCTCCCTGCATATGAACCCTGGCTGTGGCCACTCCCCTGGCCTTGATTGACAGAAGACGACTGGCTGACGTTGCGGTTGCTGTTGTCTGGCCTTTTCTAAGTCTGACCAGCACTGGATGCTTTGTCGTAGTCGCTCCACTTTCGTTTGTTATCATTGGCAGATGTAGCAGCAGTGGGTGTCGCAGCAGCAGTGGCTGAAATGCGCGGAGGCAACGATTCACTTTCTACCTCTTGGTCCACAATCTTATGAGTCAGACGAACAATCTGTGTCAAATCATTGAGATGGGCTGCAGTGACCAAGCTCTTCACACGCGGAGGCAACCCTTTGATGAATAACTCAATCCTCCGAGACATAGGCCGGGACAAGTTCGGGCACATGTCGGCCAGTTCATACGATCGCTTCACATACGCTTCGACTTCAGATCCAACCATCTTCAAGTCGTAGTATTCGTTTTCCAACTTCTGGACCTCGTCCCGAGGACAGTACTCCTCCCTGATCAGTTCTTTAAAATCTTCCCAAGTTGTGGCATTCGCTGCCTCAATTCCCAACAACTGCACTTGGGCGTTCCACCATGTTAGGGCACCATCAGCCAAGGTACCCGCAGCATATTTCACCCTGTCCCCAGCGGGACAGTTACAGATAGCGAACACAGACTCCGCTTTCTCGAACCATCTTAGAAGTCCCACAGCCCCTTCAGTCCCGGTGAAGGTCTGTGGCTTGCAGTCCATAAACATTTTGAACGTACACGCAGGCTGGTTAGGTTGAGGTTGCGCTTGCTGACCAGCTTGATAGGCCGCTAAAGCCTCAGCCACGCGGGTATTGATTAGGTCATTCAACTCAGCCTGAGTCATGTTGATGTTGCCACGTCCGTGTCCTCGTCCACTCATGTTTCTATAGTTGGGAATAAACCGATTTAGAAATCGAAACGAGATGGAAGTTAGGTGTCATACAGATATCCATATACTACCAAGTTTGCACATAGTAAGGCAGAACCCTTCTCACGCTCGATAAGCCTCACTGGGACTTGCATGCACCCCGCGTTATTATTAAGTGTGCACCCATAATAATAAGGAGATTTGCATGTTCATCTCAGAGCCTCTTAGCTTACGCTCGAAGTTTCCCCCGTTCAAACAACACAACAGATGGTATCACAGGTCTATAGTTCGTGTGAGTCGAAGAGTAGTGTCACACTATCAGGTCACTACGGTGTTAAATGTTTCAGTCGATATATGTTATGAGTGTGTGGCTGCTAAGTAAATAATGTATAAAGTGAGAGAGACGAACCTTGCAATCTGGAGCTGAGTGTCATGATCGATGTTCGAAGGCGTTCGGTTATAGTCTGGTTTTACAAAACGTTTTAAAACCTAGTTCACTATAACCAGTGGCTCTGATACCAAACTGTAACACCCCCAAAATACCACCTGCGGGAAAACCCCCGCGAGGCGTGTTACACATCAGAGTCTGAGCCACCAATCACATTGAACCAATAGAAAATACTTAATAAAACATGTTATCAATTCAATAATGTTGAGTAGCGGAAGCATACAATAAATTGTTTTGTAATCGTTTCATAATAACTCAAAACCAAAGTGTCAATACTAGTAATCCCATAGCTTCGATCCATGACAACTCCAGCACTCCCAGATAGCAAGTCCACGCTCCAAAGTTAACGACCTACAAGCATGCAACAAGTTTGTCAGACTACGCTGGTGAGTTCAAGGTGTTATTACGCGATATGTTACCAGATATATGTTAATACGATTCAATGATATGTTACGATGTTGCTCAAGTTAGATTACCCTAGGGACTACGCCCTTACGTAACCGAGGAGTGTGCCTCTTAGCAACCCACTATGTTGTTCGGTTAGTTACCCTAGGGGAACCGCCCTTACGTAACCGAGGAGTGTGCCTCTAAACAACCATAGTGAAACCCAGATAATTAGTACCTAATAGCGCTATCAACTAATTACCCCCATTGCCCTCCAGGCAATAACCAAAACCGATTAAGTTGTTTACCCAATGTTTCCCGTCCAATGTTTACCAGTTGTCCCAAACCACTGGGACGCATGCTTGAGAAAATGCAATGAACTCACCTGGGATTGCTCGGTATGATTCACACAGTTCAATTAAGTTACAAAGTGGTCAACCCCGTCCTACCAAAGTTATTATGCTAGTCAGATTCGTATACAAGTTGTACAAGTATTCGGCATCATAATCCACGTATAGGCATCGACGTAAACAGTCACTTAAACAAGCAAAGTCCAAGTGTTCAGCCCAATCAGTTGGGCTCGTATTGTGCAGGCCCAATATTAGCATGTACGGTTATATGGTCTCGAGTCGCAACAAAGAAAGGTCTCGAGTCGCAACCAGCGATCTCGAGTCGCAACGAGGGGTTTCGAGTCGCAACTGTGGTTTACGAGTCGCAACAGAGATTACGAGTCGCAACAGTGGTTTCGGTTTGTCATGGTCTGGTTTCGAGTCGCAACTGGACTCGCAACCACGGTTTCGAGTTGCGCTCTGTGTGTACCAGTGTGGGGTCTCGAGTCGTAACTAGACCCGCAACTATGGTCTCGACTCGCAACCATGTGTCGCAACCAAGTGTGTAACAGTTTTCCTGATTTGTAGCATCTAAATTCCGTAACAGATTATGCATAATTTTGGCAATTCAATCAGAATCAATTAACAGTTTCGTTTACCATACAAACGAATCAAACAGGCAGTTTTAACATAATTCTCATGAACCCTAGTCATGATCAAAGCGTGAACATCAATTTTTCACCAAACATAAATCGGTTTAGACCCTAAAGCATAACAATTTCCCAGCTAAATCATAATCAAACCCAAGATACCATTAACACATCATACAATATATATCCGGTAATCACATATAATAGCCGATTCATGAACATTAATAGTTAACATCAAAATCAAACATACTATCATGCAACAATACTAACAAGAACATTCATATAACAGCCGATTCCTCAACAATATTCAAACCAACAATAAACATATCAATAACTAACCGAATTAGAGAAGGGACAAGAGTGATCCTCGGTTGTAGGGTGTGGGTGTGTCGCCGGGTTCCAAGTAGCCGAGAGGGAGAGAGAGAGTATTGTGTGTGTGTGTTGTAACTAACTAAGGGCAATAACCCCTAAAGAGATGTTTGTTTGCGGGCATGAGAGTGGGCCGAGCCCCACATCTCGAGTACAAATATTACGGCCCAAAATTCATGTTGTGTGGTTCGGTTTGTTTATGACATACATACATGCACTCATATAACACAAAACACAAAATCATAACGTCATAACAATCGTAATAGTTCACATCAGCACATAATGTTACACAGAAGTGGGCTCGAATTACGAGTTGTCACATATCACGGTAGACGACGCGTGGCCAGCCCTTCATAACGGGGCGGCCCGACCCCCCCGATAAAACCCGGTTAGGATCGGATTCGAACTTGAGACCTGTGGTTAATATTGGTTAGAGTATTCACATCGGAATTAGGGGTGCTCTTCTAGGATTTGTTTCGGGTTTCTGGTATTTTCAGGTCAATATTGTTAATGATGGTTGATATTGTCAAGACTTTTACTGCCGATGGTGGACTTAAGATTTATTTTTTAATGCAGTCCATTTTTTCGGTGTTCAAAATTTTCATAACAAAACATTAAAATTTTCTGGTCGGTCCTCGTTCGGGTCGGGTCAAATTAACGTCAAAAACCAACATAAAAACAAAAGAAGAGAAGATGATAAATCATACCGACTCTCCGAGCTTCACCCCAAGACCAAAAAAACAAATCAGAAGACAAGCACGGGGCCATGCCCCACTCCAAATTCCAAGAAGAATAAGACAAAAAGAAGCTGACAAGAGACACGGGCCATGGTCAACACCCAGATATGCAAACTCTTGGATAGTACATCAAGTATAAGGCCACGGGGCCGTGCCGTTGACGCACGGGGTCGTGTGAGCATACGGACTGACAGAGCTCATTAAATGAAGACAGAGAAGAAGGAGGCACGAGGTCGTGCCCTCCGGGCATGGGGCCGTGTGAACAGTCTGTTTCAAGCTATAAATAGGGTGCTTGGTTCAATTGCAATCCATCCATTGGCAAACCACTTCTCTCACACCGGCCACCACTACAACACCACAATACCACCATCATCCACCACATTCCTCCATCATCCATCTTTAAAGTGTGTAGTAGTCTCGGATCCAAGATTGAGCGTAAAAGTTTTTGTGAAACAAAGGCCATGCTTGGATAATCTATTACATCACTTGGTGAAGACAAGTCTTTTATGTATTACTTTTGATTTCCAAGCTTTGGTTAACTTTTTAATTGGGTTTGTATTAATGACTTTAATAACTAGTTTTTTATATTGAAAGTGAACTTTATTCTATCATCTCTTCATATTTTGTTGATTCGTTCATTCGTGTCACGGTCTATATAAAGTGCGTTACTGCCTGAGGGGGGTTAGAAGGGTGGTTTGGTAAAGTTCTTGCCTCGTTTAGTGTATAGATCCTGCGAGGACTTGATTCAAGCTTATTAGGACTTCCTTTGAGGCAGATAACATCAAATCGGGGGAAGTAAGAACGACTTGAATTCCTTATAAATAAACTTCTATTAAAACTTTAAACCGGCCTTGCGGGACTGTATTCCTGCTAACTCAGACCAATATGGCCGATGGAAGCGTTGCCTCTAAAAGAGGAACATGCCACATTTTGCATTAATAACTTACTTAATTATTTTTCAATATTCCGGCCTTGCAGGACGGTATCCCTGCTGGCTCAGACCAATATGGCCGACGGTAGCGTTGCCTCCAAAAGAGGGACATGCCACTATACCTAAGATAATCTCTTAGAAAACCCAAAGTGCGGAATTCATCAAAGGATACGTAAAAGATGAGTCGGAACCAAGTGATTTTATCTTGTCTATCTGTGTCTTTTATTATTTTAGTTTCTTTCTTTAATTTAAATACTAAAAATCTTTTCTTAAAATTTGGTTAGACTAGACGTTGATGATATTCAGGTATTAAAAGCTCTGGTGTCCTTGGACGACCTCGGTATCTTACCATCACTATACTACGCCAACGATGGGTGCATTTGCCCTAGTGTGTTGTAGAGAGTGAAAGTGTTATATTGTGTTTTATAAATTTAGAGCTTGATAAACGAGTAAAAATGCTTAAAATTATGTTAAAAATCGTACACCCTCCAGTCACGTCGGTGCCACCGAGCATTCTTCACTTAGGTTGACTTGTTGAATTAACTAAATCTTCCTTTTGTGATTGAGGAAGTCTCTCATGAATTTGGAGTACTTTGGCATTTGTGTGAGGACTTCAACAAAAGGAAGGTTGATGTGAAGTTGTTTTAGTAGGTTTACGAACTTGGTGAATTGCTCGTCGGTCTTTTGGCGAAGTAAACGGCCGGGGTAGGGTACCGGTGGTGGTTTGGTTGGTTCGGCGTCTTAGGGTTGAGTATTTTCTTGGTTATTGGTTACGGGTGTGTTTGTGGGTTGGTTAGTTTGTGGAGTTTTTTTTTTTTTTTTTTTTTTTTTTTTTTTTTTTTTTTTTGAGGAAACGTTGTGTCATTATCGGGCCCTACTCTCTGGTTTCTTAAATTGATGACGTTTACTTAGGCTTTTGGGTTTGGTTCAGTGTTAGTAGGCAAGGCACCTTGTGGTCTCTTGGAGAAATTTTGGGCAAGTTGGCTTACTTGTTTTTCAATGTTTTGTATACTGGCCCGTTGGTTCCTAATTTCGGCTTCGGTTTGTAGGAACCTCTCAGAATACCGTTTGTCAGATTCGGAGAAGAGACGAGTGATGAGATCTTCAAGTCTTTCTCTTCCTCCTTGTTGTTATTGTGGGTAACTTTGTTGCTCGTTGTTGGGTTATTGTTGAAAGTTGGGCCGTTGATTTTGATATTGTTGGTTGCTACCTCTCGATTCCCTCCAACACAAGTTGGGTTGCTTTCGCTTCTCAGGGTTGCAGGAGTTGCTTGGGGCTCCCGATGGTCGTTGATGGTTATTGAGGTAGTTTACCACTTCCGTTTGGTTTTCCATATCTTTCATACAACTCCAGTTTTCATGTGTTCCGCCACACCCCTCACAAGCCATAACCGAGGCCATTTTAGTTAATTCAAGTTTCTTTATTTTTGTGGTTCAAGCTTCGATTTAGGCTTGTAAAGAGGTGGTTTCGTCCATTTTATGGGCACCATGGGCTATTGATTTTGAACCCTTAGGAGTGTGCAACTGAAAACTATTTTGAGCAATTTCCTCAATTTGGTTATAAATATCATCGGGTCTCGCCGATTCCCAAGGAGTCCCTCGGAGTTAGAATCAAGGATTTGCCTCGTGTGTGGTAAGAGTCCATTGTAGAAAATGGACACTTGTTGCCAACATTCTAGACCTTGATGTGGGCATTTCCTTAATAACTCCTTGAACTTTTTCCCATGTTTTATATAAAGATTCCCCATCCTCTTGGGAGTATGAGTTTATTTCGGTCATGAGTTTGGCGGTTTTACCGGTAGGGAAATATTTGTAAAGAAATTTTTGGGCAAGTTCATCCCAAGTGTGTACGGATCCACTTGGGAGGGTGTTTAGCCAAGCCTTATGTAAAACTCTCATTAAAATTCCTATTTCTTATTTTATTTTATCCAATAGGAAACCCTAATTAAGACCCCCAAGTAATCCTGCATAACCCCTAAAAATTTCCAGAATAATCAGAATCAGGACCAGGGCCCCCTAGAACTCAGGGGTGGGGGGGGGGGTAAACCCTAATTGATATTATCCTTACAGTTTTTCGTAGAAATCAAATTTTCTCGTTCTGTCGACTCACCCAGGCTACAAACACACGAGGCTACCCTATGGTAGGGGGGTACCCCTCGCGCCACACGACAGCCCCTCGCGCCACGCGAGGGAGCTGTTTTCCAGATATAAATAGAGGGGTGTGGGACTTAATTTCTGGCGTTGGTTTGATGTTAAAATTCAAATCGTACGTTGAGATATCCTCTGTTTACTACAAAACACACATACACAACACGAAACGCTGCCGCGACAACAGGGTAATAACTCGATCGCTTTTACGATTCAATGTCCGATCGATTAAAAGTATCCAATGGATGTTTAAGTGCTGCCCACATTAGGGTTATACTTTGTCATTCGTCGTGAACTTGATGGATGTTAAGTATCACACTTTGTCATTCGTTGTGAGGGTTTGTATCTTCTGAGTTATCGTAAATGCTGTATTAGTTACTGACCTAGTTTTCGTGTGCATTGTCATTTGAATTTAGGTTAATCAGGCTATAATCAGTAGGCTAAACGCTGCCCGTTTAAACTTGCAATGTGAGTCATTCTCTTTTTATTAACAGTGTTTTACAATACTCCAAGTATTTTCAAAAGTTATAATTACAGGGATTAAGTCATGGTTATCTTGAATCACTGGCTGGTGGGGTATTGTGCACATTACTAATTTCTCACGGTTAGGCTAATAAATCCTAACAGTGATAATCGTCACTACTTGGGTGAAAGGACCCAATAGTGGTATGACCATCGTCACCAGGGTGTGACACGGCGCCAGATAAAAATAAGATAAAAGCCATTGTAATCGCTCTTATGCTGTAATTGATAGCTAAGTGTCATTTGGTTAACTTTGAATGATTCATCAATATTACCCCACTGACAAAAATCTTTTTAAAACATGTTTCAGGCAACCTCATATGAATCAAGGAAAAGTGCTACGGAGCACTAATGAAGCTTGAAGGGTGGCTCAGTTAGATAAAAAAACATGTTTTGTAAACCAGGGAATTTCCTCAGAAAATTCCTCTATTGTAAATTACGGGGTTAGTCCCAAGTTATGAAATAAAATAATCGGGCATTTTCAAATTTAAAGGTCCTGCTAAAAATCTTCCACTGCCAAATCAAATAATAAATACCACGGGTTTTCTGCCTCGCGGCTCCTGGACCGGGTAAAACCGGGACGGGGGCCGTGACAGAAAAAGGTGGTATCAGAGCCACTGATTCAAGCCAATTAAGTATTCTTAAATATTTAAATTTCTGATTGCCTTTCTGTGATTCTATGAAATTTTAGTTACAAGAATTTAACTTAGAATTTTGGATGTTTCTTCATGCTAACAGCATGAATGAACTATCAGAAGCCCTTCAAAATTTTACTATCCATACTACAGATATGGATACTACTACGGGTTATCAGGCTGATGTTGAGGAGCCAATGGTATTCCGGGCCCAACCCGAGGATAAACCAAAAGTGAAAAAGAGAACGAGGTTTGTAGGCCGGAGGCGTGTGCGTAGGAAGAGATCAAAGATACCGAAGGCAAAAGTTAGAAAGGTTGAGGATCCCAAGGATAAGGGAAAAGGGATCGAGATTGGAGAGAGTTCTAGGCAAGCTCAAGAAATGCCACCTTGGGAGGAGCTAGATCATAAACTGGCAATTAGTGACCTCATCGGACCTGCCGATATAGACTTTTTCTATTACCCAGTTGAATCCCAACTCCTAGTAAATTTGGAGCCAGCTATCCCAGATCCCATTGTTAACCCCCAACCTTTACCAGCAGAACTGGAAGAATGGTGGACCACCGACTAGCAATTTCAGAACCTTTTAAATAACCCTAACACCTTTTTCCCTCAGTTCGACCCGGAACCTGCACCAAACCCACCAATGAGCAATGAGAACTTGGCTGAACTCCGCCTCTATGGCGAGGAGTTGGTGGATGCAGGAAATAGGATCCGGGAAGTGGGAGAACAGATCTCCTGGAAGTACGACGAGAGGGAACGTCGTTTCTGAAATACCAGCTGACGGGGATAGTATGTGGGGGTGTGGTGTGTTTGTTTAATAATAATAAAATAATAAATAATGTAATCTTGTAAAATTTCTTAAAATAAAACTTCTGTAAGATAATCAGTGTGTACGGATGCATACTATTAAGAATATATAAAATCGGATAGTCGCAAGGTCGACAATTTTGGCTGTACATGTTAGTGTGATTATGTGTTTCTGTCTTTCTTTTATTTGACTATTTGTTAATTTACAGTATGGGTAAGCAAAGAATTTCGGACATCTATTGTCAACTAGATAATTCACCAAAAGATAAGGGAACCTCATCTTAAACGAATTCCTCAAAATATTCAGCAGATACTAAGGAAGGAATATTTGTTCGTAAGGCACAAATTGAGGAACCACTTACCGCTAAGAAAAGATGTCGGATTATTAGAAAAAGTCAAGAAATAGAAATGATCACTAATAAGGAAACTCAGGAAATAAGTAATAAACCCCCATGGGAAGACGAATTAGATGACAAATGTGCAGATCTCTATATATTAGCTACTACAGCAGTAAATGCCAACCTTTAGCCAAACCCGGACCAACCTATAAAGTTAGATCTCAACACCTTTATCCAGTACTAGCACCCATATCATCTATAAACCAGAAACTTTAGTAAAAAGAAATAAAATAAAAGTATGCTGAGTAGAATGTCCCTAGCTAGATTAAAATGCACAAACCTAGTATATTTTAAATTTCAATTGTAAGTTGTAATAGACATGATTAAAGAATTCAAGGAAAGGAAACGGACAATCACGATTACGACCAAGATGAAGATAAAATTTGAATGGTCAAAATTTATGATCAATGCAAAGATGACGTGCTTTAAACCATAGAGTAAAGAAAGTACCACTGATTTAAACACTTCCCTAGGCCCCTTCCACCAGCAAGGATTTGGCTCTTCACCAGCAACCTGAACCAAACGAAACAGTACCACTGATTTAAAATTTCAAGTTAAAATATTAACATTACATATAAGCACTCTAAAACAAGAAATAAAGATCACAGCTTCTAAAGACTAAAATGTGGTCATGTGTCATTTTGAACCCGCTAAAAAGAATTAAAAAGGGTTCAAGGACCGAAAATGTAGCTACCAAATAAGAAGATGAGAAGAATGAAAACGAACAACCAAAAAACAAGCAGAAATTCTATACGGGTCAACTACCTGCTACTCCCTTATATCTCAAGCCCAAACCAAAAGACCCAAAGCCCACAACATATCAAACATACTCAACCCACGCCCACCCCATCCAATAATTGGTAACTGATACCCATGGCTAATAGTGACAAATGTTATGAAACATCCTATAAAACTCGTGAATAAGTGTATATGTGTGTGCCCCGTGTATGAATGTGAACTCTGTACATCCACTTGTTACGGTGTGCCATTTATATGAAACAATGAAAACAAATAATATCAAGAAACTGGCACCGGCTCCCTTAACCCGGCACTAAAATCATCCTTCAATTGCTTCTTTGCCGAAAACTTACCCCAAGCAATAGTACACTCTTCGCTGGTAGCGCTAGCCTGATTAGCTTGACATTCAATACCTGAATAAATCAAAACACATAAGAGTTAAAGACTGGATCCAACAACAAAATCAAATTTCAGTAAAAAAAAAAACACTCACATAGATCCATGATGTGATTTCTACAAATCGCACAGTTGTCAACAACAATATTTGCATCAATCAATGTACGAAAAACATCAAACAGATTATTATCATAAAAAAACATAAAATCAGAATTAGGTTTTTGAAATACCGACCCCAAGCCCAAAGAGCGACGGCGTTCCACTTCTTGATTTCAAGACGCTTCGGTTTCTTTGAAGATGATGAAGGACATCGGCGGGAACCATCGCTACGTCTGAATCCATTGATGTTCAACATTAGGGGTTTTGATTCTCGAACCCTAAACGACTGACGATGATCCTAAAATTCCCCAAATCTGTATAGGTATTATAGAGTAGAGGGGCGAAGGAAACCGCCGGAAGGCGAGACGCTTCATTTGCTTGCAATTGAAGACCGCAGACACAAGGCACGTGATAGGGTTTTCATGAGGAAAAGAGGGAGGCCGGTGTGTTACGAAGAGGGGCAGGATTGGTAGAAAATAGCAAAAAGTTAGCATTTTAACTTGACTTTTTGTATGCCATCTTAAAATTTTGCTGGAAATTACCATTGTGTGATGCTTTATATAGTTATATAGATATAGATATATAGATAAGCATAAAAATAAATGATATCTATATATTAGTTATTAATATTAATATTAAAAGAAATTTATTAAATATTTATAAATAAAATTTATTAGTTTGAAGGAGAGAATGTTATGTGGCATTATTTGAAATCTTTTATTATAAGTTAGATTTGATGATGATGATGATGGATACAGCAATTTGTATATGGAGAGAGAGAGAGTACAATATGTTCTTAAGAGCTCTAAGTAATGGTCCAAGTACACTATCCGATTAATACTTTAATATTGTATAAATTTCTATATCGTATTCTTATTATTACAAGACCGTATTGAATACTAAAGAACAAAATTTATATCCTACTCATAAATATTAACATTCAAGTTTGATATTATAACTATAAGCCTATATATATTTGTTTACAAACTATAAATATATAAATGGGTATAATATCAGTATTCGTTTTTATCTCTTTTAATTGCTCTACTTAGTATGTGACGGTACTGTAACAAACTAAACTGATACTGGCCAAAAGTTCACGCAAAACACGGTCTTTTAGTCGTAGTCATTAAATTACCTTTTAGTGTTTAAGATGTTAATAATCTTTAAAATTGAGTATTTTTTTTCTATTTTCAAAATTTCATTTCTCTTTATAGTTTAACGTTGTGGGTTTATGTATAGGTTTCAATTTTATTTTATAAAGTTTTTAGTACCTTAATTATTCGCATGGTTTAGCGTGCAACAACATGTGCGAGTCCATAATATTTACTATTCATCATAATTTGACTTCTTCTTTGACTTTTGTTCACTTTAAACCTCATTATTTTCAAGTTAACAAATTGTCACATTTTTTTTTCTTTTTTAACCTCAATAGTTTTCTAAGTTCAACTTTGTTTCTCCATACTTTTCACGTCGCAACGCATGAGTTATAATCGACTTAAATATTCTTTTCTATGTTTTACATTTCGGTCAAACTTTTGCGAGTTAACCACCGCAAAGTGAGTGTTTGGTTCCACGTTTTTACGTATACTTTTTCTTCGATTTAATGGTCCCGCAAAACGTGGGGTCCTAAAAACTAGTGTTTAATTGAGAATATTATTTATATTAAAGTTAGATTTGAAAATTTTGTAAACTTTCAATTTGACTTTTCTTAGGGGTCGGTTTGTAAATTTTATGCAATAGGTTTCAAAAGTTAAAGAGGGACGATTGTGAAGTTTTATGGGGCGCTCGAAATTTTCACACATGCATAAACCGTTGATGTCACTATTTTTCCATCAAAACATCTATTCCTTGTGATGTCATAAAAAATATTAATTATAACTTGTTTAATTATTTAATCCAGACATAAAAAACACCAAACAACAGCAAATGTCATTATTTCCAAACTACCCAATAACAAATGACAAATTAAAATTAACCTTCACACAACTGTCCACTACAACCCGAAATTTAAAACTTTATTGGATGAATATAAATAGACTCAATGATCAAGATACCAACAATCAACATGGACTTCACTCGGTTTTCCCAGATTTTGCTGCCATCAGTTCACGAAATTCTTTTCGAGTTTTAAACAAAACCCCGTGAATTTCTTCAAAATGAGGCGCCGTTGCACTCTTTGTATCTTCAACCCATTGAAGAACTTTCTTGTAAGGACTTAAGATCCGATCATGAAGCTCCTCGCTCAGAAGCTGAAAACTCGTGATATTAAGTGTTTTGATGCAAATTTAACCAAAAACATAGGAAAACAAACTCATTACCTCAAGTTCCATGACTTGAGATACTAAGTTGAGATCAGCAATTGACGGTTGAGATCTTCCAGCCAAAAACGGTCCATCTTTTAGCCAAAAGGTTTCTAATACAGTCAATGCTTTCTCAAGTGTCTTCTCAGCTTCTTCGGCCAATTGAGGGTTTGATGGGACACCATTTAGCGGTAAGAGGACATTGTTTACAATAACTCCAACTGAAATCCGAAGCATTAAACCGAGCAGATCATGAAACTATTCAGTAAAAATATACTAAGTATCGGAAATTAAAGATTTATATTATTATATTACCTGAGCCACGTCGTAAATTGGCATGATGCCAGTCTAAAACAGAGTGGACCTTTGCTCTTTCAACAAGATCACTCGGATACCTACATAAATATAAAAGTTAAATGTCCAAATTACAACAATGGTTTTAATTTAGAGTTTGGAACTTGCATAAATATGTGGAAGGAGAAGAAAAATGACCCACCAGTGACTAGCCACTCTCGGATACTTACAACAAAAGTAGATAAGAATTGAGTGACTGCAAAAACACACAATGCTTTTACTTTACACATTACAGAAAGTAACATAAACCCTAAAACCCGAACTCTAAAAGATATAGGAAAAGTAAAAACCTCTCAAACAGTGTAAAATCTCCGTCAACTATCATTGGAACTTGAGACATGGGATTTATCGCTGCATAAAACAAGATCAATGAACATACTTATTGTTGTTAATAAACCTTTATATTCAGGGGTTAACAAACCTTTATATTCAGGGGTGTGTTGCTCGCCCTTCAAGATATTAATGGTGATTTCTTCAAAATCTATCCCATTCATCCTTTATATAACACACAACAAACAAACACTCACATTAGAAAAGATTCAACATTATTTCTAAACAGAAATAAAAAACATATGGATGATCATAGATATATATTACTTGCAGAAGATGAGAATTGCACGAGACGGTTGGGACATTCGATCACAGTATACTTTCAGCGTCATTTTTCTCTCAGGTCTGATCAAACTTCAAGTCTTTTGAGTTTTTAGTGTGGAGATTAAGTGCATCTGGTTTGTTTATATATATATATATATATATATATATATATATATATATATATATATATATATATATATATATATGTCAAGATACCGCGTAATCACATGTTTTTTTTTAATATGAACGCATTAATGAACAAATTTTTAATCATGGCCGTTATTGATACACATATCACACCTTCTAGTAAGGATTGTCCTTTTCAACTAACCGGCAACCATGTGCGCAAATTCATTGGTCATCAATGAGGTCATCATTGGGCATGGTCAATATTGGTCAAAAGGGTCAATAGGGTTAATATTCTTTTTTTAAAACCCAAACAAATTAAAGCCCGACCCTAGCTGAATAATTCAAAGGAAAAAGGTGACTCCAAACGCCCGTACTATTAGACAACTTAGGGTAACCCATACCCACCATCATGGCTGGCTCTTAGGGTGGGCGGGGAGGACGATCGGCCAGGGCCTGATACTTTGAAGGGCACGTTATTTTAAAAAAAATCCGATATGTAAATGTAAAAATAAATAAACGAATAGTGTATACTCATACAAACACCAACATTGACCCACTTACAAAACTATTTTTATGGTTAACATTAGTTATTAGGCAATTGCCATTAGGTTTAAACCTTTAATGAGCTCAATACCCAATTTCGTTAAGGCCTAAGGGCACGTTTTTTCAAGCTCAAATAGGGTACACAAATTCTTAGGGCCGGCCCTGCCCACCATCTCCAGTTTCGGGGAAAATCAGTCGTTCGAAGGCTTACTATGAGGGGGGTAGGGGCGCTCCACTAGTGATGGAATTCCATCACTCACAACATTCAATCAAGTTCCGCCACGTCATTGAGCGTTATTCCATCACTAGTGATGAATTTTAGTGAAAATGCCCATCACTCACCACACACTCATCTCCATCATCGAACATGTGCAGCACCTTCAATTCTTCACGCGTGATCATGGCAACGCGTGGCCAAGTCAATGTGTTATAAGACATGGTGGCGGTGATGTATCATGGTAGACGACGCGTGGCCAGCCCTTCATAACGGGGCGGCCCGACCCCCCTGATAAAACCCGGTTAGGATCGGATTCGAACTTGAGACCTGTGGTTAATATTGGTTAGAGTATTCACATCGGAATTAGGGGTGCTCTTCTAGGATTTGTTTCGGGTTTCTGGTATTTTCAGGTCAATATTGTTAATGATGGTTGATATTGTCAAGACTTTTACTGCCGATGGTGGACTTAAGATTTATTTTTTAATGCAGTCCATTTTTTCGGTGTTCAAAATTTTCATAACAAAACATTAAAATTTTCTGGTCGGTCCTCGTTCGGGTCGGGTCAAATTAACGTCAAAAACCAACATAAAAACAAAAGAAGAGAAGATGATAAATCATACCGACTCTCCGAGCTTCACCCCAAGACCAAAAAAACAAATCAGAAGACAAGCACGGGGCCATGCCCCACTCCAAATTCCAAGAAGAAAAAGACAAAAAGAAGCTGACAAGAGACACGGGCCATGGTCAACACCCAGATATGCAAACTCTTGGATAGTATATCAAGTATAAGGCCACGGGGCCGTGCCGTTGACGCACGGGGTCGTGTGAGCGTACGGACTGACAGAGCTCATTAAATGAAGACAGAGAAGAAGGAGGCACGAGGTCGTGCCCTCCGGGCATGGGGCCGTGTGAACAGTCTGTTTCAAGCTATAAATAGGGTGCTTGGTTCAATTGCAATCCATCCATTGGCAAACCACTTCTCTCACACCGGCCACCACTACAACACCACAATACCACCATCATCCACCACATTCCTCCATCATCTATCTTTAAAGTGTGTAGTAGTCTCGGATCCAAGATTGAGCGTAAAAGTTTTTGTGAAACAAAGGCCATGCTTGGATAATCTATTACATCACTTGGTGAAGACAAGTCTTTTATGTATTACTTTTGATTTCCAAGCTTTGGTTAACTTTTTAATTGGGTTTGTATTAATGACTTTAATAACTAGTTTTTTATATTGAAAGTGAACTTTATTCTATCATCTCTTCATATTTTGTTGATTCGTTCATTCGTGTCACGGTCTATATAAAGTGCGTTACTGCCTGAGGGGGGTTAGAAGGGTGGTTTGGTAAAGTTCTTGCCTCGTTTAGTGTATAGATCCTGCGAGGACTTGATTCAAGCTTATTAGGACTTCCTTTGAGGCAGATAACATCAAATCGGGGGAAGTAAGAACGACTTGAATTCCTTATAAATAAACTTCTATTAAAACTTTAAACCGGCCTTGCGGGACTGTATTCCTGCTAACTCAGACCAATATGGCCGATGGAAGCGTTGCCTCTAAAAGAGGAACATGCCACATTTTGCATTAATAACTTACTTAATTATTTTTCAATATTCCGGCCTTGCAGGACGGTATCCCTGCTGGCTCAGACCAATATGGCCGACGGTAGCGTTGCCTCCAAAAGAGGGACATGCCACTATACCTAAGATAATCTCTTAAAAAACCCAAAGGGCGGAATTCATCAAAGGATACGTAAAAGATGAGTCGGAACCAAGTGATTTTATCTTGTCTATCTGTGTCTTTTATTATTTTAGTTTCTTTCTTTAATTTAAATACTAAAAATCTTTTTTTAAAATTTGGTTAGACTAGACGTTGATGATATTCAGGTATTAAAAGCTCTGGTGTCCTTGGACGACCTCGGTATCTTACCATCACTATACTACGCCAACGATGGGTGCATTTGCCCTAGTGTGTTGTAGAGAGTGAAAGTGTTATATTGTGTTTTATAAATTTAGAGCTTGATAAACGAGTAAAAATGCTTAAAATTATGTTAAAAATCGTACACCCTCCATTCACGTCGGTGCCACCGAGCATTCTTCACTTAGGTTGACTTGTTGAATTAACTCAATCTTCCTTTTGTGATTGAGGAAGTCTCTCATGAATTTGGAGTACTTTGGCATTTTTGTGAGGACTTCAACAAAAGGAAGGTTGATGTGAAGTTGTTTTAGTAGGTTTACGAACTTCGTGAATTGCTCGTCGGTCTTTTGGCGAAGTAAACGGCCGGGGTAGGGTACCGGTGGTGGTTTGGTTGGTTCGGCGTTTTAGGGTTGAGTATTTTCTTGGTTATTGGTTACGGGTGTGTTTGTGGGTTGGTTAGTTTGTAGAGTTTTTTTTTTTTTTTTGAGGAAACGTTGTGTCATTATCGGGCCCTACTCTCTGGTTTCTTAAATTGATGACGTTTACTTAGGCTTTTGGGTTTGGTTCAGTGTTAGTAGGCAAGGCACCTTGTGGTCTCTTGGAGAAATTTTGGGCAAGTTGGCTTACTTGTTTTTCAATGTTTTGTATACTGGCCCGTTGGTTCCTAATTTCGGCTTCGGTTTGTAGGAACCTCTCAGAATACCGTTTGTCAGATTCGGAGAAGAGACGAGTGATGAGATCTTCAAGTCTTTCTCTTCCTCCTTGTTGTTATTGTGGGTAACTTTGTTGCTCGTTGTTGGGTTATTGTTGAACGTTGGGCCGTTGATTTTGATATTGTTGGTTGCTACCTCTCGATTCCCTTCAACACAAGTTGGGTTGCTTTCGCTTCTCAGGGTTGCAGGAGTTGCTTGGGGCTCCCGATGGTCGTTGATGGTTATTGAGGTAGTTTACCACTTCCGTTTGGTTTTCCATATCTTTCATACAACTCTAGTTTTCATGTGTTCCGCCACACCCCTCACAAGCCCTAACCGAGGCCATTTTAGTTAATTCAAGTTTCTTTGTTTTTGTGGTTCAAGCTTCGATTTAGGCTTGTAAAGAGGTGGTTTCGTCCATTTTATGGGCACCAGGGGCTATTGATTTTGAACCCTTAGGAGTGTGCAACTGAAAACTATTTTGAGCAATTTCCTCAATTTGGTTATAAATATCATCGGGTCTCGCCGATTCCCAAGGAGTCCCTCGGAGTTAGAATCAAGGATTTGCCTCGTGTGTGGTAAGAGTCCATTGTAGAAAATGGACACTTGTTGCCAACGTTCTAGACCTTGATGTGGGCATTTCCTTAATAACTCCTTGAACTTTTTCCCATGTTTTATATAAAGATTCCCCATCCTCTTGGGAGTATGAGTTTATTTCGGTCATGAGTTTGGCGGTTTTACCGGTAGGGAAATATTTGTAAAGAAATTTTTGGGCAAGTTCATCCCAAGTGTGTACGGATCCACTTGGGAGGGTGTTTAGCCAAGCCTTATGTAATAACTCTCATTAAAATTACTATTTCTTATTTTATTTTATCCAATAGGAAACCCTAATTAAGACCCCCAAGTAATCCTGCATAACCCCTAAAAATTTCCAGAATAATCAGAATCAGGACCAGGGCCCCCTAGAACTCAGGGGGGGGGGGGTAAACCCTAATTGATATTATCCTTACAGTTTTTCGTAGAAATCAAATTTTCTCGTTCTGTCGACTCACCCAGGCTACAAACACACGGGGCTACCCTATGGTAGGGGGTACCCCTCGCGCCACACGACAGCCCCTCGCGCCACGCGAGGGAGCTGTTTTCCAGATATAAATAGAGGGGTGTGGGACTTGATTTCCGGCGTTGGTTTGATGTTAAAATTCAAATCGTACGTTGAGATATCCTCTGTTTACTACAAAACACACATACACAACACGAAACGCTACCGCGACAACAGGGTAATAACTCGATCGCTTTTACGATTCAATGTCCGATCGATTAAAACTATCCAATGGATGTTTAAGTGCTGCCCACATTAGGGTTATACTTTGTCATTCGTCGTGAACTCGATGGATGTTAAGTATCACACTTTGTCATTCGTTGTGAGGGTTTGTATCTTCTGAGTTATCGTAAATGCTGTATTAGTTACTGACCTAGTTTTCGTGTGCATTGTCATTTGAATTTAGGTTAATCAGGCTATAATCAGTAGGCTAAACGCTGCCCGTTTAAGCTTGCAATGTGAGTCATTCTCTTTTTATTAACAGTGTTTTACAATACTCCAAGTATTTTCAAAAGTTATAATTACAGGGATTAAGTCATGGTTATCTTGAATCACTGGCTAGTGGGGTATTGTGCACATTACTAATTTCTCACGGTTAGGCTAATAAATCCTAACAGTGATAATCGTCACTACTTGGGTGAAAGGACCCAATAGTGGTATGACCATCGTCACCAGGGTGTGACACGGCGCCAGATAAAAATAAGATAAAAGCCATTATAATCGCTCTTATGCTGTAATTGATAGCTAAGTGTCATTTGGTTAACTTTGAATGATTCATCAATATTACCCCACTGACAAAAATCTTTTTAAAACATGTTTCAGGCAACCTCATATGAATCAAGGAAAAGTGCTACGGAGCACTAATGAAGCTTGAAGGGTGGCTCAGTTAGATAAATAAACATGTTTTGTAAACCAGGGAATTTCCTCAGAAAATTCCTCTATTGTAAATTACGGGGTTAATCCCAAGTTATGAAATAAAATAATCGGGCATTTTCAAATTTAAAGGTCCTGCTAAAAATCTTCCACTGCCAAATCAAATAATAAATACCACGGGTTTTCTGCCTCGCGCTCCTGGACCGGGTAAAACCGGGACGGGGGCCGTGACAGAAAAAGGTGGTATCAGAGCCACTGATTCAAGCCAATTAAGTATTCTTAAATATTTAAATTTCTGATTGCCTTTCTGTGATTCTATGAAATTTTAGTAACAAGAATTTAACTTAGAATTTTGGATGTTTCTTCATGCTAACAGCATGAATGAACTATCAGAAGCCCTTCAAAATTTTACTATCCATACTACAGATATGGATACTACTATGGGCTATCAGGCTGATGTTGAGGAGCCAATGGTATTCCGGGCCCAACCCGAGGATAAACCAAAAGTGAAAAAGAGAACGAAGTTTGTAGGCTGGAGGCGTGTGCGTAGGAAGAGACCAAAGATACCGAAGGCAAAAGTTAGAAAGGTTGAGGATCCCAAGGATAAGGGAAAAGGGATCGAGATTGGAGAGAGTTCTAGGCAAGCTCAAGAAATGCCACCTTGGGAGGAGCTAGATCATAAACTGGCAATTAGTGACCTCATCGGACCTGCCGATGAAGACTTTTTCTATTACCCAGTTGAATCCCAACTCCCAGTAAATTTGGAGCCAGCTATCCCAGATCCCATTGTTAACCCCCAACCTTTACCAGCAGAACTGGAAGAATGGTGGACCACCGACTAGCAATTTCAGAACCTTTTAAATAACCCTAACACCTTTTTCCCTCAGTTCGACCCGGAACCTGCACCAAACCCACCAATGAGCAATGAGAACTTGGCTGAACTCCGCCTCTATGGCGAGGAGTTGGTGGATGCAGGAAATAGGATCCGGGAAGTGGGAGAACAGATCTCCTGGAAGTACGACGAGAGGGAACGTCGTTTCTGAAATACCAGCTGACGGGGATAGTATGTGGGGGTGTGGTGTGTTTGTTTAATAATAATAAAATAATAAATAATGTAATCTTGTAAAATTTCTTAAAATAAAACTTCTGTAAGATAATCAGTGTGTACGGATGCATACTATTAAGAATATATAAAATCGGATAGTCGCAAGGTCGACAATTTTGGCTGTACATGTTAGTGTGATTATGTGTTTCTGTCTTTCTTTTATTTGACTATTTGTTAATTTACAGTATGGGTAAGCAAAGAATTTCGGACATCTATCGTCAACTAGATAATTCACCAAAAGATAAGGGAACCTCATCTTAAACGAATTCCTCAAAATATTCAGCAGATACTAAGGAAGGAATATTTGTTCGTAAGGCACAAATTGAGGAACCACTTACCGCTAAGAAAAGATGTCGGATTATTAGAAAAAGTCAAGAAAAAGAAATGATCACTAATAAGGAAACTCAGGAAATAAGTAATAAACCCCCATGGGAAGACGAATTAGATGACAAATGGGCAGATCTCTATATATTAGCTACTACAGCAGTAAATGCCAACCTTTAGCCAAACCCGGACCAACCTATAAAGTTAGATCTCAACACCTTTATCCAGTACTAGCACCCATATCATCTATAAACCAGAAACTTTAGTAAAAAGAAATAAAATAAAAGTATGCTGAGTAGAATGTCCCTAGCTAGATTAAAATGCACAAACCTAGTATATTTTAAATTTCAATTGTAAGTTGTAATAGACATGTATATAAATAAAAGTCGACTATTTTAGCTATACGTGTTTAGTGTGATTTCGTGCGATTACTTTAATTGCATTTGGTCGTATTTATTCATACCAATAACTTATTTAGATATATTGTTAGTTATCTGATGGAACACGCTGTGAATGAACCGGTTAATGAAGTTAATCAATCGAAAAACCATAATGAGGACCACTTCTTAAATCGACAAGATATAGAAAACATTGTCGCTCAGGGAATAGCTAACGCTATTCCAGCAATCGTCGCTGCAGTTAAAAGTCCTGTCGAGCCTTCACAAGCCCACCCCAGTAAACGCATGTGCGATGATAATTCCAGTAATAGTGTTAACGGAGGAGGCGATAACAACAACTTAATTCAGGCCCCAATACTCAAAAGAATGAAAGCTGCAACACCTGGTTGCACTTACAAGGAATTTCTTGCCTGTAAACCAGCTGAATTTGCAGGCACTGAAGGGGCGACTGCCGCACTGCATTGGCTAGAGAAAACTGAAGCAGTAATTAAAATAAGTAAATGTGTGGAGGAAGATAAAGTCATGTACGCTTCTCACCTTTTTAAGGAAGAAGCATTAGAGTGGTGGAATACGGTCCTGCAAGCCAAGGGAAGTGACTTGGCCTATGCTATGAATTGGGAAGAATTTAGGCAATTGGTGGAAAGAAAATTCTGTCCCAAATATGAAAAAGAACAAATGGCAAACAAGTTCCTGAGCCACCGAATGGTGGATGTTAACTGTCGAGGTTATACTTCGAAATTTTTCGAATATGCTAGGATTGTGCCAACTCTGGCTTCGCCAGAGCCAGTACTTATTTCTCGCTACATTTGGGGTTTGATTAGCGAGATCCGCAATATCGTCAAAGCTGCCAGACCTCGCACAATTGATGATGCGGTGGAATTAGCCAATACCTTGACAGATGAACTGGTACGCACGCGAGAAGAAAACAGAAAGTAGGACCTGGCTCAGAAAATTACCCAAGGATTCCGAGGGGGTAATGCTAGTAATAGTTACAGGAAAAGAGGAACTGGGCAATCCTCCACTATTCCATTTTGCAGGATTTGCAAAAGAAAGCATTCTGGAAGATGCAGAGGGTATTGCAATTTCTGCAAAATTCCACGGCATCAAGAAGAAGATTGCAGAAGGAAGAAATCGACGATCTGCTTCAATTGTCGGGAAGCTGGACATTTTAGACCAGACTGCCCTAAGCTGGTCAAACCGGTTGATAATAAGGCTAAACCTGCAGAAGGAACGACTAAGAAGAATGCAAGAGCCTTCTAGTTGACTACACAAGAAGCGGATCTGATTCCGGATGTGATAGCGGGTACGTTTCTAGTTCACAATGTTTATGCGAAAGTATTATTTGACTCTTGTGCAAACCAAAGTTTTATAAATACTTCGTTTTGCCAAGCTATTAAGTTACCTTTAACCAAACTTAGACAGATTTATATAGTAGAAACAGCCGACGGTAACTCTGTTAGCATAGATCGAGTTTTGCAGGAAGGTAAAATAGAACTTTCAGGTCATAAATTTTCTCCAAACCTGTTACCCATAAACTTAGCCGGATTCGATGTTGTATTAGGAATGGATTGGTTAGTAGCCAACCATGCTCGAATCCTTTGTGAAAAGAATTCCATAGAAATTCGTGCGCCATCAGGAGAAATAATTGTGATTGTAGGAGATAAGCCACGAAAGCCAATGAAATTCATTTCAGTCATGAAAGTGGCCAGTTACTCTAGAAAACAGGGAATAGCATATATGGTTTCGGTAGTGATTAATACCAAAAGTAAAGAACTTAAGGATATTCCAGTAGTATCAGAATACCCGGATGTATTCCCAGAAGAACTACCTGGATTGCCACCCGATAGGGAAGTAAAATTTAGAATTCATCTAATTCCCGGAACTACACCGATAGCCAAGGCACCTTATAGGTTAGCACCCACCGAAGTGTTAGAATTGAAAAAGCAGTTAGATGAATTACTAAGTAAAGGGTTTATACAACCTAGTTCATCCCCCTGGGGAGCACCAGTGTTGTTTGTGAAAAAGAAAGATGGTTCGATGCGAATGTGTATCAATTATAGGGAATTGAACAAAGTTACAATTAAAAATCGATACCCATTACCTAGGATTGATGATCTTTTTGATCAGCTTCAGGGAGCTAGATATTTCTCTAAGATAGATCTACGCTCCGGGTATCATCAATTGAAGGTCCAAGAAGAAGACATACCTAAAACTGCTTTCAGAACTAGGTATGGACATTACGAGTTTACAGTCATGCCCTTCACACTGACAAATGCTCCTGCAGCATTCATGGACATGATGAATAGGATCTGTAAACCATATTTGGATAAATTCGTAATTGTCTTCATCGACGATATACTTATTTATTCCAAAAAACAACTAGATTTAATGGAACAACTGAAGAAGGTCCAAGAAACAACATTCAAGGATGATGATGATGAAGGAATGAAAGGAAGAATAAAGGAATTGGAGCAAGGAACTGATGAAATTTGGAGGTTCCATAAGAAAAGGATTTGGGTACCTAAGCAAGGAGAGTTAAGAAATAAGATCTTAGAGGAAGCCCATAAATCTAGGTCTACCATGCACCCAGGAAACAATAAAATGTACCAAGACTTAAGAAATAATCTATGGTGGATAGGAATGAAAAAGGACATAGCTAAATATGTATCTAAGTGTCTTACTTGTTCACAAGTTAAGGCAGAACACCAGAAACCTTCAGGGTTACTTCAACAATTAGAAATGCTTGTTTGGAAATGGGAATTAATAACCATGGATTTTGTTACTAAGCTACCCAAAACCAGAAAAGGTAATGATGCAATTTGGGTAATTGTGGATCGATTAACCAAATCAGCTCATTTTCTACCCATGAAGGAAACTTTCAGCATGGAAAGATTAGCAAAACTATACGTAGACGAAGTAGTATCCCTACATGGAGTTCCACTCTCCATTGTATCGGATAGAGATAGTCGTTTCGCTTCACATTTTTGGACAAGTTTCCAAGAAGCCATGGGGACACGATTAAATTTAAGTACAGCTTATCATCCCCAAACAGACGGACAAAGTGAAAGGACGATTCAAACCCTGGAAGACATGCTCAGAGCATGTGTAATAGATTTTGGTGGAAACTGGAATGACCATCTACCCTTAATTGAATTCTCCTATTACAATAGTTATCATGCAAGCATTGAAGCTGCCCCATTAGAAGCACTGTATGGACGAAAAGTGTAGAACTCCAGTTTGTTGGGCAGAAATAGGAGAAAGTCAGTTATCAGTCCTGAAATAGTACAAGAAACCACCGATAAGATCACTCAAATCAAGGAAAGACTGAAAACGGCTCGGGATCGTCAGAAAAGTTATGCAGACAATCGATGCAAGCCATTAGAATTCCAAGTCGGTGACAAGGTACTCTTGAAAGTTTCTCCTTAGAAAGGAGTAGTGCGGTTCGGAAGGAAAGGGAAACTAAGTCCAAGGTACGTATAACCATTCCCAGTAATCCAACGAATAGGACCCGTTGCCTATCGCTTACAACTACCAGAAGAACTAGCTGGAGTACATGATGTGTTTCATGTATCCAACCTCAAGAAATGTCTGTCAGACGAATCCCTGGTAGTACCACTTCAAGATGTTGAGGTAAATGAAAAGTTAAAATTTGTTGAGAAGCCATTGCAAATGGAAGACAGAAAAGTCAAGTTTCTCAAACACAAACGACTAGTGCTGGTCAAAGTCAAGCGGGATTCAAAGAGAGGACCCGAATACACTTGGGAGCTGGAATCAGAAATGAAGCGAAAGTATCCCTACTTATTTCAGTAAATCTCGAGGACGAGATTTTAATTAAGGTGGGGAGGATGTAACAACTCTCATCAAAATTACTATTTCTTGTAGGATCGCGAAACGACCTAACATGTCGATCAGAAGAGTGCTCAGACAGAATCAGAGGCAGAATTCATTGATTCTGTCTTTCTATAGCTTGTATTCACTATTAATTGTCTCTTGTATTGATTAGAAAGCTGTTACAGACGCGAAGACACTTTGACAGGGCTTCGCCGTCGGAAACAAGTTAACTCCCTCGTGATTTCGCTTATGATACCTATTTATAGGCAAGGGATTTCGCCCCAAGGGACACAAGGTCCACATGAGCGAAATCATACATGACTGAATAAGCGAAATCATACTAATTGACCCTATAAGCGAAATCAAGTTGTTGATGATTTCGCTCATATGACCAGGTGTCATTATGAGCGAAATCAACCCTAAAAACATGTTTTCTTGATTTCCATGCATTGTACAAACAATCCTATCTAAGACTTGAACGAAGATGTAGTCGACAAAAAACTATACCAACATTTCTTATTTTATTTTATCCCATAGGAAACCCTAATTAAGACCCCCAAGTAATCCTGCATAACCCCTAAAAATTTCCAGAATAATCAGAATCAGAATCAGGGCCCCCAGAAATTCAAGGGGGGGGTAAACCCTAATTGATATTATCCTTACAGTTTTTCGTAGAAATCGAATTTTCTCGTTCTGTCGACTCACCCAGGCTACAAACACACGGGGCTACCCTATGCTAGGGGGGGTACCCCTCGCGCCACGCGACAGCCCCTCGCACCACGTGAGGGAGCTGTTTTCCAAATATAAATAGAGGGGTGTGGTGTCACACCCCGACCACGTAAAAGAACAAAACGTGGCGGAAACGTCGGGGAGTGTTGTAACAGAATCATTGTTTCACAACCATGGATTAAACAAATTTTGTTTTATTGAATTAAATGAGTTACAATGTCTTAACAATAAAGAAACTTAACAAAAATTAACTAGTCTTGCATCTTTTAATGTCACTAAGGTCTCGTCCAATCCTATGTGAGCATGCATCAATATCATCATCAAATATCATCAACTATTGTACCTGAAACACATGTGAAAATACGTCAGCATAAAAATGCCGGCGAGTACATAGGTTTTATGAAAAATAGGATCCATGACTTAGGTTTAAGAAAATGTTTAACCAAAAACTTGTCATGAACCCAGTTTAAGTGTTTGCTTTTATAAAACGTTTGAAAACCGATGATAGATATGTATAGTTAAAAGAATGATGTAAGGTTAAATGAATAACCAAGTAAAAATGAGTTTGTATAAAACAAACTGTTTTGTAAAACAATGTCTTGTGAAAAATATGTTATTTGTGTAAAAATGTATAAATCCAAATGAATGATTTAAATAACGCTATGCCATGTAATATAATACAAGCACTTATATATAGGAAGTACCAGCGGCGTATCCACCATGCTTGTATCACATTACACACGTCTCGTTACTCAAATCACTTACCCACATAAACCACCAATGTAAATTGCCCATGTCTAAACCGTTGTCAAATGTTAATCAAGTAATGTGTAAACAAAATGTCATGTATGGCAAGTGAAATATATAACAACCAAACCATAAGTAAGAATGCACAAACAATGTACTAAGTATGCACACAATGGGCATACATAGCATGTGATGTAAAATGTACTAAGTATGATGAACATACATAGCATGGAATGTTATGTAAAACGATGTACTAAGTATGCACACAATGGGCATACATAGCATGTGATGTAAAATGTACTAAGTATGATGAACATAGCATGGAATGTTATGTAAAACGATGTACTAAGTATGCACACAATGGGCATACATAGCTAAAACATAATGAAATCATGTACTACTAGCGTACTAATGAACATAGCATGTATATGATATGAAATCATGAAAAGCATGAAAGTAACAAGTAGGTACATGTGTTTCACCCCAAAATGTTTGGAAAACAGTAAAAGAGGGGACTATGTACTCACTTGAGGGTGCTTAGAAGTCTTAGGATAACCACCAAGTAAAGCTAGAAGTTCATGGAATCAAACGGCACCTATATAGGTATCTACATTAATAAACGGACCTATCGGAGGATCGGGTAGTACAAGGGTTCGTAAACCAAATAAGTATGGGAACTTATGTAATATGGTTTAACAAAGCCTACGTACTAAAACAAAACCTATCCTAAGTGCTTTTGACCCATTACGACCCGTTTAGGTAGCTTACGCCACTTTAACGCGTCGTTTGCGTAAAACGCGTTTGGAATGCCTAACTAGTCCTATGACAAGCAAGATATGCCTTAACATGTTTAATATTGTTGTTAAATCAGCTTAGATGTCAAAAATTTCGTTACATAGACTTAAAATGAATTTATGCGTAAAAAGGGCATTTTGGTAATTTACCAAAGGCATATAAACTACCTATCATATAACTAACTAAACGTCGTGACCATAAGGTATAACCTCGGAAGGTTATTCCCTATACAACTATGGTCACCTAATGTGTTTGGTCGGATCCTAAAGATCGACCAACTGGGTCGGGTTCGTAAGCATAAGCGATTGATTAGATCGCTTACCTTTACGACCCTAAACAAGCACAAATCTAAAAGCGACGAGCTAAACATGCTAGAACATGTTTAGTAAAGTTAGAAAACAGGTTTGGTATTAAAACAAATGGTTTTAATACCCTAGAGTAGTTTGGTTACAAAATACGCGAGAAAACGCATTTTGGCCGAAACTACGACTCGTCACTGAGCCTAGATAACGTGGTAATCAGTAGGTATAGTTACTAGGGACTATAACCATCGTGATTACACGCACATTATGAAGTTCAAACGAACTTCGCATTGACCATAAACTGGTTAATGCAGAAAGTCAAACGCAGTTTGACTTTAACGCTAAAACGAATGAAAAACGCGAAAGAATACTTACAGAAGGTCCCCGCAAGATTCGAACCCGATTCACTCTCAGGTAGGAAGCATATACTTCCACTTAGAGAGTGTAGAATCAGATTCAAATGTGAGGAAGAATGAAATGGGTGAGGGGTATTTATAGATTTCCTTGAACCGTTAAGATCGTTCGTCGAAAAACGTGATTTGATCTAGACCTTACATGTGGGCACATGGTTTTCAAAAACCATGGGAGCCCCTAATGTGGACTATGTTCATTGAATACCATCCCATGGTTTTGCAAAACCATGGGTGAAAACCATTAACACTTCAAAATGGACTAGGTTCATTGAATCTGCCAGAAATTTCAGAAATGGTCCTTACACTTGTAAAACTTGATTTTTTTTGGCACTTTTAAACCCCTTTAACCTCATTTCAAGGCTCTAAAATGATATTAAAGTATAGGGAACTTAAAATATGCTCAAATACATCACGGATGTCGGTTCGTTTGGTCGTACGGTTGCGTTATTCGCTTAATTACGACGGGAGTCGTAATGAACGCAAAAACGATCCAAATTAAGAGACGAATGGAATTTATCATACCAAACACTAAAATAAAATATTTTAATGCTTACATAAAATTTTGGAAGTCCGGAAGTATTCAGAACGTAATATATGCGCGAAAATGCAAACTTATGCACTTTTTGACGCTTTTAGTTCCTGAATGAGCATAAAGTTTATTTTTGCGCCCCAAACACCTCAAAGCCAATTTCTAAGCTATGTAAAGAATATTTAGGGCATACTTAACTTATGATCAAGTTCTGGAAGGTCTGTTACAGTACAAATTGACATACTTTCGCAGTTTGTCGAATTTAGTCCCTGTATGCGAATAAACTTGATTTCGGCATACCAAACCATCCAAAACTTATTTCTAAGTTATGTAATGGTTATTTAAGGTATGTTAAGCCTATTTCACTGTTCCGGAGTGTTTGTTGCATTAAACTGGTTATATTTACGCATCAGATCGCGTATAACCTTCCAGAAAGCGATTTAAAGCCCGAAATCAAACAAGAATTGATACGTGCAAAAGATACACATATTTATACAGATCCCAAGTATGAAATACAATATTTCATTGGCTTGGTATTTGTTTGATGGTGGTGGTGACACAGGTGTCACAGTCTCCCCTACTTTAGGAAATTTCGTCGCGAAATATATTCGTAGGAGTCTATCTGTGACTTTGTGTCAAAAAGCCACCAAAGATTTGCAAGGCAATATCCTATCATTTCCTTAACGGAGACTCTTCAGAAATAGAAATGAAGGAAAAATCAGGGATATTCATTTCCCTTCGAGGGAAAATTTTCAGAAACGAAAAATGCACGGAATGAGTCATTTTCCTTAATGGGTATCCTTTAGAAACGAAAATGCACGGAATGAGTCATTTTCCTTAATGGGTATCCTTTAGAAACGAAAATGCACGGAATGAGTCATTTTCCTTAATGGGTATCCTTTAGAAATGAAAATGCACGGAATGAGTCATTTTCCTTAATGGGTATTCTTCAGAAACGAAAATGAACGGAATGAGTCATTTTCCATAATTTCTTCAGAAACGAAAATGAACGGAATGAGTCATTTTCTACGATTTCTTCAGAAACGAAAATGAACGGAATGAGTCATTTTCCATAATTTCTTCAGAAACGAAAATGAACGGAATGAGTCATTTTCTACAATTTCTTCAGATACGAAAATGAACGGAATGAGTCATTTTCCACAATTTCTTAAGATACGAAAATGAACGGAATGAGTCATTTTCCACAATTTCTTCAGATACGAAAATGAACAGGGTTAACTCTAGATACACGACAAAACTTGCTGTGGTTTCTGTGCACTAAATTCCATAATTATGTATGCATCCATAATTACGTAATTCCTTGCACAGTCCGCACAGTTTGTTTTGTAATGTTTTGGGGAAGAATATCAAACTTGTGATGAGGGTGACTAGACTACCATAGGGTCCTTTTAATTAGATCGACAGATGATCTTTTTAACTAGGCCACCAAGGAGTCCTTTCAGCTATATCATCACATGATATTCCTAACTAGATTTTTGGATCAATCTGTTTAACTAGACCACTCAAGGGGTCTAATTATGGAATAGTACAATATAATCCAAGGGTCTTTATTATCACGTAAAAGCCCATTGAGGATTTAATAAAGTACCTTTGGATATCCTACTATGAATCCTTTATACGAATGATATGGAAGATTCTACGAGGAATTGGATAACAAAAACTTGGATTACACCGAAAACATAAAAGGGAACACATAAGCACATAATCACATAGTTGCTTAACTCAGTTATTAATTTGTTATCTTTGGACGCGGATACTTAAAGTACACCAGGAATCCAATCCGTGGATTTCATTTGGCACTTTAATCATTTTCAAGAATCTATCTATGAAGATAGAAAAATCTTAATAGGAATTCGGCTTTGTCCTTATTGAATTGTAATGTACGTATTGAATCATACAGAGAATTTAATTAAGGACTCCGATGAATGTTACTCACCCACAAGGATCTAATTATGAGGATAGAAAGATCCTATATGGATTTTGGAGTTTGTGTAACGAGAGGTGTTCCGACACCTTGCACTAGGCGTGCTTACGTCGATACACAGGGTAGAAAGTTCATGAGGTTGAGGCGATAGATATTCCAAGACAACATATGAAGCAGAAATTGAAGGTTAAGCAGCAGCAGGGTTGTAACAGCTTTGCTTTGGATTGCAAAGCGGCACATGTTAACCAAATGTCCCCATCATCCACTGTGGGTACACTTAAAACAGGGTATTTGATTCGGATGATGACGGTGGCATTGATTGCACCAAGGAGCAGTTCCCTTATACAGCTTCATCCCTGAGGCGAGTCATGGTGGTAGTTAAATCAACGGTCCTCTTGAGTACGACGCCTATTCGATGGGTAATTGCAGCACCAGGTTTAGACATTTGAGTATTGTTGCGATGAAGAGGCATCTTGAAGACAATGGAAGGCATAGGAGGAAACAAGCAAAAGATAGTCAAAAGAGAATGACAACGCATGAAGATTGTGACCATTTGTTTATTACCAAAGGCAAACAAATGAGATAGTGACTAATCAAAGTAAGCGGGTCAATATAATGTATCGCGAAGACATGCTCGCCTATAAGTGGACACTCACCCCAAGAGTTCCCAGGTAAGAGTGACTGGTCCGATACTGCGGATTTGTACGAACACTCTAGCCTTAGACAGAAAACTCAGGGTACAGGCACCCACTCTTCCAGTTTGCACGTGTTCACATTATTTAGACCCAAACTTTGACGAAATTTTGAAAACTTAAAGGGTTCGAAACCTTATAACAAAGGGTTCAAAACCTAGTAATCAATCATCCTAGAACAGATGATTAGTTTTCAAAGCAGATCAAATTTATGTTCTTGTTGTGGTTGTCACCTAAGGATAAGTGACGGTATTGTTTTATGACTAAACGCAAGTAAACTCGCGTTAGGGTCCTAGGAAGGTTATAGTCTAGGTCAAAGCATTACTAATAACCTAATTCTCTATAACCATTGGCTCTGATACCAACTTTTCTGTCACACCCCGACCACGTAAAACAACAAAACGTGGCGGAAACGTCGGGGAGTGTTGTAACAGAATCATTGTTTCACAACCATGGATTAAACAAATTTCGTTTTATTGAATTAAATGAGTTACAATGTCTTAACAATAAAGAAACATAACAAAAATTAACTAGTCTTGCATCTTTTAATGTCACTAAGGTCTCATCCAATCCTATGTGAGCATGCATCAATATCATCAACTATTGTACCTGAAACACATGTGAAAATACGTCAGCATAAAAATGCCGGCGAGTACATAGGTTTTATGAAAAATAGGATCCATGACTTAGGTTTAAAAAAATGTTTAACCAAAAACATGTCATGAACCCAGTTTAAGTGTTTGCTTTTATAAAACGTTTGAAAATCGATGATAGATATGTATAGTTAAAAGAATGATGTAAGGTTAAATGAATAGCCAAGTAAAAATGAGTTTGTATAAAACAAACTGTTTTGTAAAACAATGTCTTGTGAAAAATATGTTATTTGTGTAAAAATGTATAAATCCAAATGAATGATTTAAATAACGCTACGCCATGTAATATAATATAAGCACTTATATATAGGAAGTACCAGCGGCGTATCCACCATGCTTGTATCACATTACACACGTCTCGTTACTCAAATCACTTACCCACATAAACCACCAATGTAAATTGCCCATGTCTAAACAGTTGTCAAATGTTAATCAAGTAACGTGTAAACAAAATGTCATGTGTGGCAAGTGAAATATGTAACAACCAAACCATAAGTAAGAATGCACAAACAATGTACTAAGTATGCGACGGATGGACATACATAGCATGATACCAAGTATAAGATGTCTTTGTAAAACGATGTACTAAGTATGCACACAATGGGCATACATAGCATGTGATGTAAAATGTACTAAGTATGATGAACATACATAGCATGGAATGTTATGTAAAACGATGTACTAAGTATGCACACAATGGGCATACAAAGCATGTGATGTAAAATGTACTAAGTATGATGAACATACATAGCATGGAATGTTATGTAAAACGATGTACTAAGTATGCACACAATGGGCATACATAGCTAAAACATAATGAAATCATGTACTACTAGCGTACAAATGAACATAGCATGTATATGATATGAAATCATGAAAAGCATGAAAGTAACAAGTAGGTACATGTGTTTAACCCCAAAATGCTTGGAAAACAGTAAAAGAGGGGACTATGTACTCACTTGAGGGTGCTTAGAAGTCTAAGGATAACCACCAAGCAAAGCTAGAAGATCACGGAATCAAACGGCACCTATATAGGTATCTACATTAATAAACGGACCTATCGGAGGATCGGGTAGTACAAGGGTTCGTAAACCAAATAAGTATGGGAACTTATGTAATATGGTTTAACAAAGCCTACGTACTAAAACGAAACCTATCCTAATTGCTTTTGTGTGACAACTGTGTTCTGTAAGCACCGTATAATGTAAAACAATGTTGGTTATCAATAAAACAATACGCTTTGGTGTTATTATATGTGTTCTTGTGTTTAATGATTTTACAATTTGATCCGATTTCGACTTCAAACTTTAAATCACTTTCTGGAAGGTTATACGCAAACTGGTGCTTAAACGCAATCAGTTTAACGCAACGTACATTCCGGAACTGTGACGAAAGCCAAACATACCCTAAATATCCCTTTCATAACTTATAAATAAGTTTCGAAGGATTCGGTATGGCGAAAACATGTTTATTTAAACTAAAGAACTAATTACGACAAAACTGCGAAACGAACGTTGGTGACCGCCCGGATAATATTTAAATCCCACAAATATTGTGTTATGATTAAAATCTTATTTTAATCAGGTTCGTGTTGAAAAATAAATTAAAACGCTTAAAAACGTTATTTTCCAAGTTTAAGCACGTACCGCGTGTTTCTGCGCGACACAGTGCTTTTACTGCGAAACGCGGACAACGCAGCCAGTCTTGGCAACTGAAATTTATTTCAGTAATACTTTGGCGAGTTTATTTTTATAGAATAATAAAAATAAATTGGAACGCCATAAATCGGGATTTAAACGCTAGATAAAATACCCGGTACCCGATTAAACACCTGTTTTTATCTAATATACCATCGAATTTACACTTTACCCCCCATCTAATTTCCGTTCAAATATTATGGGGACCCCACCATATATTTTGTCAAGATTTTCCAAGATTTGAATTGATGTTTCTTGGATTTCTTTAGATTTTATTAGATTATGTTTAGATTTATGGGATTTTTCTTTTATAAGTACACCATACTTCAATCTACACCTCACTCAACCTCCTTCCATCCCTCCTCCCAAATCGTCCCATCTCTCTCTCTCTCTCACCATATTCATACCTTCAACTTTGTTCTTGAGAATTCATCACCATTTCAAGCTAAATTCAAGTTAGTATGAAGATCTAAAGGGTTTTCCAAGGTGCATTCAAGTAAGTTCAAGCTTTCTATCATCAAAATCTCATCCCATAACCTACTTGAATCTTGAAGGTATAAAATTTATGTTTAAATCATACTCTTGATTCTTGGTTGTTCTTGATGATTTGAAGTTTCTCTTGAATCTTGGAATTTTTCACAAACTTGAGATCTAAAAAGAAATGGGTCTTGATACAAAATAAAAAGGGTGATGTATATATATGTGTGTGTATAATCGTATATATATATATATGTGTGTATGAGTCTTGAAGTTTGATTCCTTGTTAAGTACTTGTTTATGATGTTGCACGTTCTTGAATAATAGTTTAAATGCAAGTGATTGATGATCTATGTATGATATGTTAAATGTTCAAGTACATCAGCAAATAACATGAATAAATCACATATTAGAAGCATCTAAAACTCATATAAAATGATGATGCTATGATAGTGTGTTTTAGGCACTTGTACATGAGGATACATGTTGATTTAAAGCTCAAGAAGTGATAAAAAAAATGGTTGTATGACAAAAATATTTTTGAACAGGTTATAAACACTAAAAATAACATTTTTTGGTGTAATATAATGGCATAAAACTTTGACATAGGTTTGGTAGCATTGCATGTTGTACATATAGCTTAAAAAGTGATAAAATATGTGAAATTTGCATGATTTATATGCTCTATTTAAGACCTGCACTATTGTGAGTATAACAATTATTTTATTCAGTAAATAACATGGGTTGTGTCAAAATTTCAAGTCGTTTCGATTTCGGATGGTTCGGGTAACGTTTGATGCAAAACTATGCAGTAAAACGGTTAAAAATCGCCTTTTCGGAGAATTTTTATTAAACTGTTTTTGATCAGTAACCAAACTGATATTTTTGATATAAAAACAAGTATTTTAACTTATACTAAGTTTACTTGGTGTTCGGTTAGTCATACGTGACTTCCGACGCTCAAAAATATTACCGAAACGATAAAATAAGTGTTTTTCAACATAACTAGAATGGGTTGTTCATAAGTAAATTTAATGTGTCACAATGTGCTATGTGTTTTACAATATGTGTATGATGATGTGTTAGTGTTGACAAGATTATGCGTATTACGCTTGAGTATATGTATATATACAAATACACCAAAATAATCAAAAATAATAACTTTTCGAGAAAACTCAAAGTTATGTGAAAATTCTAAGTATCGGAGAAACTTCGGTATTTATGTGAATTTTGATTATTAAAATCATCCTTACTTTATTTAGGACGCATAAACAATTTGAGGGATTGTGTTAACATTTAAAAACGCACCCAAGATGAGTACATAGTCCCCTCTTTTACTATTTTCCAAACATTTTGGGGTGAAACACATGTGCCTACTTGTTACTTTCATGATTTCATGCTTTTATTAGTACACTATTAGCACATGATTTCATTACATTGTTTTGCTATGTATGTTTACTTAACATGCTAGCACAATGTTTTACATTCATTCTTTTGCTATGTATGTTTACTTAACATGCTAGCTCATTGTTTTACATTACTTTTTCTGCTTTGTATGTTTACTTAGCATACTTAGTACATTGTTTTACATTGCATCCCTGTTGCATATGTTCTCGTAACATATGGACACATTGTTTTACATCTCTACCTTGTATGTTTACTTAGCATACTAGGTACATTATTTTCATAAAACATGCTTACATTTGGTATAACATTTGGTTTGTTTAAACGGTTCTTTATTACATTCATTAACACCGATCATGCCGCTCGGTAGTAGGTAGTGGTACCATAGGACTTGACAAATCCCGTTCCTAAAATCCTAGGTTTGTTTGGATGGATGGAATGACCGAATCCGTGAACATTTTACTTTGATAACCTTTACTCTAAGGTTATCCTGCTGTCTCAAGGCTTGGATGTATGCGTTAACTCACCACATAAATGTTTGTATCATTAAAACATGTTTTTATTTTGCAAAACATAACTTTTTGATTTACTCAAAATACTTTGTTTTGGTTCATTTTTACTTATGGTTAAGTATTCTCATTTTGTTACTTACCATACATAACTTTTGTTTACACATAACTACATGACTACATTTTGGGTTTTAAACATTGACAATGGTTTAGACAAGAACATTTGATGATTAGTTTGAACATGAACTATATGTTTTGATGGTTTGTTTAAGTGACTTAAGTAAAGATATGTGTGTAGTATGCTACAAGCATGGTGGATACGCCGCTGGTACTTCCTATATATAAGTGCTTGTATTGTACTACATGTCATAGCGTTATTTAAATCATTTAGTTTGGACTTATACATTTTTACACGAATAATACATTTTCACAAGGCTTCGTTTTACAAAAACAACTTGCTTTATACAACTTATTTTACTTGGTTATTCTTTAACCATACATAATTCTTTTATTTATACATATCATCAAATTTAATCGCTTTTCGAATGATTTACAAAACAAAACATTTTACAAGGTTCATGACTAACTTTTATTAAACACTTTTCTTAAACTTATAAGTCATGAATCCTATTTTCACAAAACCTATGTTACTTGTGACAACCCGTGACTTCAAGGTAGAAACCGTTTATTTCGTTTTTATAAATTAAATCTTATACTTATTTTTTTGATGGATTAATTTATACTTATTTAAATTATAGCGTGTCAACGAATATTTGAAACCAAATCTATATCGTATACCGACCCGAACCGTTTGAACCGAAGTACATGTCTCGCTTGTCGATCCAACCCACTCGCGTAACTCAAAACTTATGAGGCCCGAACCATAGCACGGATATTACACATTTATATTAATTTATATTAATTGACTAATTGTATACTTGTATTTAGTTGATTGCTGGATGTAAAAATAAAATAAAATAAAAATAAAGAAATAACATATAACAACAAATCGGTAACATATAATCTGCCACTTTGTTTCTTCTTTTATGTAATCAGCCTAACACCTTCAAGATGGGCTCAAGCCCATGTCGACCATTCTCAAATTGCCCACATCCCACCAGTTTGTTATATACGTATTTAGTGTGCATGTTCTTCATTAATACACCAACTCCACAAAAGGCAAACCCTAAAAACCACATATCCGACCTGCGACCTTGCGCTCCTTCTTTCTCTTTTCTGCCAACGTATACAAGACCCAAAGAGACCCTTTACAACTTCGGTTCAAGGTGATAATACTTCTATTACTCCGCTAGGTACTAGTCCTTGCACCTTTGTTATAATATATGTGATTATACATGCTTTTCTAGGGTTCAATTGGGATTTTATATGGCTGTGTTTAACTGTTATATATGGTGTTGTCATCTAAGGTGTTATATGTTAGGGATCTTGTATTCATAATGTTCGAGTCGTTATTTGTTTGGGGTAAGCTGCGGGTTGAAACTTGCTGAATTGTGATGATATTTATAATGTTCATGCGTGATTATCAAAGAGTTAAGATGGTTGCGTGGCTCTGTTTTGATTGGTGATCTTGATGTACTTGTTGACGAATATGATATAAAACAACTATGCACCTGCTGTGAATCATGTTTTTGTGTCTCGGGTTCACTAGTTAATCGTTTGCGGGATCGGAAACGTAAACAGTAATCTGTCTGAAATTTACAGCCAACTTCCGTTGGCTGTAACTGGGTCATAACATACCGAAAACTGAGTTTTCTGGAGTCCAAAAAGTAGAGTTTAGAAATACAATTCAAACGGAACTGGAATCATAAATTTTCGACGTCGTTTACTATTTTAAATGGAATTTTTCGTTACAGTGCACTGGACTGTCCATTTTCTGCAGAAATTGCAGGTCACGATTTCTGTCATATCTAAGGGTGTATTGGGATATAAGTTATGAAATTTAAACTGTAGGAAATATGCGAGTGAACTGAAATTCTCCAACTGGATTCGCCTCGTTTGGAGACTCGGTGATTTTTAAATAGAATAAACGGTGGGCAGGGGTCAGAATTGTAACAATTCAGATCACTGTTCATTGCTCGTTTTTTTTACGAAAAATCTGTAAACAAGTAGACTTTGAAAATTTTACAGGAACACGCCGAGACCTTTTCACATGTCATATATTTTTTTGGGAATTAATTATGACCTGTAACTATTTTATAAAAATACCCGAAAACAGCCCAGTTTTGAGTATTGAAGCTGAAACGTATTAAGTCGCAATGTGTGCATCTGATTGTCAATTATCTTATCTGATAACGATCCAACTTGTTATATGTCGATGAAAGTGTTATGTGAAATATTGTATGCTTGTTGGTGCGTAGTTATAGGTGGCATGTACATATGGGTGTGAACTGTTAAAGTGAGTGCACGTTATGTGATAGATGCGTGTAGGAACTTTGTGTTTTAATTGAAATTATTAATAAACTAAATGGTAATCATATTAGGACGTGATTGACCAACCTCGACCGTTAGCTATTTTAAAGAGTTCAACCGAGCAACCCAAGGTGAGTTCATCTCTTGAGCATGCGTCCCGGTGGTTGGGACAGTCAGTGGGTATCCCGGGAAGGGATAAGTCTTTTGGGTTAAAACGGGAATGTTGGATAATATACTCTTCCTATCACCTTTAAAGTCCCTCCGTGTTGTTTGGTTACCTGGAAGGTAACATGGTATTAGTTAGTAGCGCTACTTAGGTTTGGCAACCTCACCCCGTTCCTGGGAGGACGGGTGTTGAACTAATGACCTAGTCATGACCAATGCTTTGATAGGAGCATTGGAGAAAGGGCAAAATAATCAGAAGCCGTCTTGTATTGGGGTATTATCAACATTGTTTTCAACATTATTTTCGGAATTAAATTCAATGGATTAACTAAACACTTGGTAACCAACGTTTTTATAAAACTATGAACTCACCAGCGTTGTCTGATACACTTGTTGCATGCTCGCAGGTCGTTAGATATCTTGGATTTGGGAACTTGCTATCTGGAGTAGCTGGAGTGGTCATGGGTCGACTGGAGGGATTCATGTGATTGATTACTTGATGCTATACATTGGCTTTGAAACTGTTTAACCTTGGTTTACTATTTGCTTCCGCTAAACATGTTGGTTTTCATTTAAACTTGTTGATGGTATTTTTCATTAATAATTGAGGATTTTAATTATAACTTGGATGGGTTCAATGTAATTAGTGGCTCGTTGTTGATTCGTCACACGCCTAAAAGGGATATTCCCTAGGTGGTATTTTGGGGGTGTGACAGTTTGGTATCAGAGCCATTGGTTATAGTGAACTTGGTTTTAAAACGTTTTCATAAAACCAGACTATAACCCAACCACTTCGAAAATCGACCATGACACTCAGCTCCAGATTACAAGGTTCGTCTTTCTCACTTGATGCATACATTACATGACTAGTACACATTTGTTTATGACGTAACATACAAACACACACTCGTCGCTATAGCATGAATACCTGAACTACTTGCTTACATTATGATGCATTGATAATTTGTTATAGTCCTTGGATTTCTGTGGTTCTATCTTTTGATAACCTCTAATTGGCATTCGAGTTTGAGGAACCATTTGACATGGGTTAAGAGGAACTGAGATGAGCATGCAAATCGCAATATTATTGTGGGTGCACACACAATAATAATGTGGGGTGCATGCGAGTACCAGTGAGCCTTAACAAGTGGAAAATGGGTTTTGCTCTGTTATTTGATCAATGTGAAACGTAACAAGTCTATAGGAGTCATAGCAGTGACTGTCTCATACTCGAACGTGATCTCCTCACTCCTCTCTGAATCCTTTCGAATCTCGATGTTGTCGAGTATTACCTGAACACACATCTGAACGCCTAGCGACACGTGTAGAATGTTAGGTGCTTGCATGTACGTCCTTGAGTTGGTTTGTACCTTTCTCGCTTCCCTTCGTTTGATGAAACTCTATGCATTGACGTCTTAGACTCCGGAGTGTAATCATTTCTGCAACACTCTCGCAGTATACCGCGTATTACTCAATCGACTTGCTAGATTGATGGGCAAAAGGGTGAGCTTAGTATTTTATCGACCTCAGTAATTGGATAACCCTGATTACCAGCAACGAACACCAGCAAAGTGACTGCAATCGAATCTCCAACCCTAGTCAGCGACAGATGGGAGTCAACCTTTACAAACCAATCAGGACATAAGCAATGACAACTGACTGGAGAATGGAATGTGAAACTCCCCTCACCATGAGTAGAGCTCTGTTTCAAACAACACTAGAGGCAACAGTCACAGCAACATCAAGGCATTTGTAATGGTAACCAACTGTATGGAAAATGAAGGTGCCTACAACATGTAGTGGTCGTTGTTAAATGAAACGACAACAACACGGGAAATGATGCTCATGGAGGGACATTTAGGATTGGCGTGGGCGACGCCAGGATTATAACAACATGGTGGCCTACATGTTCTCGGTAACTAATCACTTCGTCACTGTTCTGTTTAAGCCCTGATACTTCTCGAAACCGAACCTGTTGTGGAACCGGCCGATGACAAGACAACTGACACCTCATAAGTTCGTTGGGATGGGAACTCGACCTTGTGGGACAAGTGTTCGGCATCGACTTCCCTCCTACTATCTTGATGGTTTCGATGCAGTATTTGTGTAGATTGGTTAACCGGATATCGCACAGATATACCTTGTGAGGAGAAAGTTTTGAGTATCTCTCTCCCTAGTGGCGAATCGTCGTCTGTTCTAAAGAATCAGAGGGGTGTAAAGATTAGTATCTTTTCAGCAATGAAAGCCAGGAGCGTCTACGGAGGGACTACCCCGCTATGTTGGCAACCGTTACTAATGTGTGGGCTAAGGGATGAGGATCGAGGATCTAACAATTGTTCGTGATTCCACGCAGCGTGCCACTTGAGGAACTTTCAGGTTTACTTCCACAACTGATTAGGTAGAGTTTCAGATTGATCTCACGACCAGAGCCAGACTTGATTACTCGTACTCCTCATTGGTTGGCGCCTAGAAAGTTGCAAAAACTGCCCAATCAGCATCATGAAACTACAGGATGGGAGTTTTGTAGATCTAGCTTCTCGTTTTGTGGAAACGCGCTTATTGTGAAAACGAAGGACGAGTTCTTTCGTACGTGTGCCGACTACCACAAGGTGGCAACCATAGACCGTCATCTCGCATCGACGACCTGTTTAACCCGTTGCAATAATCAAGATTCTATCTGGAAACTGACTTAATGCCGGACTGTCATCCGATGGAAGACCGTGGGGAGGACGATTCCTAACACGGCGTCACAAGCCTCAATATTCTGCTCATATTGATCTTAATGGGAAATATTAGGATCTGAGGATTTTGTACGGGCAACCGGGCATTAAGGCCCACATAGCAATGTATGTGAATGACGTTTGACGTGTGTGAAAGACAAAGGGGAATATTAGGAACCTCTGGTTTGGATCGGCAATCGGAAATCCCATACGGAAAAGAGAATAGACTGCCATAGACTTCGTCACTGATCCACTTAAAACTCAAAACGGAAACAATATCGCCCGGGAGATCGTTGATTGTCTCATGTAAACAGTACACTTTCTTGCAATCAAGGAAACTGACGAGTCTTCACAGTTGTGAATGTTCCTCTGAGAGGGACGGCTTTTAGGAACGAGGTGCCAACTCATGTTACCTCTGAATTTGAGCTATGCTTGATCTATGTCAGGCAATACCCAACACCCTTGGCTCACGTCAGGACCAGAGTGTTGCTTATCGTCGTTGGACAAACAATCAGAGCAACAAACCATCCTGGCACCTGAAGACATGCTGAGAGCATGTGCGTGATTGACTTTAGTAAACATTTAGAAGGACACTTATCTTTGGGCATCCAGCTGTTACCGCTTTAGTATGCATACAACTCCGTTTGAAGCATTGCATGGATGGCAACGCCAACCCCCCCCCCCCTTGTTGGACTAAGGTGGATGACAACCTAATCATGGGTCCAGAACTTACACTCGAAACTCTTGGGAAGATTTTTTTTTTTAGATTGGAAATCATGTGGCGGCAACGTGTGATCGCCAGGAAACCTGATAATTTAGGAAACACTGGGAGTTCGCTGTAGACAACGAGTCATATTGGAAGTCTCACCCTGGGAGGGTGCGGTACGCCTTGGGAAGCGTGGCAAGCTTAACTTACATTATGTTCGGCCATTCAAAATTTTGGAAACGTGTTGGCAAGTGACGTACAATACAAGCTTGAATTACATGTCGAGTTGAGTAACGTGTGTGATATCACTTATGTCTCAAACCTAAGGCAGTGCTCGTCCGATGAGACACTTGTGATACCCTTATTAGAGTCGGAAGTTAATGACAGGTTGCAGCGGTTGAGAAATCTACTTAAATCCTGGACCAAGATGTCAAAATTCGTTATCATAGTCGAATTCCGATCATGAGAGTTTGTTGGAACTCAGTACGTGGACCGTAGTCCTTATGGGAACGTAACACTCAGAGGGAGCTTTATTTTCTCCAGTTGTTTGCAGGGTTGAATCAACTCCTGATATCATTGAGGAATTTCGGGACGAAATTCCCTTTCAAGTTGGGGATGATGTGGTACCTGAGGAAAATCCACAGTCATCCTGATCTGGCACTTCGCCGCTTTTGGATTACTTATCAAATTTCGGGACGAAATTTCTTCCAAGTTGGGGATGATGTGACAACCCGTGACTTCAAGGTAGAAACCGTTTATTTCGTTTTTATAAATTAAATCTTATACTTATTTTTTTGATGGATTAATTTATACTTATTTAAATTATAGCGTGTCAACGAATATTTGAAACCAAATCTATATCGTATACCGACCCGAACCGTTTGAACCGAAGTACATGTCTCGCTTGTCGATCCAACCCACTCGCGTAACTCAAAACTTATGAGGCCCGAACCATAGCACGGATATTACACATTTATATTAATTTATATTAATTGACTAATTGTATACTTGTATTTAGTTGATTGCTGGATGTAAAAATAAAATAAAATAAAAATAAAGAAATAACATATAACAACAAATCGGTAACATATAATCTGCCACTTTGTTTCTTCTTTTATGTAATCAGCCTAACACCTTCAAGATGGGCTCAAGCCCATGTCGACCATTCTCAAATTGCCCACATCCCACCAGTTTGTTATATACGTATGTAGTGTGCATGTTCTTCATTAATACACCAACTCCACAAAAGGCAAACCCTAAAAACCACATATCCGACCTGCGACCTTGCGCTCCTTCTTTCTCTTTTCTGCCAACGTATACAAGACCCAAAGAGACCCTTTACAACTTCGGTTCAAGGTGATAATACTTCTATTACTCCGCTAGGTACTAGTCCTTGCACCTTTGTTATAATATATGTGATTATACATGCTTTTCTAGGGTTCAATTGGGATTTTATATGGCTGTGTTTAACTGTTATATATGGTGTTGTCATCTAAGGTGTTATATGTTAGGGATCTTGTATTCATAATGTTCGAGTCGTTATTTGTTTGGGGTAAGCTGCGGGTTGAAACTTGCTGAATTGTGATGATATTTATAATGTTCATGCGTGATTATCAAAGAGTTAAGATGGTTGCGTGGCTCTGTTTTGATTGGTGATCTTGATGTACTTGTTGACGAATATGATATAAAACAACTATGCACCTGCTGTGAATCATGTTTTTGTGTCTCGGGTTCACTAGTTAATCGTTTGCGGGATCGGAAACGTAAACAGTAATCTGTCTGAAATTTACAGCCAACTTCCGTTGGCTGTAACTGGGTCATAACATACCGAAAACTGAGTTTTCTGGAGTCCAAAAAGTAGAGTTTAGAAATACAATTCAAACGGAACTGGAATCATAAATTTTCGACGTCGTTTACTATTTTAAATGGAATTTTTCGTTACAGTGCACTGGACTGTCCATTTTCTGCAGAAATTGCAGGTCACGATTTCTGTCATATCTAAGGGTGTATTGGGATATAAGTTATGAAATTTAAACTGTAGGAAATATGCGAGTGAACTGAAATTCTCCAACTGGATTCACCTCGTTTGGAGACTCGGTGATTTTTAAATAGAATAAACGGTGGGCAGGGGTCAGAATTGTAACAATTCAGATCACTGTTCATTGCTCGTTTTTTTTACGAAAAATCTGTAAACAAGTAGACTTTGAAAATTTTACAGGAACACGCCGAGACCTTTTCACATGTCATATATTTTTTTGGGAATTAATTATGACCTGTAACTATTTTATAAAAATACCCGAAAACAGCCCAGTTTTGAGTATTGAAGCTGAAACGTATTAAGTCGCAATGTGTGCATCTGATTGTCAATTATCTTATCTGATAACGATCCAACTTGTTATATGTCGATGAAAGTGTTATGTGAAATATTGTATGCTTGTTGGTGCGTAGTTATAGGTGGCATGTACATATGGGTGTGAACTGTTAAAGTGAGTGTATGTTATGTGATAGATGCGTGTAGGAACTTTGTGTTTTAATTGAAATTATTAATAAACTAAATGGTAATCATATTAGGACGTGATTGACCAACCTCGACCGTTAGCTATTTTAAAGAGTTCAACCGAGCAACCCAAGGTGAGTTCATCTCTTGAGCATGCGTCCCGGTGGTTGGGACAGTCAGTGGGTATCCCGGGAAGGGATAAGTCTTTTGGGTTAAAACGGGAATGTTGGATAATATACTCTTCCTATCACCTTTAAAGTCCCTCCGTGTTGTTTGGTTACCTGGAAGGTAACATGGTATTAGTTAGTAGCGCTACTTAGGTTTGGCAACCTCACCCCATTCCTGGGAGGACGGGTGTTGAACTAATGACCTAGTCATGACCAATGCTTTGATAGGAGCATTGGAGAAAGGGCAAAATAATCAGAAGCCGTCTTGTATTGGGGTATTATCAACATTGTTTTCAACATTATTTTCGGAATTAAATTCAATGGATTAACTAAACACTTGGTAACCAACGTTTTTATAAAACTATGAACTCACCAGCGTTGTCTGATACACTTGTTGCATGCTCGCAGGTCGTTAGATATCTTGGATTTGGGAACTTGCTATCTGGAGTAGCTGGAGTGGTCATGGGTCGACTGGAGGGATTCATGTGATTGATTACTTGATGCTATACATTGGCTTTGAAACTGTTTAACCTTGGTTTACTATTTGCTTCCGCTAAACATGTTGGTTTTCATTTAAACTTGTTGATGGTATTTTTCATTAATAATTGAGGATTTTAATTATAACTTGGATGGGTTCAATGTAATTAGTGGCTCGTTGTTGATTCGTCACACGCCTAAAAGGGATATTCCCTAGGTGGTATTTTGGGGGTGTGACATTACTCGCCGGCATTTTTATGCTGACGTACCTATTTTCACATGTGTTTCAGGAGATGATGCATAGGATTGATCAAGATACACATAGGCGGACTTGGGCCTTAGTGACAATAAAAGATGCAAGACTAGTTAATTATGTTATACTTATTTGTTTGTTAAGACATTGAAACTCTTTTAATCAATAAAACAATATTTCAATTTTCGATGTGTTATGAAACAATGATTCTGTTACAACACTCCCCGACGATTCCGCCACGTTTTGTTGTTTTACGTGGTCGTGGTGTGACAGAAAAGTTGGTATCAGAGCTCATGGTTATAGGGAATTAGGTTATTAGTAATGCTTTGACCTAGTCTATAACCTTCCTAGGACCCTAACGCGAGTTTACTTGCGTTTAGTCATAAAACAATACCGTCACTTATCCTTAGGTGACAACCACAACAAGAACATAAATTTGATCCGCTTTGAAAACTAATCATCTGTTCTAGGATGATTGATTACTAGGTTTTGAACCCTTGTTATAAGGTTTTGAACCCTTCCAGTTTAACTCATATTTGGCTTAGTGCCTTTCGAGTTTTCAAAAATCCCGTCAAAGTTTGGGTCTAAATGATGTGAACACGTGCGAACTGGAAGAGTGAATGCCTGTACTCTGAGTTTTCTGTCTAAGGCTAGAGTGTTCATACAAATCCACAGTATCGGACCAGTCACTCTTACCTGGGAACTCTTGGGGTGAGTGTTCACTTATAGGCGAGCATGTCTTCAGCGATGCATTATTATGACCCGCTTACTTTGATTCTTCACCATCTCATTTGTTTGCCTTAGGTAACAAACAAATGATCGCAATTTCTATGCGTTGTCATTTTGTTTTGATCACCCGATAACCTTTCACTTGTTTCTTCCTATGTCTTTCATTTTCTTCTGGAATGTCTCTTTATCTCAGCAACGTTCAGATGTCCGAGCAAACAGCAAGAGTTTGCCCAGCTGCAACAACACCAAATCAGGCTGGCAACAATCCTACACAAGCTCGTTCTTGCTACAACTGTGGCGAGATGGGCCATATCCGAAGGGATTGCCCAAAGCATGCTAATGCAAATCTGACCCTTGGATGAGCATTTGGCTGAGTAAAAGATGTTGCTGTCTTATGCCTTTGTTTCTTTTGTTTTCTTGTACTGTGAAACAATCTGCCTTGTTCATAAATAAAAGTTGTTATTTGCAATTCTGGTGTACAAATGTAGTTACATGTGTGTATGGCATTTTCCTATGATACCTTCATCAAGGAACTATGTTCCTTACAAACTACTCTTGTGATTCTCCCTTTCAAGTGATCGCTCATGATTTCCTCAAAATTTTAAGTACTCGTTTCATTCTAGGAGACAAAGTACAAGAAATAAAGCAAATTATGAGTAATCGTGCTTCTTCACATTTGTGCCTTTGAATCCTTGGTTAGATAACTAAGGGTATTTTCAAACCTCATACTCGTTACGTTCTGATTTTTCAACATGCATAACATAAGTTTTCAAAACAACCTCCATGATTTCAAAAACAATGTCTATGTTTTCAAAAAACGACCTTCATGATTTCAAAATATTATTAATACAGTATAATTACTTACATCAAGTGCATGATTTCAAAGCATCACTCATGTTTTCAAAAACCTTATACATAATTTCAAAATTCATCCCGCATGATTTTTAAACATTTTTATAAATATACCTACCTAATGCACCTACTTTATGATTTCAAAAGTATTATATATAAGGTTTTAAAAACATTGAACACATTTTTTTTAGAACCCCATGCATAGTTTTCAAAAATATTTTCTTCATTCATTGACTTAACCTTCAAATTCTGCTTCATATGTCACCTTGACATATCCAGCATCTCATCTTTATAAGCATTTTTTTTTACTTCATGTTTTGACTTAAAGCACATCCAGTGCAAGGTTTCAAAACATATTCAACTTCTAAAATCCATATGAGATCTTTTTATCTTTACAATTAGACCCTTGCGGTTAATTATCTTTCAAATCAGAGTCCTTAATTGGATTCCTTGTGTACCTTAATTTGAACATTTCGGTTCTTTACAATCGAAATCGAATTTCCTATTTAAGATCTTTCTATCTTCATAGTTGGATTCTTGATAATGTTTAAAGCACCAATCAAAATCCACTGATTGGATACCTGGTGTGCTTAAATGCATGTGCTCAGTTAACAGAACAAATTAAGTCATGACAAATTTAAAATCAAGATAAGCAATTTTGTGGTTATGTGATTATGTGTTTATGCAATTTATGTTTTCTTTTATGCATTTTTGTGTTTTTGAATACTCTGGATATTCGTTATCCAAATCCTCATAGAACCTTCCATATCTTCATATGAGGGATTCGTAGTAGGATATTCAAAAAGGTACTACCTTAATTCCTTATTGGGTTTCTACGTGATAGTCAAGACCCTTGGATTATATAGTACCATTCCATGATTCAAAAAGAGACCCTTTGAGTGGTCTAGTCAAAGGTTTGATTCAAGATCTGGTTGAGAATGACATGTGACGATATAAGCTGAAAAGACTTCTTGGCGGTCTGGAGATCATTTATTGACTCAATTAAAAAGGACCCCAGTGTGGTCAAATCACAATCATCACAGGCTCGTTCATTGTTTTCCTCCCCTACACATTCTAAGATGCACTACGTGACTATGCAAGGGATTACGTAATTATGGATGCATACATAATTACGAAGTTCAGTGCACAAGAAACCGTGGTAAGACTTACTATGTGTAAGAACCGATAGTGACAACCATAACGAAATGTGAACAATGTAATAGAGGTACGGTGGACGCACCAATAACACTTTATATACTTGTATATAAGTGACCCTCTCACATTGCAAGCATGATGTTAATTAAAGTTACTAGAAGTTCAAGACTCTAACCAGTGATTGTTCGATCTTTTCAACTTCATGTTTCAAGCTTTCACAAGTTTCCTCTAAATAAAATTTCGGGACGAAATTTCCTAAAGTAGGGGAGACTGTGACAACTGTGTTCTGTAAGCACCGTATAATGTAAAACAATGTTGGTTATCAATAAAACAATACGCTTTGGTGTTATTATATGTGTTCTTGTGTTTAATGATTTTACAATTTGATCCGATTTCGACTTCAAACTTTAAATCACTTTCTGGAAGGTTATACGCAAACTGGTGCTTAAACGCAATCAGTTTAACGCGACGTACATTCCGGAACTGTGACGAAAGCCAAACATACCCTAAATATCCCTTTCATAACTTAGAAATAAGTTTCGAAGGATTCGGTATGGCGAAAACATGTTTATTTAAACTAAAGAACTAATTACGACAAAACTGCGAAACGAACGTTGGTGACCGCCCGGATAATATTTAAATCCCACAAATATTGTGTTATGATTAAAATCTTATTTTAATCAGGTTCGTGTTGAAAAATAAATTAAAACGCTTAAAAACGTTATTTTCCAAGTTTAAGCACGTACCGCGTGTTTCTGCGCGACGCAGTGCTTTTACTGCGAAACGCGGACAACGTAGCCAGTCTTGGCAACTGAAATTTATTTCAGTAATACTTTGGCGAGTTTATTTTTATAGAATAATAAAAATAAATTGGAACGCCATAAATCGGGATTTAAACGCTAGATAAAATACCCGGTACCCGATTAAACACCTGTTTTTATCTAATATACCATCGAATTTACACTTTACCCCCCCCCCATCTAATTTCCGTTCAAATATTATGGGGACCACACCATATATTTTGTCAAGATTTTCCAAGATTTGAATTGATGTTTCTTGGATTTCGTTAGATTTTATTAGATTATGTTTAGATTTATGGGATTTTTCTTTTATAAGTACACCATACTTCAATCTACACCTCACTCAACCTCCTTCCATCCCTCCTCCCAAATCGTCCCATCTCTCTCTCTCACCATATTCATACCTTCAACTTTGTTCTTGAGAATTCATCACCATTTCAAGCTAAATTCAAGTTAGTATGAAGATCTAAAGGGTTTTTCAAGGTGCATTCAAGTAATTTCAAGCTTTCTATCATCAAAATCTCATCCCATAACCTACTTGAATCTTGAAGGTATAAAATTTATGTTTAAATCATACTCTTGATTCTTGGTTGTTCTTGATGATTTGAAGTTTCTCTTGAATCTTGGAATTTTTCACAAACTTGAGATCTAAAAAGTAATGGGTCTTGATACAAAATATAAATGGTGATGTATATATATGTGTGTGTATAACCGTATATATATATATGTGTGTATGAGTCTTGAAGTTTGATTCCTTGTTAAGTACTTGTTTATGATGTTGCATGTTCTTGAATAATAGTTTAAATGCAAGTGATTGATGATCTATGTATGATATGTTAAATGTTCAAGCATCAGCAAATAACATGAATAAATCACATATTAGAAGCATCTAAAACTCATATAAAATGATGATGCTATGATAGTGTGTTTTAGGCACTTGTACATGAGGATACATGTTGATTTAAAGCTCAAGAAGTGATAAAAAAAATGGTTGTATGACAAAAATATTTTTGAACAGGTTATAAACACTAAAAATAACATTTTTTGGTGTAATATAATGGCATAAAACTTTGACATAGGTTTGGTAGCATTGCATGTTGTACATATAGCTTAAAAAGTGATAAAATATGTGAAATTTGCATGATTTATATGCTCTATTTAAGACCTGCACTATTGTGAGTATAACAATTATTTTATTCAGTAAATAACATGGGTTGTGTCAAAATTTCAAGTCGTTTCGATTTCGGATGGTTCGGGTAACGTTTGATGCAAAACTATGCAGTAAAACGGTTAAAAATCGCCTTTTCGGAGAATTTTTATTAAACTGTTTTTGATCAGTAACCAAACTGATATTTTTTATACAAAAACAAGTATTTTAACTTATACTAAGTTTACTTGGTGTTCGGTTAGTCATACGTGACTTCCGACGCTCAAAAATGTTACCGAAACGATAAAATAAGTGTTTTTCAACATAACTAGAATGGGTTGTTCATAAGTAAATTTAATGTGTCACAATGTGCTATGTGTTTTACAATATGTGTATGATGATGTGTTAGTGTTGACAAGATTATGCGTATTACGCTTGAGTATATGTATATATACAAATACACCAAAATAATCAAAAATAATAACTTTTCGAGAAAACTCAAAGTTATGTGAAAATTCTAAGTATCGGAGAAACTTCGGTATTTATGTGAATTTTGATTATTAAAATCATCCTTACTTTATTTAGGACGCATAAACAATTTGAGGGATCGTGTTAACATTTAAAAACGCACCCAAGGTGAGTACATAGTCCCCTCTTTTACTGTTTTCCAAACATTTTGGGGTGAAACACATGTGCCTACTTGTCACTTTCATGATTTCATGCTTTTATTAGTACACTATTAGCACATGATTTCATTACATTGTTTTGCTATGTATGTTTACTTAACATGCTAGCACAATGTTTTACATTCATTCTTTTGCTATGTATGTTTACTTAACATGCTAGCTCATTGTTTTACATTACTTTTTCTGCTTTGTATGTTTACTTAGCATACTTAGTACATTATTTTACATTGCATCCCTGTTGCATATGTTCTCGTAACATATGGACACATTGTTTTACATCTCTACCTTGTATGTTTACTTAGTTATGTAATGGTTATTTAAGGTATGTTAAGCCTATTTCACTGTTCTGGAGTGTTTGTTGCATTAAACTGGTTATATTTACGCATCAGATCGCGTATAACCTTCCAGAAAGCGATTTAAAGCCCGAAATCAAACAAGAATTGATACGTGCAAAAGATACACATATTTATACAGATCCCAAGTATGAAATACAATATTTCATTGGCTTGGTATTTGTTTGATGGTGGTGGTGACATAGGTGTCACATGTGGGACTTGATTTCTGGCATTGGTTTGATGTTAAAATTCAAATCGTACGTTGAGATATCCTCTGTTTACTACAAAACACACATACACAACACGAAACGTTGCCATGACAACAGGGTAATAACTCAATCGCTTTTACAATTCAATGTCCGATCGATTGAAACTATCCAATGGATATTTAAGTGCTGCCCACATTAGGGTTATACTTTGTCATTCGTCGTTAACTCGATGGATGTTAAGTATCGCACTTTGTCATTCGTTGTGAGGGTTTGTATCTCGTGAGTTATCGTAAATGTTGTATTAGTTACTGACCTAGTTTTCGTGTGCATTGTTATGTGAATTTAGGTTAATCAGGCTATAATCAGTAGGCTAAACGCTGCCCATTTAAACTTGCAATGTGAGTCATTCTCTTTTTATTAACAGTGTTTTACAATACTCCAAGTATTTTAAAAAAATTATAATTACAGGGATTAAGTCATGGTTATATTGAATCACTGGCTAGTGGGGTATTGTGCACATTACTAATTTCTCACGGTTAGGCTAATAAATCCTAACAGTGATAATCGTCACTACTTGAGTGAAAGGACCCAATAGTGGGTATGACCATCGTCATCAGGGTGTGAGACGGCGCCAGATAAAAATAAGATAAAAGCCCTTGTAATCGCGCTTATGATGTAATTAATAGCTAAGTGTCATTTGGTTAACTTTGAATGATTCACCAGAATTTCCCCGCTGACAAAAATCTTTTTAAAACATGTTTCAGGCAACCTCATATGAATCAAGGAAAAGTGCTACGGAGCACTAATCAAGCATGAAGGGTGGCTCAGTTAAATAAATAAACATGTTTTGTAAACCAGGGAATTTCCTCGGGAAATTCCTCTATTGTAAATTACGGGGTTAGTCCCATGTTATGAAATAAAATAATCGGGCATTTTCAAATTTAAAGGTCCTGCTAAAAATCTTCCGCTGCCAAATCAAATAATAAATACCACGGGTTTTCTGCCTCGCGGCTCCTGGACCGGGTAAAACCGGGATGGGGGCCGTGACACCTTAGCTCGGTCCTTGAGTGAAAAAGGGAATTTTGGTAATATGTAGATGGGGATCTTCCTAGGGTAGGCCATGAAAGGTGGCGGAATTTTGGAACATTTGGATTAGGTGTGGTCGAAGCTCAAAATTGATAGCATTGGCATTTGGTGGGTTAATAGCGGCTCCAAGATTACCGACCGTGGGCCGTAGGTAATCCATGAGAGTACGTTGATCGCCATGGGGAGGTTTTTGTTGGTTTTTAGCTTTAAGTCTTTTTCTTAAAAAGCGCTCGGGTTCTTCGAGCGGCACTTTTATGTCTTTGTTGGAGGTGGAGGTCATGCACTGGGTCGTATTTTCTGCCAATTATATGAAATGGTGTATGTTTTTGCGAACAAAAAAATGCTGATCAGTTAACAAGCACGGCCCCGTGTCTATATAGGCACGACCCCATGTTGTCGAGATAATGTTTCTTTTTTCTTGTTCCCAGATACTGAAGGTTTTCCACGGTCTCATGCTCCTGTAACACGACCCCGTGTTTTTATTCCAGTACCCAGAGAACATATTCTTTTCTGTGTGACAACTGCCACTTTCTGGTAAATTACTTACATTTAAAGCAATAAATTACATTATACAAATACGTGATTAGAATATCCGGAATGCATGATTTCATGATATACATCTTAGAATACTTATGGAATATTCATTTATGATGCACATGATTCATTTTTAGTGGTTACATTTGAAACAGTGTAAACAGTGCATCGAAACAACTAGAGTAGTGCCTAGTAAACTAGTGTGCTGACAAAAACTCAGGATCCGCCAAACTAGTGTGATGAAATATTTTTTTTACTCAGACGAAAGTCCAATATCAATTATACGATAAACCCTACTTGGAAATACAAGGGTTTGGTCTAATATATTACCAATGTCCGATAGCACAAAAAACTGCCAAAAAGCACCAAAAATGACCATTTTAATATTTTTCCGCAAAATTCAGCATTTGTATTTTTACTACAAAGTGCAAAATGGGTTGTTTAAACTCAAATTCCATATGAAAATACATAAGGAACATCATATAAAAATATAACCAAATGTTTCTCTACAACTTTCATAAGCAAACCTTTCGACTATCTTCTTGCGGAACGAGCGACAAAAGACTATCCGAACTACAAATTGACATATGTAGTGAACTAGTGAATATTATTTTTGGGTCTTTTAAGGCCTATTTATAGTCATTCAATGTTATGAAACCTCTTGAAACATTAAATCCCTAAAACATCTAAACATTTAAACATTTCATCACAATTATGAACCATTAATTTTACTAACCCATTTTTACAATAAAAGACCCCCCCCCCCTCATGTGAACCGTGAACTAGTGGGAACCCCCCCTCTCTCTTTGTTTTTTTTATTATTTTATTTTTAGTTAATGATACTTATCTAAATAATAAGTGGAAGGTGTGGTGGCATGAAATTAACATAAGTGTAAAGAGTTAGTAATGTGGTGTCCTTGTTATAACACTTCTCATAAATCACTAACACAATTACAACTCCTTTTCACCTTTACTTTCACACACTTAACAAACTCTCTCTTCATCTTCATCATTTCATCAAGAACACCATAGAAAACCCACTTCATCTTCTTCATGTTTCTTATGATCAACATGGATTTTCATGGAACCTAAGAAGATCTAAAGCATTTGCAAGCTAAATCAAGTCTTTTCATCCATCCAAGAGTCTTCTAACAACAAGATCTTCATCTTCTTTGTTTCTTAACATCCTCTAGATCATCCCTAGCCTAGAGCTAGAAGTAAGCTTCTAACTTTATTTTTCATACTTATTTATGTTATGATTATTATTATAACTAGTAATAACAAAGTAATCATAAATAATAATATGAAGATACAAAGAAGCAAAAATTACAAATCATGATGTATATGTTTGTTTATGTGGTGATTAAGATTGTTATTTGCATATTTGATCTTGTTGAGATGATTAAGACATGTATAACTTGTTAGATGAAGTTCTAAAAATATGATCTAACAAGTATACATGAATATGTTAAAGTTTTTTTTAGATAATGGATGATCAAAATTTATGGTGTAATTAAAGTATCTAAGGTTTTAATTAAAAACAAGACTTTTTACAAGATAATATACAACATGAGATTTTTATAAAAGTTGTTAAAACTAGAAGTAAACTTGGTTTTTGAACTAGTTAAAATATGTTATGATCATGTTCAAAACCCTACATGATTTTGAGATCATCTTGATAAGATTATGTTATAAATCTTGTTATAAAGTTTATGTATCTTGTTTATAAAAGTTATGAGTAAATTGTGATGTTGATTTGAAAAGAAAAAGATATGTTTATTAAACATGGCAAAGTGATTAAAACAAAGGTTATATGGCAAAATTTTCTTAAAAACTATATGATATAAAAACTATCATTTTTAGTTCAATCTTTCCAAGATTTACAAAGATATAAAAGAAAGCTTTTTATAAAAAGAAAAGATTAGATAATTATATATTTTGAGAAAATATATACTTGTTCATTTTAACAAGTTATGTGATATGTAGTAATTTGTGTATTAGTTATATATATCAAAGATAAGAACTTGATTAAAATGGTGATAACAAACTCAAAAAGACTTTAGAATTCAAGTCTTACCAAATTTCATATAAATACGCCTTAAAGACATATTACGGACATTACGAACAATAGGACATAAATTATGGACAAAACGGACGACAGATGAACTTATGGACATATTACCAACCCGAGGACTTAATACGACATCTAGACGATCTTTCGACACGGACACAAAATTTGCGTTACTGTTAACAAACTTTGAACATTTTGAAAACTTATAAAAGGTATTATGTTTTTATTATCTAAAAAGTATAACTAGAAAATTTTTATAAAATTATATTTATAAAAATGAAAGACTTATCTTTTGGGTAAATATTTATATAAAATGGGCTTATATTTTTTTTATAAATTATATTGGGCTTAAACTAAATACTTGGGCTAAGCTCAATAGCAAATAACTCATGGGCCAAGCCCAATACCAAACTTATGGGCCCAAAAGCCCAACACTATTTAAAGCCCAACAATATTTAAACCCAACACTATTTAGGCCAAATAACATAACTTGTAATGAAATACAAGTATACGATTAATTACTACTAAACACGAATTCAAGGGAACTAGATCCGACTATATGACATACCAGATACACGATTACTTACATATATGTATTTGGAAAAATATGTATATAACGGTTAAACAATAAAGACATACAAGTCTTACACATAATTAAGACATAAGACTTGTACTCAAGTTATTTACAAAGACCGAAGTGTCTAACAAAATATAACAATGATTGTAGGTCGCAATACTGTTCAGGACTACCGTACGTGAAATCATATTTACTTCTACTCACTGAAGCGATATTGTGAGTTCATGTCCCCTTTTCATTTTAAATGTTTTTCAAGCTTTACAACTATCGGGGAAAATACATGTACAATAAGTATGATAAGTCAAGGAATGAAACACTTTAGATCATGTGAGAAATTAGGGCCATAACTAAAGCACCATTAATCCAGTTTGGACCAAGGAACAAAGGGTTAGATCTAATGGGTTTTGGCGAGCCCCACTCATGGCCATTCTTTTGCCTAGGAGTGCATTTGTTGCCCTACGACATGGTGTCGATACAATTAAAATCGTCTAGGGTTGGTTTGCTTCCTATTTCGTCACACATATTAATGTCCTTGCAAAACATTAATGATCACGATTTCATTGACGCTTTTCATACTATATTTGATTCAAATACAAATACATTTTTCATTTTTCGGGTGTATCATACACAACTAAACTGCATGAACTCGCTCAACCTTTGTTGATTTTTCTACTTAAACATGTATTTCAGGGAATTAGTGGACCTTGTCAGGGATTCTAATTCAGGAAACAAGTATCAAGACTCCGTGCCATCTTTTGAAGGGTTTATCTATTATATTGCCGCTTTGCGGTGATATAGTGGACAAAGCCTTAGTGTTTAAAACTTTCGTTTTGAATGTATGAAATAATAACACCTTAGTTTCTTTGAATGGTTTGTAAATTATAAACTTAATGTATGTTGCGCATCTTTTGAACAATTATGGTAATGGCAATGGAGTATGTTTTATTCATTTAGTATGTTTACTTATATCGTTATGCAATGAGAACCAACAGATCACACCTCGCGCTTCCGCTACGAGCAGGGTGTGACAGATTGGTATCAGAGCTTCGATTGTAGTGAATCAGGATTCTTTCTCGAGTCTAGTCTACAATCACTAGGGAACCTCTCACGAAAACAATTTATACAAAAACAAGAGTTTTCATTGCATAAACAAATTCATATCATACAAATCAAGCAAGGACATTAAGTGCATTAGTCTCTAAATGGTAGACATGAAACATTAAGTTAATCCGCATAAAACAAATAGAATAACTTAAAATGAAATTATGTGATTTCAACATTTTGTGTATATATATATTTGAAAAATTATTTTATTAATACATACGTCAAACCAATTATGTTACAGGATATCATGTCTTCATCCGAAGGAAGTAACATTTATGATGACGTGGATCCTATGACACCTTCTTCAGATGATGATTACATACCCGAGGTTCAGGTCATTACATCAGATAGTGAGACGGGATCTGATAGCGATATGGATGATTTTCAGCCGTTTGCATATCTAGGGGATATTGTTGACGATGATGTATTAGCTGTACCTCCACCACTCAATGACATAGTTATTATAGGTCACCCGGAGGGTGAACATATAGTCGAGATTATACCTTTGGATGTACTTCCTCTTGCTATGGTGCCTTTCGTCGACCTTGACGAGGATGATGACGACATTGTCCCGGTGATTCCCGTAGAGCATATAGATGATGACTTGGGAGACGGAGATGTTTATGATGTGGTTATTTTAGATATTGCATCACCGGTGGTCTCGGTGATCGATATTTCTTCGGATGCAGATACAGACTCGGATGCTTCTTCTTATGCATCCGTTACTTCATCTGCACTGCAGGCCCTTGGCCTACAGCGCAACGCAGTTGATGAGGATGCTCTCCTACCAGATGAGCCAGTTGTCCCTACACCTGACCATATTGCCTCTATCCTACCACAGACCGACCATACTGACGAGGCAGGACCCTCTGGACATGCCCACATACCACCCAGTGAGCCTCTTATTGCGCCACACTCTCCACCTCACGTCATGCCCGTGACAGATCCATACCACCCATCGCATTACCCATCTGTTACTACCGAGTTATGTGCTCGTGTGCTGACTCTCGAGCATCAGATAGACTTTATTGTCCGTCGAGTTCATGAACTCGAGGAGGAGTTTCTTCATCTTGAGGCTTTGGTATTTTTGACTCCATCACCACCAGCTCATTCACCACCTCATGCTCCACCACCACCACCAGAGTTACCACCATTACCCCCACTACCACCTCAGATACCACCAGTTGACTTACCTGCTCGTGTTTTGACACTCGAGCAGCAGATGATTTTCCTTCACCGTTTGGTTCATGATATGGAGGATAGGGTTTCTCATGTTTACAGGGCATTGTTTCCGGTTCCACCACCAGTTTTTCCTCCACCATAGACTTTGTGTTTGCAGGTACTTCTTTTGTGATAGGTAGCTATATCAGCGTTTTGTGTACATAGACTCACACCAAGTTTCAAGACAACTGAAAGACTAAAGACCGCATGGAATGAAGGAAAAATTTTGCCACTTTGTATATGTACTAGTCTAGTAAGACCGGGGGATGTAGCCCGAGTCTATTTTGATTTCCTTTTCAAAAACAATCATGTAATCGGTTGTCAGTTATATAAATAAGAAAACTTGGTGTTATCCTATATGTGCATTTGAATGTTATATGATACATGTTTTGTTGCTTGTATTGTTTGGTCTATTCACATGATATATTACTGGATTATATTTTTATTAATGTTATAAATGTGTTTTATATACTTAGTAAAAATATTTAACAAACCAACGCCTAAACTTAATCGTATATTCTTTTGGAAGAATAATGGCGCCAAGAAGACAACCTCCACGTACACGAACATCTAATCCACCCCCACCTCCACCAATGCCTACAAATGAGGCGGAATTGAATGCATTAATCGGAGAAAGGGTTTCCCAAGCTATAGCCCTTTATGAGGCCTCACGTGCCGAACACAGTGGTGGCACTAGCGGATCAGGAGGCCCAGGACACGGCGGTACCTATGGCGGAACCAATACCAATGGTAACACTTAGTGTTTTGTCACAACTTATCCAATTCCTTTTATAATCTATTCGTGTGTTTCATTGTTTGCTCATTCTTAATCCGTTAATTGTCTATTTCAGGATGCACATTCAAGCAGTTTCTAGACTGCAAGCCACTCAATTATGATGGCACAGGCGGTGCTGTGGCTTATGTGCGTTGGACGGAGAAAACGGATTCCACCATAAGAATGAGTAGATGCTCTCTTGATCAGCAAGTCACCTACGTCACTGGCTTGTTCATCAATGAGGCCCTTACATGGTGGAATTTACAAGTGCAAACTTTGGGTGATAGTGTAGCATACGGATTGACGTGGGAAGAATTGAAAGAAAGGATGAGAGAAAAATATTGTTCCCGTGCTGAACTCCAGAAGTTGGAGAATGAATTTTGGAACCTTACTATGGTCGGATCTGATATTACTGGGTATACACAAAGGTTTCACGACCTGTCTCGTGTGATTCCTTATTTGGTTACACCAGAATACAAGCGTATTGAACGCTATATTTGGGGACTTGCTCCTGAGATCCGAAGCCATGTTACTGCAGCAGAACCCACGACTATCACGCAGGCGGTAACTTTAGCTGTGAGCCTTAATGAAGACGCGATCAGGATGAAGAAATATAATGTGAAAGGAGATGAGAAGAAAGATTCACATGTCGAGTCTTCCACGGGTGGAAAAAGGAGTTACTCAAATTTCAAGAAGGGAACTCGTAGGAACAACAACTACAACAATAACACCAACCCCAACAACAATACCAACAACAATACCAACAACTACAACCGCAATAACCACAACAACAATAACAACAACCGCAATCACAACAACCCCAACAATTATAACATAAAACAAGAGAATACTCAGGCAAGGGATGCAAAGGCGTTTGTAGCCACCAATGATACTGGCCCGAAGAAGTACTCAGGTACTATGCCCAAGTGTGAGCGATGCACGTATCATCACGTGGGTAATTGTAGGAAATGTGACAAGTGTGGCAAACTTGGCCACCGTACCGAGTCATGCTGGGGATCAGGGAATAGATCAGGAACGGAGAATAGAAACAACAATAAGAATGGGAATGGGCGTGAGCAAGGATGTTTTGGATGCGGAAGCAAAGATCACTTCAAAAGGGATTGCCCTAAAGAAAACCTAGCTCGTGGTCGATCATTTGTGATTGGAGCTAAGGATGCGCGCCAAGACCCTAATGTGGTCACTGGTACGTTCCTCCTTAACAATCATTTTGCATCCATATTATTTGATACTGGTGCCGATTTTAGCTTTATCTCTATAGAATTTAAAAATACTCTGGGACTAAAATCTAGTAAGTTAGATGTCCCATATTCTATAGAATTGGCTAACGGTAAACTAGTAGAGTCGGGGGAAGTTGTTAAGGAGTGTTCCTTACAACTTGGAGAACAAAAATTCACTATCAATCTCTTACCTGTTGAGTTGGGTAGTTTCGATGTAGTGGTTGGCATGGATTGGCTATCCAATAATCGAGCCGAAGTTGTTTGCCATGAAAAGATCATTCGCATACCACTATTGAACGAAGAGACACTTGTGATACATGGAGAGAAGCGAGACACCCCATTACGGATCATTAATAGCATGAAAGCCCAGAAGTGCTTACGGAAAGGGTGTATTGCTTTTCTAGCACATGTTGTTGACAAGAAGACTGATGGGCCAAAGTTGACAGATATTCCTATAGTGAAAGAATTTCCGGAAGTCTTCCCTGAAGACTTACCAGGACTACCCCCTTATCGACAAGTCGAATTTCATATCGATTTGGTACCAGGAGCCGGACCCGTAGCTAAATCTCCATATCGTTTAGCACCTTCTGAAATGCAAGAGTTATCCACACAACTTCAAGAGTTGTTGGATAAAGGATTCATTAGACCGAGCTACTCGCCTTGGGGAGCTCCAGTCTTGTTTGTAAAGAAGAAGGACGGAACTTTCAGGATGTGCATCGATTATCGCGAGTTGAATAAACTTACCATCAAGAATCGGTATCCATTACCGAGGATTGATGATCTATTCGATCAACTACAAGGGTCGAGCTTATACTCAAAGATAGACTTACGATCGGGGTATCATCAATTACGGATTCAAGAGGAAAGCATACCGAAAACGGCTTTTCGGACTCGTTACGGTCATTACGAGTTTCTCGTTATGCCATTCGGCTTAACGAATGCACCAGCGGTCTTCATGGATCTAATGAATCGCGTGTGCAAGCCGTATCTTGACAAATTCGTTATAGTGTTTATTGACGATATCTTGATATATTCTCGATCGACTGAGGAACATGAACAACATTTGAGAACAATTTTGGAGTTGCTAAAGACGGAGAAACTATACGCGAAATTTTCCAAATGCGAATTTTGGATTCGCGAAGTACAATTTCTGGGGCATGTAGTGAACGAGAAAGGCATTCAAGTAGATCCGTCGAAGATAGAAGCAATTAAGAATTGGGAAGCGCCCAAGACTCCTACCGAAGTGAGACAATTTTTGGGCTTAGCAGGATATTATCGGAGATTTATTGAGAATTTTTCAAAGATTGCTCAACCGCTAACTTATCTTACACATAAAGACAAGAAATTCGATTGGGGAGAGAAACAAGAAGCAGCATTTCAACTTCTTAAAGACAAGTTGTGCATTGCACCAATCTTATCATTACCCGATGGTACCGATGATTTTGTTGTATACTGTGATGCTTCGCATCAAGGTTTGGGTTGCGTACTCATGCAACGTGAAAAAGTTATCGCGTACGCGTCTCGCCAACTAAAAGTTCACGAAAAGAACTATACCACTCACGACCTTGAATTAGGCGCAGTGGTATTTGCTTTGAAAATATGGCGACATTATCTATATGGTACTCAATGTACTATTTTCACAGATCATAAAAGTCTACAACACATATTCAACCAAAAAGAATTAAATATGCGTCAACGACGTTGGGTTGAATTGTTAAACGATTATGATTGTGAAATTAAGTATCATCCGGGCAAGGCGAATGTGGTAGCTGACGCCTTGAGCCGCAAGGAGCGAGTTAAAACGCTAAGAGTCCGAGCATTTGAAATGACAATTCACACAGATCTTATCACTCGGATTCATAATGCACAACAAGAAGCGCTCAAGGAAGAGCATATTCAAGCTGAAACACTTCGAGGCATGGAAAAGCAATTAGTGCCAAAAGAAGATGGAACTTTATACCTTATGGGTCGAATTTGGGTTCCACTCTTTGGAGGCCTTCGAGATGTTATTTTTGAGGAAGCACATAGGTCTAAATACTCGATTCATCCTGGATCGGATAAAATGTACCAAGATTTGAAAGAGTACTATTGGTGGCCTAAACTCAAAGGTGATATCGCGACTTATGTTGGAAAATGCTTAACCTGCGCGAAGATCAAGGCTGAATATCAGAAACCCTCGGGCTTGTTACAACAACCTGAGATTCCTGTTTGGAAATGGGAACAAATATCGATGGACTTCATTACGAAGTTACCCAAGACCTCAAAAGGTCATGACATGATATGGGTAATCATCGATAGATTAACAAAGTCCGCACACTTCTTGCCAATTCGGGAGAAGGATAGTACTGAGAAACTAGCGGAAATCTATGTCAGAGAAATAGTGGCTCGTCATGGGGTACCTATTTCAATCATTTCGGACCGAGATGGTCGTTTTGTTTCTAGAATTTGGAATTCATTTCAACAGGCCTTTGGATCACAATTAAATCTAAGTACGGCCTTTCATCCTCAAACTGACGGCCAGAGCGAACGGACAATCCAAACACTCGAAGATATGCTTCGTGCGTGTGTTATGGATTTAGGCGGCAATTGGGATACTCATCTACCTTTAGTTGAGTTTTCCTACAATAACAGCTACCATACTAGTATACAAGCTGCACCGTTTGAAGCTCTTTATGGTCGAAAGTGTCGCTCTCCGCTATGTTGGGCGGAAACAGGCGATAGTCAGTTAATTGGTCCGGAACTAGTCCAAGAGACTACGGACAAAATTTTCCAGATCCGAGACCGTATCAAGGCGGCTCGCGATCGACAAAAGAGCTACGCAAACAAAAAGCGAAAACAATTATCTTTCGAGGTCGGAGACAAAGTATTGTTGAAAGTCTCTCCTTGGAAAGGCGTAGCAAGGTTCGGTAATCGTGGAAAGCTAAACCCACGTTACATTGGACCATTTGAAATCTTAGAAAAGATTGGCACTGTTGCTTACAAGTTGAAGTTACCAGAAGAACTTAGCAGTGTGCACCACACGTTTCATGTGTCGAATCTTAGAAAGTGTCCAACACAAGATACCGTTATCATCCCTGCGGATGAAATTCACATTGACGACAAACTTCAATTCACCGAAGAACCTGTTGAGGTCACGGACTGGAAGGTTCAGAAAACACGAAGAAGTCGTATCAAGTTAGTAAAAGTTCGTTGGAACTCTCGTCACGGACCCGAGTATACTTGGGAACGTGAAGATCAAATGAAAGAAAAATATCCTCACCTGTTTCCGAAGACTCCTACAAAGAATAACAAAGCTCGAATTTCGGGACGAAATTCTCAATAACAGGGGGAGAATGTGACAACTGCCACTTTCTGGTAAATTACTTACATTTAAAGCAATAAATTACATTATACAAATACGTGATTAGAATATCCGGAATGCATGATTTCATGATATACATCTTAGAATACTTATGGAATATTCATTTATGATGCACATGATTCATTTTTAGTGGTTACATTTGAAACAGTGTAAACAGTGCATCGAAACAACTAGAGTAGTGCCTAGTAAACTAGTGTGCTGACAAAAACTCAGGATCCGCCAAACTAGTGTGATGAAATATTTTTTTTTACTCAGACGAAAGTCCAATATCAATTATACGATAAACCCTACTTGGAAATACAAGGGTTTGGTCTAATATATTACCAATGTCCGATAGCACAAAAAACTGCCAAAAACCACCAAAAATGACCATTTTAATATTTTTCCGCAAAATTCAGCATTTGTATTTTTACTACAAAGTGCAAAATGGGTTGTTTAAACTCAAATTCCATATGAAAATACATAAGGAACATCATATAAAAATATAACCAAATGTTTCTCTACAACTTTCATAAGCAAACCTTTCGACTATCTTCTTGCGGAACGAGCGACAAAAGACTATCCGAACTACAAATTGACATATGTAGTGAACTAGTGAATATTATTTTTGGGTCTTTTAAGGCCTATTTATAGTCATTCAATGTTATGAAACCTCTTGAAACATTAAATCCCTAAAACATCTAAACATTTAAACATTTCATCACAATTATGAACCATTAATTTTACTAACCCATTTTTACAATAAAAGACCCCCCCCCCCTCATGTGAACCGTGAACTAGTGGGAACCCCCCCTCTCTCTTTGTTTTTTTTATTATTTTATTTTTAGTTAATGATACTTATCTAAATAATAAGTGGAAGGTGTGGTGGCATGAAATTAACATAAGTGTAAAGAGTTAGTAATGTGGTGTCCTTGTTATAACACTTCTCATAAATCACTAACACAATTACAACTCCTTTTCACCTTTACTTTCACACACTTAACAAACTCTCTCTTCATCTTCATCATTTCATCAAGAACACCATAGAAAACCCACTTCATCTTCTTCATGTTTCTTATGATCAACATGGATTTTCATGGAACCTAAGAAGATCTAAAGCATTTGCAAGCTAAATCAAGTCTTTTCATCCATCCAAGAGTCTTCTAACAACAAGATCTTCATCTTCTTTGTTTCTTAACATCCTCTAGATCATCCCTAGCCTAGAGCTAGAAGTAAGCTTCTAACTTTATTTTTCATACTTATTTATGTTATGATTATTATTATAACTAGTAATAACAAAGTAATCATAAATAATAATATGAAGATACAAAGAAGCAAAAATTACAAATCATGATGTATATGTTTGTTTATGTGGTGATTAAGATTGTTATTTGCATATTTGATCTTGTTGAGATGATTAAGACATGTATAACTTGTTAGATGAAGTTCTAAAAATATGATCTAACAAGTATACATGAATATGTTAAAGTTTTTTTTAGATAATGGATGATCAAAATTTATGGTGTAATTAAAGTATCTAAGGTTTTAATTAAAAACAAGACTTTTTACAAGATAATATACAACATGAGATTTTTATAAAAGTTGTTAAAACTAGAAGTAAACTTGGTTTTTGAACTAGTTAAAATATGTTATGATCATGTTCAAAACCCTACATGATTTTGAGATCATCTTGATAAGATTATGTTATAAATCTTGTTATAAAGTTTATGTATCTTGTTTATAAAAGTTATGAGTAAATTGTGATGTTGATTTGAAAAGAAAAAGATATGTTTATTAAACATGGCAAAGTGATTAAAACAAAGGTTATATGGCAAAATTTTCTTAAAAACTATATGATATAAAAACTATCATTTTTAGTTCAATCTTTCCAAGATTTACAAAGATATAAAAGAAAGATTTTTATAAAAAGAAAAGATTAGATAATTATATATTTTGAGAAAATATATACTTGTTCATTTTAACAAGTTATGTGATATGTAGTAATTTGTGTATTAGTTATATATATCAAAGATAAGAACTTGATTAAAATGGTGATAACAAACTCAAAAAGACTTTAGAATTCAAGTCTTACCAAATTTCATATAAATACGCCTTAAAGACATATTACGGACATTACGAACAATAGGACATAAATTATGGACAAAACGGACGACAGATGAACTTATGGACATATTACCAACCCGAGGACTTAATACGACATCTAGACGATCTTTCGACACGGACACAAAATTTGCGTTACTGTTAACAAACTTTGAACATTTTGAAAACTTATAAAAGGTATTATGTTTTTATTATCTAAAAAGTATAACTAGAAAATTTTTATAAAATTATATTTATAAAAATGAAAGACTTATCTTTTGGGTAAATATTTATATAAAATGGGCTTATATTTTTTTTATAAATTATATTGGGCTTAAACTAAATACTTGGGCTAAGCTCAATAGCAAATAACTCATGGGCCAAGCCCAATACCAAACTTATGGGCCCAAAAGCCCAACACTATTTAAAGCCCAACAATATTTAAACCCAACACTATTTAGGCCAAATAACATAACTTGTAATGAAATACAAGTATACGATTAATTACTACTAAACACGAATTCAAGGGAACTAGATCCGACTATATGACATACCAGATACACGATTACTTACATATATGTATTTGGAAAAATATGTATATAACGGTTAAACAATAAAGACATACAAGTCTTACACATAATTAAGACATAAGACTTGTACTCAAGTTATTTACAAAGACCGAAGTGTCTAACAAAATATAACAATGATTGTAGGTCGCAATACTGTTCAGGACTACCGTACGTGAAATCATATTTACTTCTACTCACTGAAGCGATATTGTGAGTTCATGTCCCCTTTTCATTTTAAATGTTTTTCAAGCTTTACAACTATCGGGGAAAATACATGTACAATAAGTATGATAAGTCAAGGAATGAAACACTTTAGATCATGTGAGAAATTAGGGCCATAACTAAAGCACCATTAATCCAGTTTGGACCAAGGAACAAAGGGTTAGATCTAATGGGTTTTGGCGAGCCCCACTCATGGCCATTCTTTTGCCTAGGAGTGCATTTGTTGCCCTACGACATGGTGTCGATACAATTAAAATCGTCTAGGGTTGGTTTGCTTCCTATTTCGTCACACATATTAATGTCCTTGCAAAACATTAATGATCACGATTTCATTGACGCTTTTCATACTATATTTGATTCAAATACAAATACATTTTTCATTTTTCGGGTGTATCATACACAACTAAACTGCATGAACTCGCTCAACCTTTGTTGATTTTTCTACTTAAACATGTATTTCAGGGAATTAGTGGACCTTGTCAGGGATTCTAATTCAGGAAACAAGTATCAAGACTCCGTGCCATCTTTTGAAGGGTTTATCTATTATATTGCCGCTTTGCGGTGATATAGTGGACAAAGCCTTAGTGTTTAAAACTTTCGTTTTGAATGTATGAAATAATAACACCTTAGTTTCTTTGAATGGTTTGTAAATTATAAACTTAATGTATGTTGTGCATCTTTTGAACAATTATGGTAATGGCAATGGAGTATGTTTTATTCATTTAGTATGTTTACTTATATCGTTATGCAATGAGAACCAACAGATCACACCTCGCGCTTCCGCTACGAGCAGGGTGTGACATTCTGTACTGTAAGTTTGACACGATCCCATGTTGATCAAACACGGCTCCGTGTTACACCTGCAGAAAGTATAAAAAATGCAGAAAAAAAGAAAAATTAAAGAAGATAAAAAATGATTAGGCCGTCGATTTTAAACCTTCTTAAAACCCTTGTGTCCCCGGCAACGGCGCCAAAAACTTAATGTGGTGTTGAGTGTAGGAATGGCAATGGGCCGGGTATTGGTAATGTCGGGCCCTTACCCGGTTGTAATTCTTTGTCCCATACCCGGCCCGTTACCCATCGAGTATTTGTTGGGTAATTACCCGTCGGGTATCGGGCATACCCGCGTGTATCGGGTATACTCGTTAATTTCATAAAAGTACCCGTTAGGACAAATGTGCAATTTTTACTTTGATGTGTATATAATTTACTATTTTAATGACTATAACAAATGAAAATATGATTAATAACTTACATATCATATTCAGACCATATATACCAAACTAAATCAAAACGATTACTTAATTAAGTAGTTGTATCAGGACCACCTAATTGCATAAACATCCACATAGTAAAGGGTGATTGCTTCCATATCCAATATACATGCTCAAAAATAAGCTACTTATTCACTAAGCACTTGCTAAATACATATCCACATATAACTATAGAGAAGGTAATATGTACATGTACTAAGTTTATATATATGGAAATCTATAACATGATACTTTCAGGTATTATTCGGGTAAATGGGCCGGGTATCGGGCGGGTATCACTAAATCCCATACCCGTACCCGATTTTTTTCTTTATTTAAGCCCGTACCCGGCCTATACCCATTGGGCTTCGGGTATACCTGGCCCGTATGTTTCGGGTTTCGGGCATACCCGTCAGCCTTGGGCTTTTTTGCCATCCCTAGTCGAGTGGATATAATTTTTAAGCACTTTTAATCGTTTATCAAGCTTTAAATTTATAAAATACGATACACCACTATCACTCTCTACAACATGCTAGGGCAAGTGCACCCATCGTTGGCATAGTATAGTGACAGTAAGATAGCGAGGTCGTCCAAGGACACACGACCTTTTAATACCGGAATATCGTCAATGGTTAATCTAACCAAATTTTTGAGAAAATATTTTTAGTAATTAAATTAAAGAAAGAAACTAAAATAATAAAAGACACAAATAGACAAGATAGAATCGATTGGTTCTGACTTATCTTAGTTATAGTGGCAAGTCCTTCGTTTGGAGACAACGCTACCCTACACCATATTGGTCTGAGTCAGCAGGGATACAGTCCCGCAAGGCCGGAATATTGGAAGATAATTAAGTAAGTTATTAATGCAAAATGTGGCATGTCCCTCTTTTGGAGGCAACGCTACCCTCGGCCATGTTGGTCTGAGTTAGCAGGGATACAGTCCTGCAAGGCCGGCTTAAAATTTTAATAGTAGTTTATTTATAAGGGGTTCAAGCTGTTCTTACTTCCCCCGATTTGATGCTATCTGCCTCAAAGGAAATCTTAGTAAGCTTGAATCAAGTTCTCGTAGGATCTATACACTGAACGCGGCAAGAACTTTACCCAAACCACCCTTCTAACTCCCTTCCATGCAGTTAACATGCTTTATATAGACCGTAAAGACACGAATGAGTGAATCAACAAAAAAATGAAGAGATTATAGAATAAAGTTCACTTTCAATATAAAAAAACTAGTTATTAAAGTCATTAATATATACCCAATTAAAAAGTTAACCAAAGCTTGGAAATCAAAAGTAATACATGAAAGACTTGTCTTCACCAAGTGATGCAAGAGATTAGCCAAGCATGGCATTTGTTTGACAACAATTCTTACGATCAATCTTGGATCCCGAGACTACTACACACTCTAAAGATGGATGTTGGAGGAATGTGGTGGATGATGGTGGTGGAGTGGTGGCAAGTGTGAGAGAATTGGTTTGCAAAGGGATGTATTGCAATTGAACCAAACACCCCTATTTATAGCTGGAAACAGACTCTTCACATGCCCCCTTTCCCAGAGGGCACAACCTCATGTCTCATTCTTCTCGGTCTCCATTTAATGAGCCGTGTCAGTCCGTGTGCTCACACGGCCCCATGGCCTTGTACTTGCTGTACTTTTGAAGATTTTACATATCTGGGAGTTAACCACGGCCCGTGTACATGGGACATGACCCCGTGTCTCTTGTTTGCTTCTGTTTGCCTTTTCCTTCATGGAATCTGGAGTGGGGCACGATCTCGTGCTTGTCTTATGATTTGTTTTTTTGGCCTTGGGGTGAAGCTCAGAGGGTCGGCATGATGTATCAACTTCTATTCTTTTGTGTATATGTTGGTTTTTGCCGTTAATTTGTTCCTTTTATACATTTAAGCTCTTTTAAATATGAAAATCAAAAGTATATAAAGAAACGCACTTTTCCCAACATTAATACATGAAAGGGTTGATTTTATACCATATTTGATATAATCAGAGCAGAGTTTCTGATCTGTGAAACATCTTGTTCACCTTCTATAATCAATCATAACAAAAATCAAAATCAAACCAGAAAAAACCCAAAACCAAAATCACACACCGGAAAAAAATCCAATCCTCCTCTTGTTTTTGAGGTTCAAACTGGTGTAAGAACCCTAACTAGTATAATCAGCCGCTGCCGTCGTCCAGTCGATTATCATCTTGTACAGTGGCTTGATTAGCTCGATTCTCAGAGAGGTTTCCAATCGAATATCCATCTGGAAAGAGATTTATGAAGAAAGAAATGTCCGCATCTGAAATTTCAGCATCATCTTTGTTGTTTTCCGTAGCATCAACCTTGTAGTCCACGAACCCTCAGTTACCAACAGCATCCTGGATGTGACGAACCCTTTCATTCACTAACCACGAACCCTCAGTTAACAACACCCTCGTAGCATCAGTTGCCAATGAACTCTCATTCAGACGAACTCCTAGATGTGACGAACCCTCCATTGTTTCCCACGAACCCTTCTCATTTTGACTTCCTCAGCTTACGAACCCTTTCAAACTTCCCACGAACCCTTTTAAACTTCCCACGAACCCTTTCAACTACACAATAGCCTAAGAAACTTTCAAACTTCCCACGAACCCTTTCAACTATTCAACAGCCTACGAACCTTTCAACAGCCTTTGTTTCCCTTCCACAACCCATGAACCCTTCCACATCCCACGAACCCTTCCACATCCCACGTACATTCCTTTCTCCGGTCGCCGGTGGCTCGACGAAGAGGAGAAGACAGGCTTAGTGTGCGAGGTCGCTATCTCTCCTGGTTTAACCTCTCGCCCTAAGTTGATCTTTCGCTCCTTCCATTCGCTTCCGGGATTCGGTTCTGTTCGACCCTTTGGATCTGTTGCTAGCCGGTTCCTCTTCTCGATTGCTTAGTAGGTCTGATAATGGTCGCGGCTATCGTTATAGTGTAGCTTGACTGATTCGAATCCTATTAACCTTTCATAGAGTTCGTTCCTCGGCTAGGTGTTCCTCGGTTCCTTCTTCGTCAATTCCTTCTTGCCCACCTATCAGTCTTCGGCAAACTCCACAGAAGCGTCAAACAGCTCTGGTTAAAAATGTAAATCAATCATGGGAAGAACAGTTCTTGGATATTCGATTCTGGTGCCACTGACACCATGACGTTTGAACCGTTAGACATACGGTCAATGTTCAATCGTCAATAAACTCAAATCCACACTGCCAACAACAGAACGATGCAAGTGAAAGGAGGAGGAACAATTGAAATTTCACCAACTATGAAGTTATCAAATTGTCTTTATGTTCCATCATTATCGTACAAACTGCTCTCAATCAGCCATATTACCACAGAGCTAAATTGCACGTGTCGGGATTGAACCCTATAAGAGGAACAGATGATTAAAGCCAAATCTGGATCAGAGCAGTGGATCCAGAATAAGCAGTGGATGTATACAAGTCTCTCCCCTTGAAAGTGATTCTATCAACTGATGATCTCCATCCACTGATCCTTTACAACATCTGCTGACTTACAACTGCTGATCAAGTTAAAGACTGATGAAGACTAAAGCTCTGTTGATCAATCTACTGCTATGGGTCAAGCACTGCTGAAGATATCAAGTACTACTGGAGTCACAACAGTGGAAGGATAAAGCAGTAGTTTAGTCTTTCTTATGTAATGTATTGTAATCAGTAGTTAGCATAGCAGTGTTTGTATTAGATCAGTTGTTAGAGTTTGTTAGGAGTTTTGATGTCACTTTCATGGTGTGTCAGCAAAGATGCCATAGTGGTTTGGGCATGCCTATAAATAGAATAGTACCCTGTACTATTCTATCAGCTCTTCATCACTTTTCTTCCTGTACGAACAAACATTATGAGCTTAGGCTGAGGGGGAGTTTGTTACATGCATGCATATTGTAATTGAACCTTGGAATAAATTCAAGCATTCGATTCAATGTTAAAACTTGTGTGTTAAAAGCATTTCTCCTGTTTGATTGTGTGCAAAGTTTATTTCCATTTTAATTCCGCTGCATTACTTGTTCATCTTCATCATTTCTTAAACAAAAACACAATAAAAAAGAAACTCAGATCCTAACAATTGGTATCAGAGCTGGGACAGTCAAATTTGATCTAACAATCATTTTAACGTAAATAGTTCAGCTCACAATCGTTGATACTGATAGTTGTTCGTTTTGTTGGAAAACAGAGTAAGGTTTAATCACGTTCAAAGTTGATTAATCAGTGCCTGTAAAACAACCAGGATGACGTCACAATCACAAGATGATAAGAATAACATCAGATCACTTTTCAAACCACCCATGTTGAAACGTAATGAATACAACATCTGGGAGAGAAGGATGGGTCACATCCTTCCTTGCTCAACAGAATACCGGATTTTGGAGATCTGTTGTTTTTGGACCACATGTTCCTATGGGGCCAAGTGCTGAGGATACAAAGAAGTTCGAACCTAAAAAACCTGAAAACTATACTGAAACTGACTTTCAAAACTTCGAACTCGATGCCAAAGCATTTAGCATCATTGCATCTGCTATTCCAAATGAAATTTATGCTGGGCTGTTACACTGTAACAGTGCCAAGGAATTATGGGATGCACTTAAGGAACAATTTGGGGGAACTGAAGAAGTAATTGAAAATAACAGGGAAATTCTGAATCAGCAGTAGGAAACCTTTTGTCACATTAAGGGTGAATCATTGACTCAACAGTTTGAGCGATTCAGTTGTCTCATTAGTGAGCTAAGACTTGTTAAAGTTGAATTTGCTAAATCTACACAAAATAGCAGGTTTCTTAGATCATTGCCTGAAAAATGGGATACAATTGCTTTTGTGACCAGAAACTCTGTTGAGTTCAAAGATCTGACACTGACCCAACTTCATGGTAGACTCCTGACCTATGAAAGGGAGTTGAACCAGAAAAAGAAGTTGCAAGAGTCTGGAAAAGTTGCTGATGACTACTCATTTGGCAGCACAACTCTTTTGGGTCAGGAAGAGTCTGGTAGTAGTAGTAAGGATCAGAGTTATGATCATTACATTGACATAACTGCTGGTGGAACCTTTAACAACTCTGATCCTTACTCTACAAATTAAGCTTTCACTGCTAATTGTGAAAACCAGAACTCAGATAATCTGTGCTTTGAACTCAATGACTTACAGCACTTTGATCCAACTGATCTTGAAGAAATGGATATTTTGCACCAATTGGCTTTGCTTAGTGTAAGAACAAGCAAATTTTATAAGAGGACAAGGAGAAAATTCCCAGGGTTACATGGGAATTTAAAAGTGGGGTTGGATAAGTCAAAGATCAAGTGCTATAAGTGCAATAGGCTAGGTCACTTTGCTAGGGAATGTAGGAGTCAAACCACTGGTCCAATTGTTACTCATCCCAGCTCAAACCCTAGACCACAAAACCAAAGCACTGTGCACTATTCCCATTATACCCTTGCTGCCCATGTAAACACTGCTCATTATGTAAACCCTGTTCCTGTGCATTATGTTCAAACCACTGTCCCTCAAATCCAGTATGTCCAAGCTCCTGTACCTCAGGTTCAAGTGCAACAAGTTGCACCACAACAAGCTGCACCACCAGCAGTGGTTCAACCAGATCAACAAAGCTTTTTCACTCAAGGCTTTGTTGACTGGAGCAGCTTACCTGATGAGCTAGGTGATGAAAATTTTGCACTCTATGCTACTAATGATGCTTCTAATGATGAATTTTGTCTTATGGCATTAGAATCAATACCAGAAGAGCTGGATGCTGAAAAAGGGCAAACAAGTGCTGAAACAGTGGATGAAGTTGCTGAAGCAGTGGTTACTGCTGTTGCTGGTGAACTACTGCTGGAAGAAAATTCAAAACCCCTGATTGAACCACTGACTGACCCCTGGTCTGAAGAAGAAGAAGAGAAGAAACATGGTGAGAAGAAGGAGAAGGTGACTGATGAGAAAGAGCATACTTGTGATTGTGCCATGATGGCTGCAGCTAAGGTATCATTTTAGGTTTTTGAAAATCTATGTTCAGACAAGTGCATCATAGCATTTGCTAACATTAAAGAGGTGAATGAAAACCTTAGGGATAGAGTGTTGAATGATGAGGTCAAATTTGAAAAGTCTTTAAAAGAACTTAAAAACAAATTGGCTGAAAAGGATAAAGAAATCTGCAGTCTCAAAGAAGAGCAAAGCATAACCAAGAACTAACTCCAAACTATGGTAGAAAAATATCATGTTTGCAAAAAGGAGTTGGAATCCACCCAAATCACTTGTGAGAGATGGGTGGAATCTTGCAAAGGTTATGAGGTCATGTTAGAAAAACAGCTTGAAGGCAATGTAAAATTTGGCATAGGGTTTAGAAAATATGATGAAATTGAAAACACTGCTGCTAAACAAGTTGGTTCAGTTGAAATCTCACCAACCAACAAGAATGGCCAAGAAGTTAAAATAACTGACAAACTTGGTAACAAGATCACTTTGGAAAGATCTGTGGGGTCCTCAACTTTTGAGGAAATTAAGAAATACCAATTTAAACCCACATGGTCTGATGAGTGTGACATTCTTGAGAATTTTAAACCAATGGACTTCACAACCACTGATGGTGTAAAAGCTCCTAAAGCAAAGGTCATTCCTCTCAAAGACATCCCAACAGTGGTTCAAAACTCTGTTGCTAAGGAGTCTGAGAAGAAGAAAAGAAGATAAAAAGTTAAAAACCTTTTTTGTGATTTCTGTGAAAAGAAGAATCATCTAACAAAAGACTATTTTCATCTAAAAGCATATGATATCAACAAAACACGTGTTATTTTACCTGCTGAGAGCTGCACCATCTGTGGTAAATCAAACCACAAAACTCAGGAATGTGTGTATCTCAAATCCTTTGATGTAAAAAAGAATGAATACACTACAAAAACATCCTTGAGTTCATCAACATCATCTGTCAAATTCACCAAAAATCAACCATTGTTTGTGCCAGTTCAAACATCTATTACAAAATAGCTGAACCAAACCTTTGTTAAAAGAGATGTTCAGGTGACTTATGCACCCCCTGGCAACCAGTACCGAAGAGGTAAAGGTCAACCACCATACCAAAGGATCCCACATGTTTTTGAGGTTTACAAAAAGCCTTCTAAACCAAGAGTGAACAGGCATCCATTTGGTTATCAGCAGATCATTGGGCAAGACCCCCAGCAGTGGTTAGAAAAAAACAGAACCAAAATTGTCCAAACCCCTGAGCTAACCACTGTCCATCCACCTGAACTCATCCCAGACACTGTTGAGACCCCATCCAAAGCCTTATTGGCTTTGGAGACCCTAATGAACTAATCCTTTTACTTCATGTGCAGGGAGCTTCTGCATGCTTAGATAGCCTTTGGTATGTAGATAGTGGAGGCTCCAGGCACATGACAGGATGTAAAGTCCTACTCAAAGATTTCAAAATCCATGGAGGGGGTGATATATCCTTTGGTAATAATAGTAAAGGGAAGGTTCTGGGGTCTGGTACAGTACAGTCTGGTAATGTCAAATTTGAAAATGTCAATCTAATAGACAATCTAAAATTCAACCTCCTGAGTGTCTCTCAAATGAGTGATAAGGGCTATGGCTCCTTCTTCACAAAGGATTGTTGTAGGATTGTTGGACCATAAATGGTTAAAAAGATTGAAGAAATAATAAAAAATGGAAAAACTCAACTTGTTGCTCAAAGAAGTGGCAATGTTTATGTTGTTGATTTGTCAAAAGATAGCCCCTGGACTGATGCCTGTTTGTTCTCAGCTGCCTCTAACAAAGAGACAGAATTATGGCATAGGAGATTGTGGCACACAAATCTCAAGACAATCACTACTATATCCAAACAGGGGTTAGTAAGAGGTTTACCTCAAAAACTGTTCACCTGTCCTGAGCATTGTGTTTTCTGCCTAAAAGGAAAACAACATAAAAGCTCATACAAATCAATTGAAGAGTCCAAAACAACTAAGTGTTTGCAAATGCTTCACATGGATTTGTTTAGCTCAGTTAAAGTCATGAGTCTTAGGAAGAAAAGATATTGTTTGGTTATTGTTGATGACTTTTCTAGGTTTACATGGACTTACTTTTTACGTTCCAAAGATGAGACTGCAGGCATTCTGCAAGACTTTGTTACACAGGTTGAAAAGCAGTTTGATCTTCCAGTGAAAATCTTTAGGAGTGACAATGGCACAGAGTTCAGAAATAAGGAGCTAGATGATTCCTGTGTGTCAAAAGGAATTGTGAGGCAGTACAACATTCCAAGAACACCAGAGCAAAATGGGGTTGTTGAGAGAAAGAACAGAACTTTGATTGAGGCTGCCAGAACCATGCTTGCAGATTCAGGTTTGCCATAAACCTTCTGGGCAGAGGCAGTAAACACTGCTTGCTATGTCCAGAACAGGGTTTTAATCAACCCTAGACATCAAAAGACTGCTTATCAACTGCTGTATAAAATAAAGCCATTGATTTCATATTTCAAAGTTTTTGGCTGCCCATGCTTCATTTTAAACTTAAAAGATTTTATCTCAAAGTTTGCAGCTAAAATTGATTATGGTTATCATCTGGGATACTCAACCACTGCTAAGGCCTACAAAGTGTTTAACACAAGGACTAAGACAGTGGAAGAGACTTTGAATGTAAAGTTCAATGAACTTTCATCACTGAAAATCCCAGCAAATTCTGCAGAATTGTTTGATCTTGATAAATTCACTTATGAAAATACTGCTGTCAAGACTAACAGTGCAGGTCCATCCCAAAGTTCATCATCAAACTATGGATATGAAGTCATCATTCCACAACAAAATTCTGCATCAAATGGTAGAGCAGCAGATGTTCAAAATAGCTGTGAAAGCTCAACCACTGCTACCTCAACAGTTGTTGACCAAAGTATTCCATCAACCCCTGCTTCCACATCATCAAACACTGTTGATAAAAGTCCCCAAACTGTGGATAAAAGTCAGCATGTGTCCACACCATTACCTCCTATTCCACCACCTTTTGAAGTCATTGCTGGATCATCAAAGTCACCAGCAATGGTTAGCTCAGATGATTCACATCTGCAACCTTCCCCACTTAATGCCATTGTTCCATACCAAGGAGATCTTATCTTCTTGAAATCTCATCCACCTGACCAAATCATTGGCAACATCAATGAAGGGGTGCTCACAAGAAGTCAATCCCAAAACATTTGTCTTTTTGCTGGTTTCCTATCTCTCCATCAGCCAGTCAAGTACCAAGAGGCACTAAAAGACAACAGCTGGGTAGAAGCCATGCAAGAGGAGCTCCAACAGTTTAGAAGACAACAAGTTTGGGAGCTTGTACCATTGCCAGAGGGTGTGAGTCCTATTGGCACAAAGTGGGTCTTCAAAAATAAAACTGATGAAAGGGGTATTGTTGTCAAGAATAAAGATAGGCTTGTGGTTCAAGGGTTTAGACAGGAAGAGGGCATTGACTATGTTGAAACATTTGCCCCTGTAGCAAAATTAGAAGCTATCAGATTATTCCTGGCCTTTGCTGTTAACCACAACATCAAGGTGTATCAAATGGATATCAAATGTGCATTCCTCTATGGTAAGATTCAAGAAGAGGTATATGTTTGTCAACCTCCAGGCTTTGAGGATCCATTTAACCCAAATCATGTCTACAAGCTAAATAAAGCTTTGTATGGCCTGAAACAAGCACCAAGAGCCTGGTATGAAACTCTTTCCACCTTTCTACTTTTCATTGGTTTCACAAGAGGTAAAATAGATAAGACATTGTTTTTAAAATGGAGAGGGAAAGACTTGATGATTGTCCAGATTTATGTGGATGACATCATTTTTGGTAGCACATGTAATAAAATGTGTGAAGAGTTTAGGCAACTCATGACAGCTGAGTTTGAGATGAGTGCAATGGGTGAACTCTAGTGCTTTCTTGGTCTCCAAGTAAGGCAACTGCAAAATGGCACTTTTATCCATCAAGGCAAATATGCCAAAAAACTTTTAAAGAAATTTGAGATGGATGATTGTAAGCCATGCAGTACACCCGTTGCAACAAATAAAATAGCCATGTCTGATGAAAAGGATGATTTGGTTGGTCAAACTTTATATAGAAGCATGATTGGGTCTTTATTGTACCTAACTGCATCTAGGCCAGACATCATGTTTGCAACATGTGTTTGTGCAAGATCCCAATCAGCCCCTAGAAAGTCAAACCTTATTGCTGTAAAAAGGATATTCAGATACCTAAAAGGTGCTCCCACACTTGGTATCTGGGTATCCAGCTGATGGGAATATCAAGCTTTCAGGGTTCTCAGATAGTGACTTTGCTGGATGTGACAAAACAAGGAAGTCCACTTCAGGAGGGTGCCAATTCCTAGGCAGTTGCTTAGTGTCTTGGCAAAGCAAAAAGCAAGCAACTGTTTCCACATCCACTGCTGAGGCAGAGTCTATAACTACTGCAAGCTGTACAGCCCAACTGCTTTGGCTTCAAAATCAATTGCTGGATTTTGGTATCACTGCCCTAAAGACACCTATCATGTTGGACAGTCAGGGAGCAGAAAATATCATCAAAAATCCAGTCTCCCATTCAACCACCAAGCACATTGATATCTGACATCACTTTGTGAGGGATTGCTATGAAAATGGTTTGATTTCTCTGCACCATGTTCCAACTAAAGATCAACTAGCAGATGTGCTAACCAAAGCATTAGACACATCCACCTTTGAAAGCTTAATCTCTAGAATTGGCATGCTGAACGTGGAATAACAGGCAAAATCCTGTTTTTCTATGAATAATAGCATTAAGATGTTTTCAGAAAATCAAAAATCCATCCTTAAAAATAGATAAAAATGAATTTTTCATTAAAATCCTTAAAAGTCTGCCATAACCACTGCTTTGTTTCAAACATCTGTTCTGCTTATAAAACTGTCCACTGCTGAAAGTCAACCCCTGTTCTCTCATTTTCTTGGTAATCACTGTTGTTCAAAATCAGTGTTTTATCCACTTGTTATGGGCCGTTTTCTAAACATATATCCTGATTAATATTCTGGTTTTGATTGTTTATTTGAGGTCAGGATACCGGATCAAGATATTGGTAATATCGCGATACGATATCCTGGTAATATCTGATTTAACCACGTGCAGATTAAAGGGTATAAGTCTCCAACGTTCAAGTGGACTTCTTCCCCTCATGACTCGGGCAAATCAGTTAGATAAAAGACGTTGAAGCCGGAAGAAGTGGACTGCAACGTACATATGTGGAATATTCGCCGGATCCTGGAATAATAGGATAGTTGGTTGCTTTCTTTTTACTATAAATAGATTGATCGGATCAGATTAAGTCACACACACTCTTTCGCACACTTTGCTCTCTAGTTACTAGTAAACATTACACACAAACACTTGTACTCAAATCTCATTGTAACACTTAGTTGATTCGTATCATATCCTGCATTGTATCCTGATATTTGAAGTAATTGAAGAACAAGGCAGCTGCGATTGTCAGCTCCCGAGGTTTTATGCCGGCAATCTAGATTGATCAAGGGCTTTTGTAACAACTCTCACAAAAAGTAATAATTAGGATGATAATTAGTCAATAAGAAAACCCTAATTAAGACACCCAAGTAATTCTGCATTAACCCTAAAATTTTCAGAACAATCAGAATTAGGATCAGGGCCCCTAAAACTCAGGGGGGGATAAACCCTAGTGATAATTATCAATAATTTTCATTGTTGAATTATGATTTGACCAAATTTTTGAATCAGCTAAGCTAGTCCCAAGCCTAGGCAGCCTATAATTAGACTGCTTAGCTTACGGACTGTAAGGGATCAGGCATACGGTCCGTAAGGGAGTCTCAAAAATTGCTAGAAATAGGATACGAAAACGACGTCTCAACTCTGTCTGTACGTCTAGTTAAGGCTGTTACAGTACAATTAAACACACACTGATCACGAAGTGCTGCCGCAAAACAGGGTAATAACTCGATCGCTATTACGATTTTTTTTTCCGACCGATCAATATATCCAATGGATGTTTAAGTGCCGCCCACATAGGGTTATACTTTGTCGTTCGTCGTTAAATCGATGGATGTTTAAGTATTGCACTTTGTCGTTCGTTGTGAGAATTTGATCTCGTGAGTTATCGTAAATGCTGTATTGATCACTAACCCGGTTTTGTGTGCATTATTATTTAAATTAGGTTAACAAGGCTAAACCATATTCTGTCCGTGTTAAATCTGCAATGTGAGTCATTCTCTTTTTATCAACTGTTTTACAATACTCCAAATTATTTTCAGAATTATAATTACAGTGATTAAGTTTATGTAATCACCAAATTACAGCCAGTATGTGGGGTATTGTGCACATTACTACTGTTTCTATCACTTTAGGTAGGCGAACCTAAAATTAAGTGATATACGTCATTCATTGGGGCAACCAATGGTGATATGACTATAGTCACAGATCCGGTCGAGTGACAAATACTGTGGGTAGTTGGTAGATACCAGAAACATATGTAAAGACTCTTAATACTATAAATTATAACAAACGAGTCGTTTTAGTAAACTGAATGATTCACTCAGTATTTCCCGCTGACAAAATCTTTTTCAAACATGTTTCAGGTGATCTATTGTAATTCAGGAAAAGTGCTGGGGAGCATTTCAAGCTTAAGAAAGTGGCTCATTATCAAATAAAGAAATATGTTTTGTAAAAATAAAGATTTCTCAGTAAATCATGTTATTGTAAATTATCGGGGTTTTATCCCGAGTTGTGAAATAAATAATCGGAAAAAGTTTTTAGCTTTTAAAAAGATCCTGATGTTAAAATTCCGCTGCTAAAATCAATTAAATATATATCACGGGATTTCTGTCCCGCGGCTCCTGAAACGGGTCAAACCGAGTCGGGGGCCGTGACAGAAATAAGGTGGTATCAGAGCCACTGAGTTAAGCTAATTAAGTATTTAGAAATACTTAATTTTTCCTGATTACTATTATGTGATTATGTGGTTTATTAAACTGACTATGTGTTAGTTACAGTATGGGTAAGCAAAAGCTGCAAAATATCTATTTTAAATTAGATAGGTCAGTCTACGAAGAGGGAAGTTCATCCCAAACTAAATCTTCAAAACTCCCTACAATTCCTGAAGAAGGAATATTTGTGCGAAAAGCACAATATGAGAAACCGCTTTCTCCTAGAAAAAGGAGTATGATTATTAAGAAAAGTAAAGAGCAAATCCGAGAAAAGAGGATTAAAAAGGAAACCCAGGAATTAATCAATAAATCACCTTGGGAAGACAAGCTAGATGAGAAATGGGCAAATTTGTATATGCTAGCCACAGTAGCAGAACATGCAGATCTTTAAAAACCCTAAGTCTAGTAATAGCACTTCCCAGTAAATAAATAAATAAATCCGGGTGTGTTCTTTCCTGTTATTTTGTACAAATAGTGTGCAATAAAACTTCAATGTTTATTTGTTAAACTTTGTTCCAAAGTTTTAACTTAGCCTTTTTGTGCATTTTGCATATATGCTACACAACATGAATGAGATATCTGAAGCCTTTCAGAACCTCAATCTTTACCCGGTGAATGTAGAAGTTTCCAAAGATTTTACTGGATACTTTGCTGATGTGGAACAACCTGTAGAATTCAATGCTCCACCTTTGACAAAGCCAAAACGAAAGAAAAGAAATAATTATGTATGGGGTAGTCGTATACGTAGGAAAAAGCCAGCTACGAAACTTCCTAAAATAAACAACCCTTTAGAAAAAGGAAAAGAAATTATACTCAAAGAAAGTTCTAAACAGCAAGAGATGGAAACTGAAGTCAAGAAAGATTCTAGGCAAATGGAAATACAGTTTGAGGAATATTCTAAAGAAATAGAAATGGAAGTAGGACAAGGTTCTAGACCAACTCAGATAGAAATTGGAGAGAGCTCCAACCAAAACCGGGGAATAACTTTTCAGGAGGAAATAGATTTTCTATTGGTAAGCTGTGAGACTATTCAGCCTGTCAATACTAATGTTTTTACCTATCCTCTTGACAATCAACTCCCTATAAATCTTGAACCAGCAATCCCAGAACCAATAGTCCACTCTCAACCTGTAGAAATGGACGAATGGTGGACGAATGATTGGCAAGTTCAAAATATTGTCAACGACCCTTATTCCTTTCTTCCACAATTCAATCCAGAACCCCTACCTAATCCACCAATGAGTAACGAAAATATGGCGGAGCTTCGCCATTATGGTGAAGAATTGATGGATACAGGAAATAGAATCAGGGAGATAGGGGGACAAATTGCCTGGAAGTATGATGAAAGGGAACTTCGTTTTTAGGACGACAAGTGGCGAGAGATAGGAGGGCGGTAAAACTATAGTTGTGTAATAGTAAAAGTAATAGTGAAATCAGTCTGTAACATAACTACGAATAAAACTTTGTAAGATATTTGTGTGTAGTGATGCATACTATAACCGATATAAAATGAAATCGAGAAATCAATAGTTTTGACTATACATGTATTATTGTCTGATTGTTTGTGTGTAATTGCTATTTATCAGATACTAATAAAAAAAATTATATATATTATCAGATGGCAAATATTGATAATGAACCGGTAAATGAGGTTAATCAGTCGGAGCAACATCCAGGGGATCAATATATGACTAGACAAGATATTGAAAATATTGTTGCTCAAGGGATAGCCAATGCTATTCCAGCATTCGTTGCTGCTGTAAAAAGTCCAATCGAACCACAACATATCGTTCCTAGTAAACGTACTTCTGAAGATAACTTCAGTAATAGTATAAACGGGGGCAATAATCATGTTAATCATGATAATGAATCCCAGCACACGCTGCTCCCTAAGAAACTGAAAGCTGCAACACCTGGTTGCACTTTCAAAGAATTCCTTGCTTGTAAACCCACTGAATTTGCAGGCAATGAAGGGGCAACTGCATCACTGCGTTGGTTAGAGAAAACCGAAGTAGTAATAGCAATAAGTAAGTGTGCCAAAGATGATCAGGTCATGTACGCATCAAATCTGTTTAAAGAAGGAGCACTCGAATGGTGGAACACTGTGTTACAAGCTAAAGGAAGAAATAGGGCTTATGCTATGACTTGGGGAGAATTTAAGAATCTTGTAGAAAGAAAATTCTGTCCTGAGTATGAAAAGGAACAAATGGCAAATAAGTTCCTAAATCATCGGATGATAGGTGTAGATTGTCGTGGTTATACTTCGACATTCTTTGAATATGCTAGAGTGGTACCAACACTGGCTTCGCCAGAACCGATACTCAATTCTCGCTGTATTTGGGGATTAATTGGCGAAATTCGCAATATCGTTAAGGCTGCGAGACCTCGCACTATTGACGATGCAGTAGAATTAGCTAACACCCTAACTGATGAACTGATACGCACAAGAGATGAAGATAAGAAGAAGGAACTAGCTCAGAAAATTACCCAAGGATTTAGGGTGGGTAATAGTAGTAATTTCAAGAAAAGAGGAGCAGGGCAATCTTCAACTTTACCATTCTGCAAAATTTGCAAAAAGAAACATTTTGGAAAATGTAATAAAATTTGCAATTTTTGCAAAATGATAGGACATCGTGAAGAAAACCGCAGAAAGAAATCCATAATTTGTTACAATTGTGGAGAAGCTAGACATTTCAAAACAGAATGTCCTAAGTTAGTCAAACCAGTAGACAACAAACCTAAGGCGACCGAAGGAGCTACTAAAAAGAATGTCAGAGCATTCCAGCTAACCACTCAAGAAGCAGAGCTCATCCCGGATGTGATAGCCGGTACGTTTTTAGTTCACGACGTTTATGCAAAAGTATTGTTTGACTCTGGTGCAAACCAAAGTTTTATAAATACTTCATTCTGCCAAGCTCTTAAGTTACCCTTAACTACCATTAGGCAGATTTTTACAGTCGAAACCGCAGATGGGACTTCAGTAAAAATCAATAAGGTTCTGCAAAAAGTAGAAATAGAACTTTCAGGTCATAAATTTGCTGCAAACCTATTACCTATGAAATTAGCTGAATTTGATGTTGTATTAGGAATGGATTGGTTAATAGCCAACCATGCTCAAATCATTTGTGATAAAAACTCTATAGAAATTCAATCACCTACTGGAGAAGTAATCATGATTACAGGAGATAAACCTCGAAAGCCACTGAAGTTCATATCAGTAATGAAAGTTGCTAATTATGAACGAAAACAAGGAATAGTATATATGATTTCAGTAATCATTAGTACTAAAGGTAAAGAACTTAAGGAAATTCCTGTAGTCTCAGAATACCCAGATATATTCCCGGAAGATTTACCTGGGTTACCACCAGATAGGGAGGTAGAATTTAGGATTCATCTAATTCCAGGAACTACACCGATAGCCAAGGCACCTTATCGATTAGCTCCTACCGAAATGCTAGAATTAAAGAGGCAATTAGATGAATTACTAAGCAAAGGATTTATACAACCTAGTTCATCCCCTTGGGGTGCACCAGTGTTGTTTGTGAAAAAGAGAGATGGATCAATGAGAATGTGTATCGATTATAGAGAGCTAAATAAGGTTACAATTAAGAATCGATACCCATTACCTAGGATTGATGATCTTTTTGATCAATTGCAAGGCGCTAAGTACTTTTCTTAGATAGACTTGCGCTCCGGATATCATCAATTAAAGGTTCAAGAAGAAGACATACCTAAAACTGCTTTTAGAACTAGGTATGGACACTATGAGTTTACAGTCATGCCCTTTGGGTTAACTAATGCACCTGCAGCATTCATGGACATGATGAACAGGATCTGTAAACCATATTTGGATAAATTTGTAATTGTTTTCATAGACGATATACTTATTTATTCAAAAAGTCAGGACGAACATTGTCAGCACTTGCATGCACTCTTAACTCTGTTAAGAAAAGAAAAGTTGTACACCAAATTCTCGAAAAGAAGTGCAATTCTTAGGACACCTGGTAAATCATGAAGGTATTCACGTAGATCCTGCTAAGATAGAAGCAATTACCAATTGGAATGTTCCACAAACCGCAATGGAAATTAGAAGTTTTATAGGTTTAGCCGGGTATTATAGACGGTTTATTAAGGATTTTTCCAAGATAGCTGTACCATTAACTAAGCTAACCTGTAAAGCCATTAAGTTTGAATGGGGACCTAAACAAGAAGAAGCCTTTAGAATCTTGAAGCAGAAATTAACCAATGCTCCAATCTTAGCCTTACCAGAAGGAACAAAAGACTTTGCAGTATATTGTGATGCTTCAAAATTAGGATTCGGATGTGTGTTAATGCAACGCAAGATGGTAATTGCGTATGCTTCCAGACAATTGAAGAAGCACGAGGAAAACTATACGACTCATGATTTAGAATTAGGAGCTATAGTTTTTGCCCTTAAGATATGGAGACATTATCTGTATGGAAGTAAGTTTACTGTTTATACAGATCATAAAAGTTTAAGGTATTTATTTGGGCAAAAAGAGTTAAATATGAGGCAAAGAAGATGGATGGAAATCCTGAGTGATTACGACTGTGATATTCAATATCACGAAGGAAAGGCAAACGTAGTCGCAGATGCCTTAAGTCGTAAGTATCATGAGAAGCAAAAGCGAGTCCGTGCTCTTAGAATAAATCTACAAGTAGATTTAATGGAACAATTGAAGGAAATTCAGGAAACAGCAATCAAGGATAATGGTGAAGGAATGAAAGGTTACCTAAAAGAATTGGGACAAGGAAATGATGGAATTTGGAAATTCCACAAAAGCAGAATTTGGGTACCTGAACAGGGAAATTTAAGATCAAAGATTTTAGAGGAAGCTCATAAATCTAGGTATACTGTACATCCAGGAAACAATAAGATGTACCAAGATTTAAGAAAGAATTTCTGGTGGTTAGGAATGAAAAAGGATATAGCCGAATACGTATCTAAGTGTCTAACCTGTTCACAAGTTAAAGCCGAACATCAGAAACCTTCAAGACTACTACAACAGTTAGAAATGCCTGTATGGAAATGGGAACTCATAACAATGGACTTTGTTACTAAGTTACCCAAAACCAGAACAGGTAATGATGCTATTTGGGTAATTGTGGATCGGTTAACCAAATCCGCTCATTTTCTACCTATGAAAGAAACCTTTAGCATGGAAAGGTTAGCCAAGTTGTATGTGGATGAAGTAGTATCCTTACATGGAGTCCCACTCTCCATTGTATCGGATAGAGATAGTCGTTTCACTTCCCGTTTCTGGACAAGCTTCCAAGAAGCAATGGGAACCCGACTCAATCTAAGTACTGCATATCATCCACAAACAGACGGGCAAAGTGAAAGGACGATCCAAACTCTAGAAGACATGCTCCGAGCATGTGTAATTGACTTTGGTGGTAATTGGGATAACCATTTACTGTAACACCCCCAAAATTCCACCTGCGGAAACCCCGCGAGGCGTGTTACGCATCAGAGTTCGAGCCACCAATCACATTGAACCAATGATAAATATTTAAATAAGTCATGACATTAATTACTAAAATAAGATGTCAACATGATATCAATTCTCAAAAGTTGTGTAGCGGAAGCATGTAATCGTTTAGCAATCGTTTCATAATAATAATCAAAATCAATGTATTGTTTATAAGTGAATCCAAGAGTCTCGATCCATGACCACTCCAGCACTCCCAGATAGCAAGTCCATGTTCCAAGGTTAACGACCTACAAGCATGCAAACAAGTGTGTCAGACTACGCTGGTGAGTTCAAGGTTTTGTTAACGTGTTGTGTTACCAGATATATGTTAATGCGATTCGATGCTGCGTTACGATGTTGCTCATGTTAGATACCCTAGGGAGTGTGCCCATGTGTATCCGGGGAGTGGGTACCCCTTAACGACCGATTGCTATGTTGCCATCGTTAGATACCCTAGGGAGTGTGCCCATATGTATCCGAGGAGTGTGCCTCTAACAACCATAGCCATACCCAGATAATTAGTTCACGCCCTTCCTTACGGCCCGGTGTGAGGTTTCCCACCTAATAGCGCTATCAACTAATTACCCCCATTGCCCTCTAGGCAATCCGATGATAGATTCCATGTTCAATAACCAAAACCGATTAAGTTGTTTACCCAAAGTTTCCCTTCCAAATGTTTACCAGTTGTCCCAAACCACCGGGATGCATGCTTGAGAAGATGCAATGAACTCACCTGGGATTGCTCGGTATGATACACGAAAAGGTTCAGTTAAGCTACAATGTGATCAACCACGCCCTAGCAGGTTTATCATACAGGTCAGGTTTGTATTCAAGTATTGCACGTACAGTTACACAGAGTTAACACGTTACAAACACGTAGAGATCATAGCAACACTTAGCAGTTAAGCAATACAAGTTAACAGTCATAACATATTCGAACTGGTACGATTTAATAAGCCCATAGTTCCTGGCCCAACATCATAAGCGATTCAATGGCATATACGGTCCAAGTAACAAAAAATATCTTGTGCGATCCGGATTGGGTTGTGCGTTCCAAACCAGCCCAATCCCAACTTAATAACCGGCCCAAACTGAACAGTGTCCACTTGGTTTGTGCGATCAGATTAGCCCAACCCAATTAACCATCCGGCCCAACAGTTCAAGCAAACATACAACATGTGCGATCCAAACAACTAACTCACAATTGATTTATGCGATCGAGAGCTTGTGCGACTGGGGACCGCTTTCTGCGATCAGGCCTCTTGTGCGACCAGATCGGCTTGTGCGAGAGGAAACCCTTGTGCGAACGGACTTCTTGTACGATCAAGAAGTCTTGTGCGATTAAGGACTTGGGCTGTCCGGCCCAGTAACGTTAACAGATCAGACATTTGCGTGTGGCCCAACATCTTGTGCGATCCACAAGATGTTGTGCGATCATACGATGCTATGCTTGTACACTGTGTTTGTTGGTTTATACATGACTTGTGCGATCAGTATTTGAATTCCGAGTTTTATGCCCATTCGGTTACAACATTAATCTAGCCAAATCAATTTCAAAGTTTCCAAGTTTATCATGATCAATTAACAATTTCCATTTCAGCCATACATCGATCAAACAAGCAATCAATTCCAAATTCGTAGGAACCCTAATATGATCATATGAACAATGACAACATAACATCTATCACCATTAACTATCAGCTCATAATCCTTATTTCTAGCATGATTCCTACTAACCACAACATCCAATCATGAACATATTGTAACCGATTATTATCTGATCGATTCTAGATCCTAGCACATGATTATCCATCCATATAATTCATATCACAGCCGATTACAATCATTCGGTATATAAATATTACGAACATAACGATTAGCATGAACATATTCCAAAGCACACACACAAGCCGATTAACAAGCATTCGGTTTGCTATCAACTTAACAACATCAAAACAACATATTGCAAGACACTCGATTAATCATGTAATCATGCATTCTCTAAGACATGTGAAATCATATATCATAAATCAACAAATAATCAAACACTAACCGATTGATAGAAGGTGATCTGATACGGGATTGATCTTCGAGAGAAAGGGAAGTGATGGCCGTCGGCTTAGAGAGAAAGGAACCGAACTAGGGTTTTGTAACTTGTGTTTTGTGTAACAAATGAGACGTAACACCCTAAGGGTGATTGCTTGTATGCGTGTAAGAGGAGAATGGGCCGAACCTACACATGGGCTTGCCCATATGTCCGAGTACAAGCAATTACGGCCCAAATGGGCTTGTGCGGTCGAGTGGGTGTGTGGGTTGTTGTGCGATCGGATCATCTAACACATATACATTCATATAACATGTCCTACATTCATTCAATCATATTATTCACATAATCAGTCAAGTTCATAAAGTAATCAGTCAAGTTCATAAAGTCGTGTCGTGTTCACGAATGTTACACAAAGGTAGGTTCGGAATTACGAGTTGTCACAGTATCCCCAACTAAAAAGAAATTTCGTCCTGAAATTTGGTACGCACTCACTGAGAAAGCTAGATAAGTTAAAGCTAGGTAAGTTATATCGTTTGCTGGTTTTCCTGGGGTGTCACATCCTCCCCAACTTGAAAGAAATTTCGTCCCGAAATTCACCAGTGATATCAAGAGTTGGTTCAATCCCTTGAACAATTGAGAACATTGAAGTTTTAACATATCCTTCCGTTCCTATGTGAACTTCAGTCCACGTATTGAAGTTTAACAAGCCCTCACGATTGTCATATGACTCATGCTAGCGAACCTTGACTTCTTAGCCCATGCTTTCGATAGATTCCCTGATATATACAACTGATCCGATGACCTCAAATTCCGGTAAGGGTATCACCAGGGTTTCATCGGGCCACCACTGCCTTAAACTTAAGGCATACATACCATTACGATAGTTATCCCGTTTCATCAATTAGCCTGAGTTTGTGAGCCAAGTCACCGTTTGTTCCAGTAATCCGAGCGTCTCACGCGTCGTAAAGTAAGCTTGCCATGTTTTCTATAGCATACCGCAACCCCCCCCCCCAGGGTGATGCTTTCGATAATGACACGTTTGCCTACAACAAACTCCCAGTGTTACCTAAGCTAATCAGCTTTCCTAGCGCTCATGCGCTGCCATCAAACAATTTCCGATCTAAGCAATGTTCGAGAGTTTTGAGCTCAGGTCTTGGACCTGCGATTACGTTGTCAACTACATTAGTCCAACAAGGAGATTAGAGTTACTGTCCAGGTTATGCCTCAGCATGGGCTGTATGCATACTATCATGGTGCAGCTGCATTAGAGCTTCTTCCCAAGATAAGTGTCCTTCCCAAACGTTTACTAAAGTCAGTTATGCACATACTTACAACATGCCTTCGTATGCTCAGATGGTTCGTCACTTTGCTCGATTGTCCTCATGCCTATAATCCGTCTCTTCCAGAGAAATTTTCACAAGCTGAGAAGACTCATCAGTTCCCTTGACTGCAAGGAGGTGCGCTGGTCACATTCAGCGATCAACGATTGTCTCTGTTTGTGTTTCCATTTCGAGTTGTAAGTAGACTAGTGGCAACATTCATAACAGTCTGCTCCCATCTTCCACATAGGTGTTGCCAGTTTCTTATACTTCGCCTTGACTTTTCCCAAAGTCAAAAGTCATACCCATACATTGTTAGGCGGGTTTTCATTCCCAATCATCAGCACAAGATTTACATGTCCAAACGTCTTTCTTTAAAATCCAGTTGAATAGAGTTTTCGAAGCCAGTGTGTTTTGCTAACCACAACTTCTCTACCGTTGCTGTGAAATGAGATTTATAGTCGTTCTATGAGTTAATGAATATCGTTCGTTTCACCAAGGTTGCTCTTCCATGCCCCGCATGGACTCAACTTGAAAATTCTCTCCCGTTAGTTCCCTAGTCTGTACAGAACGAGTTGGGTCAGGTGGGTTAGAGTCGATGGCGAGCTGCAAAGTCCATACACGTTCAGGTTCCACAGTCGTACTCCACTCAGAAGTTCCATCCAACGATGCCATTTACTGACTTAGCTCTTTCGACACCAGAGTACACAGAAGGTCCTTGTGATCGGTCTAGTAACGCATTTGGTACCGTCCAAGTAATGCCTCCGTGTAACTCCAAAGACCACGGTTTCCACCACCAGTTGTGTGTCATGCAGTTCTTCGTAAGTCGTTACTCTCTCGTGTTGCGTCGACGTGTAACTAGGACTCTGATTCAAAACATAATGATATACCACTGTATTACCCATGCCCTTGGGTAAAAATGAGGCTCAGTACCTTACTGAATTAGGATTCGAAAGCTGAAGAGACGTCCTCATGTTCTGTCTTTCGCGAACACGGCACCCCGCTGTGCTAAAGGGATCTAAGCTATGCGGCCTTCGAAATTCCTGTGATAAATCAAGCGGAACCAAGAAATCATTGTATCCTCGAAGGACTTTTAGTGTCGATCAATTTCCAAAGAAAACGGGTCTTAGCGAGATTCACGTGCATTCCCACTTTGTTGATTACATTACCCAAAAGGTACCTCTCGAATTCAGAAGCTACATTTATCAAGACGTCGCGTGATGTGGCTCCTCCATCAGGACCTCCCAAATAGGATAAAAAGTTGTCCATGTTGTTGCTTTCCCCCCGAGAAGGGTTCAAAATGTCACCCACTAGCACGGTCGGTTCACATGATCTATGAGACTGCTGGTGTGATGATCGCTCTAAAGGTCTTGGAGTGCAAAGTTGTATGGCCGAATTGCGTCTGGTAAGCTTCTTTAAGAACTTTCTCCCCTTGGGTTTCCATCTGATAATAATGCGCTCGTAAGTTAATCCTTGAATGAAAGCTCGTCTCTTGTAACTAGTCGATCGGTTTTCGATACATGGCCGCGGCAAACGGTTCTCAACTGTCGTCTCGATGGGTGCTCGATAATTGGTACGTACACACAAAAAGGCTTATCTTCACGGATATAACTGGGGCTTCTCAAAGTGAGAATTAGGTCCAACAAACTCTTGTGCAACAATTCTCGTAGTAGATTACACGGTTCTTGCAACCCTTCTGGTGTAAGGCGGTAAGAGTATGAGTATTCGGAGCTCCCTCTAACCGTGAGATCACTGAGTTTCTGACTAATAGTTGTGGTAGTAGACCTGAAAGCTCCTCCAATTGCACTTTGAGATGAGTCACAACAATCGGTAGGTCCTCGATCCTATCTTACTTAGTCTGATCATTAGATATAGTTGCTAATACAGTAAGGTCCAACTTCCATAGGCGCTTTCGAGGCTGTCATTACTGACATGATGCTAATCTTTTCACCACTCTGGTACTTTAGAGCATATAGTGACGCTAAATTCCTTCTCACAGGGTACGTCCGGGCAATATGTCCTAATAACCCACCAACACTAACTATTGCGCCGTAACTGCCAAGGATAGTAGAGGTAACACCGGTGTCGAATGTCTGTCCCCCGCAATATCGAGTTTGCATCCCAACTAACATATGCGGTTTCCCCTGACCTGCCATCAGCCGGTTTCATAACAGGTTTGGTTTCAAGAAGCATCAGGGTTAAACGGAATCGAGCCGAAGCGGTTTGCTATCCATCCAAACTACCATGTTGTTATTGTCCTGTCGTCGCCCACGTCAATCCTAAATATCCTTTCGCGAGCACCACTGCCGGTGTTATTGTTACAATCACACGAATTTCTACCATACTGTCATCGCTCCCTTGGTTGTTGTCGTTTTGAATTATCAACTGCCGTTACATGCCGTAGGCACCTTCATTTCCATACTGTAAGCTACTATTACAAGTACCTTGATGTCACGATAGTTGTTGCTTCTAATGTTGTTGCTCGAAACAGGACTCTACGATCCTTCACCAACGATGTCCATCTCTTCATATTTCGTGCTAAGTTCCAGGGTGCTATTCGTTGTGTTGGAGGTTACACAGTCCACATCCTGGTCGATTGTCATCGTTTACGTTTCGATTGATTCATAAAAGTCGGCTCCCATAAGTTGCTGACTAGAATTAAGGATTCGTTTGGAGTCAAATCGTTGATGTTCATTGTCAATAATTGGAGTCGTTCAAATGCTGAAGTCGGTAGAGTACTAAATTTACTCTTTGCCCATCGTTCTTACAAGTTGACTGGGTAAAACACGGTATGTTTCCAGAGTGTTACAGGTGTGACCGCCCTTCAGGGTCTGAGATGTGAGTATATTGAGTTCCAACAACAAAGAGGAGTGAGGGGGAAAGAAAAGGGGTATAAACCAATCATGGACGCTGCAACATCCACTCAGGGACGTTCGTACAAGCACCTAACATTCTACTTAGTTCGCTAGGCGTTCAAAGGGACGTTCAAGTAATACTCGATAGCATTGCGATTTCAAAAGGATTCAAAGAGAGGTGAGAAAGTCACATTTGAGTAGGAGACGATCACTGTTATGACTCCTATTAGTTTGTTACGTTTCACACTGATCAATTAACAGAGCGGAACCCCTCCTTCACTTGTTAGGCCTCACTGGGACTCGCATGCACCCCACATTATTATTATGTGTGCACCCACAATAATATTGTGATTTGCATGCTCATCTCAGCTCCTCCTAACTCATGTCGAATGGTTCCCCCAACTCGAATAGCAAACAAAGAGCATCACATAACATAAGTCACGAATGTTTAGGGAAATACCACCCTATCAGTCATATAACATGTGCTAGGGATACATAAGTTCATACTATCGTGTTTAACATGCACCAGCATGCAATATCATATGTAAGTGTCCACTAGTTACGTAGTTCAATGAGTATACGAAAGACTAACCTTGCAATCTGGAGCTGAGTGTCATGATCGATTTTCGAAGGTGTTGGGTTATAGTCTGGTTTTACAAAAACGTTTTAAAACCTAGTTCACTATAACCAGTGGCTCTGATACCAACTGTAACACCCCCAAAATTCCACCTGCGGAAACCCCGCGAGGCCTGTTACGCATCAGAGTTCGAGCCACCAATCACATTGAACCAATGATAAATATTTAAATAAGTCATGACATTAATTACTAAAATAAGATGTCAACATGATACCAATTCTCAAAAGTTGTGTAGCGGAAGCATGTAATCGTTTAGCAATCGTTTCATAATAATAATCAAAATCAATGTATTGTTTATAAGTGAATCCAAGAGTCTCGATCCATGACCACTCCAGCACTCCCAGATAGCAAGTCCATGTTCCAAGGTTAACGACCTACAAGCATGCAAACAAGTGTGTCAGACTACGCTGGTGAGTTCAAGGTTTTGTTAACGTGTTGTGTTACCAGATATATGTTAATGCGATTCGATGATGCGTTACGATGTTGCTCATGTTAGATACCCTAGGGAGTGTGCCCATGTGTATCCGGGGAGTGGGTACCCCTTAACGACCGATTGCTATGTTGCCATCGTTAGATACCCTAGGGAGTGTGCCCATATGTATCCGAGGAGTGTGCCTCTAACAACCATAGCCATACCCAGATAATTAGTTCACGCCCGTCCTTACGGCCCGGTGTGAGGTTTCCCACCTAATAGCGCTATCAACTAATTACCCCCATTGCCCTCCAGGCAATCCGATGATAGATTCCATGTTCAATAACCAAAACCGATTAAGTTGTTTACCCAAAGTTTCCCTTCCAAATGTTTACCAGTTGTCCCAAACCACCGGGACGCATGCTTGAGAAGATGCAATGAACTCACCTGGGATTGCTCGGTATGATACACGAAAAGGTTCAGTTAAGCTACAATGTGATCAACCACGTCCTAGCAGGTTTATCATACAGGTCAGGTTTGTATTCAAGTATTGCACGTACAGTTACACAGAGTTAACACGTTACAAACACGTAGAGATCATAGCAACACTTAGCAGTTAAGCAATACAAGTTAACAGTCATAACATATTCGAACTGGTACGATTTAATAAGCCCATAGTTCCTGGCCCAACATCATAAGCGATTCAATGGCATATACGGTCCAAGTAACAACATAAAATATCTTGTGCGATCCGGATTGGGTTGTGCATTCCAAACCAGCCCAATCCCAACTTAATAACCGGCCCAAACTAAACAGTGTCCACTTGGTTTGTGCGATCAGATTAGCCCAACCCAATTAACCATCCGGCCCAACAGTTCAAGCAAACATACAACATGTGCGATCCAAACAACTAACTCACAATTGATTTATGCGATCAAGAGCTTGTGCGACTGGGGACCGCTTTGTGCGATCAGGCCTCTTGTGCAACCAGATCGGCTTGTGCGAGAGGAAACCCTTGTGCGAACGGACTTCTTGTACGATCAAGAAGTCTTGTGCGATTAAGGACTTGGGCTGTCCGGCCCAGTAACGTTAACAGATCAGACATTTGCGTGTGGCCCAACATCTTGTGCGATCCACAAGATGTTGTGCGATCATACGATGCTATGCTTGTACACTGTGTTTGTTGGTTTATACATGACTTGTGCGATCAGTATTTGAATTCCGAGTTTTATGCCCATTCGGTTACAACATTAATCTAGCCAAATCAATTTCAAAGTTTCCAAGTTTATCATGATCAATTAACAATTTCCATTTCAGCCATACATCGATCAAACAAGCAATCAATTCCAAATTCGTAGGAACCCTAATATGATCATATGAACAATGACAACATAACATCTATCACCATTAACTATCAGCTCATAATCCTTATTTCTAGCATGATTCCTACTAACCACAACATCCAATCATGAACATATTGTAACCGATTATTATCTGATCGATTCTAGATCCTAGCACATGATTATCCATCCATATAATTCATATCACAGCCGATTACAATCATTCGGTATATAAATATTACGAACATAACGATTAGCATGAACATATTCCAAAGCACACACACAAGCCGATTAACAAGCATTCGGTTTGCTATCAACTTAACAACATCAAAACAACATATTGCAAGACACTCGATTAATCATGTAATCATGCATTCTCTAAGACATGTGAAATCATATATCATAAATCAACAAATAATCAAACACTAACCGATTGATAGAAGGTGATCTGATACGGGATTGATCTTCGAGAGAAAGGGAAGTGATGGCCGTCGGCTTAGAGAGAAAGGAACCGAACTAGGGTTTTGTAACTTGTGTTTTGTGTAACAAATGAGACGTAACACCCTAAGGGTGATTGCTTGTATGCGTGTAAGAGGAGAATGGGCCGAACCTACACATGGGCTTGCCCATATGTCCGAGTACAAGCAATTACGGCCCAAATGGGCTTGTGCGGTCGAGTGGGTGTGTGGGTTGTTGTGCGATCGGATCATGTAACACATATACATTCATATAACATGTCCTACATTCATTCAATCATATTATTCACATAATCAATCAAGTTCATAAAGTAATCAGTCAAGTTCATAAAGTCGTGTCGTGTTCACGAATGTTACACAAAGGTAGGTTCGGAATAACGAGTTGTCACATTTACCATTAATCGAATTCTCCTATAACAATAGTTATCACTCAAGCATCGAAGCCGCTCCATTCGAAGCACTGTATGGACGCAAGTGCAGAACTCCGGTTCGTTGGGCAGATATAGGAGAAAGTCAATTATCAGGTCCAGAAATCGTGCAAGAAACCACAGACAAGATAACCCAAATCAAGGAAAGATTGAAGACAGCTAGAGATCGTCAGAAAAGCTATGCAGACAATCGCCGCAAGCCACTAGAATTCCAGATAGGAGAGAAAGTACTTTTGAAAGTATCTCCTTGGAATGGAATAGTACGATTCGGTAAGAAAGGAAAACTGAGTCCAAGATATGTTGGGCCATTCCCAGTGATCCAACGAATAGGACCAGTAGCTTATCAGTTACAACTACCAGAAGAATTAGCTGGAGTACATGATGTATTTCATGTATCCAATATTAAGAAATGTCTATCTAACGAATCCCTGGTAGTACCTCTTCAAGATGTGGAGGTAAATGAAAAGTTAAAATTCATAGAAAAACCACTGCAAATAGAAGACAAGAAGGTCAAGTTTCTCAAACACAAGCGACTAGTGCTAGTCAAAGTCAAATGGGATTCAAAGAGGGGACCAGGATATACTTGGGAACTGGAGTCAGAAATGAAGCGAAAATACCCTCATCTATTTCAATGAATCTCGAGGACGAGATTTTTCTGAAGGTGGGGAGGATGTAACAACTCTCACAAAAAGTAATAATTAGGATGATAATTAGTCAATAAGAAAACCCTAATTAAGACACCCAAGTAATTCTGCATTAACCCTAAAATTTTAAGAACAATTGGAATCAGGATCAGGGCCCCTAAAACTCAGGGGGGGATAAACCCTAGTGATAATTATCAATAATTTTCGTTGTTGAATTATGATTTGACCAAATTTTTGAATCAGCTAAGCTAGTCCCAAGCCTAGGCAGCCTATAATTAGACTGCTTAGCTTACGGACCGTAAGGGATCAGGCATACGGTCCGTAAGGGAGTCTCAAAAATTGCTATAAATAGCCGACCTTGGGACTTGAAATAGGATACGAAAACGACGTCTCAACTCTGTCTGTACGTCGAATTAAGGCTGTTACAGTACAATTAAACACACACTGATCACGAAGTGCTGCCGCAAAACAGGGTAATAACTCGATCGCTATTACGATTCATTTTCGGACCGATCAATATATCCAATGGATGTTTAAGTGCCGCCCACATACCCACATAGGGTTATACTTTGTCGTTCGTCGTTAAATCGATGGATGTTTAAGTATTGCACTTTGTCGTTCGTTGTGAGAATTTGATCTCGTGAGTTATCGTAAATGCTGTATTGATCACTAACCCCGTTTTGTGTGCATTATCATTTATATTAGGTTAACAAGGCTAAACCATATTCTGTCCGTGTTAAATCTGCAATGTGAGTCATTCTCTTTTTATCAATTGTTTTACAATACTCCAAATTATTTTCAGAATTATAATTACAGTGATTAAGTTTATGTAATCACCAGATTACAGCCAGTATGTGGGGTATTGTGCACATTACTACTGTTTCTATCACTTTAGGTGGGCGAACCTAAAATTAAGTGATATACGTCATTCATTGGGGCAGCCAATGGTGATATGACCATAGTCACAGATCCGGTCGAGTGACAAATACTGTGGGTAGTTGGTAGATACCAGAAACATATGTAAAAACTCTTAATACTGTAAATTATAACAAACGAGTCGTTTTAGTAAACTGAATGATTCACTCAGTATTTCCCGCTGACAAAATCTTTTTCAAACATGTTTCAGGTGATCTATTGTAATTCAGGAAAAGTGCTGGGGAGCATTTCAAGCTTAAGAAAGTGGCTCATTATCAAATAAAGAAATATGTTTTGTAAAAATAAAGATTTCTCAGTAAATCATGTTATTGTAAATTATCGGGGTTTTATCCCGAGTTGTGAAATAAAATAATCGGGAAAAGTTTTTAGCTTTTAAAAAGATCCTGATGTTAAAATTCCGCTGCTAAAATCAATTAAATATATATCAAGGGATTTCTGTCCCGCGGCTCCTGAAACGGGTCAAACCGGGTCGGGGGCCGTGACAGCTTTCCTCGTATATCCTGTGTCACCCCTTTTACTTTTCTGCTCATTGTTTGATCATCAATACGGCTCTGTATCCTAAGCCATATCCTGAAACTGTGTTTGCAAACAACTTAATCAACATATTTTTGAAGACATTCTCTTAGCACACTACCTCACTTAACTAATTTGATTACTAAATTGCTTAGGTAATTTTTGACCAAAACAATTTGGCGCCCACCGTGGGGCAAGTGGTGCTATTTTTTCAATACTTTGTTAAAATCATTACTTGGTTTTCTGTTTTCAAAACTTTTTTCAATGGCCTCAAGATCAAACATGAGCTCTTCTACTATGTCCGCTTCAACTTCTGCAACAATTGGTTCGGTGCTTCTACCACCTCCTCTGAGATCTCAAGCTTCTTCTCAAGGAACTGAAATTCATGTGGCTCGGGATGTTATTCCCACTCGCATTGTCCAGGGATCTGGTCCTGTTCTAGCTTCTAATGAGGAAATTCTAAATTTGTTTGGTAGTGTACAGGAACAGATGAGGCAGCAGCAGGAAACTAATCAGATGCTGATAAGAGAAATACAACTCTTGAAGTCAAGCTCGAGCAGGCCTGCTGATGATACTATCACTCCCTTGCAGCCCAGGGCTTTGAACTTCAGTTCTGCAGTTTACACTGAGGATAACCGGGGAAATATTATGCCTAGCCATCCCCAGAATCCTACCCCTGAGATGCCCTCTTCAGTTAGAGTGTCAACTGTGAGGAGCTCAGGATATGCTTCAGGATATGGCCAAAATCCTCTATTGGTAATGTGTCTAATAATAATAATACTCTTGCCACTAACAGTGTTGGATCTTTGCAGGATACAGGTGTGACATCAGCATTATCTAGGGAGCTTCAGAAGCTAAAGGATATGATATCCAGTGTACCTGGGGTGGTTCAGCCAATTCCTGAAGTATCCCAGGATAGCCACAGGATATCTCGGTTTATGCATCCTATTTGTGATGCTGAAATCCCAAAAAAATTCCAAACTCCCAACATGAAGCTTTATGATGGAACCACAGATCCTGAGGAGCATATTGCCCAGTATAGGGAACGGATGGAAATCAATCCTATCCCCCCGGAACTTAAGGAAGCATGCTTATGAAAGGGTTTTGTGTTAGTGCATACATCTGTCGACTTCGTCTTGTATCGAGTCTTAGTCTTAGAATGTTAGATTAGGGCTCATTGTACGAGATTTCCAAACATGTCCATATGTGGGAAACCTTATGGATAGTTCCGCTTATGTGTACATGTCCGTATCTGGGAAACTATTAGTTCCGCTTATGTGTACATGTCCGTATGTGGGAAACTATTAGTTCCGCTTATGTGTACATGTCCGGATGTGGGAAACTATTAGTTTCACTTATACGTACAATAGGGGGTTTCGCTTTTGTGTACATGTCCATATAAGCGAAACCTAGTCCCTATATATACCACATGAGCGAAATCATTTGTAACATTCTTGTTTTCCATACCGAGGTGCTGCCGGTGTGAGAATTGGATGTAAACGCTGTTATATCAATCAATAAAGTGATTTAAGTGAAGATCTAGATGTTTCTACGTCAGGTACTTGTTTTCCGCACCTGTATCTGATCAAAACTCCTCTGAAAGACTCGTTCGGGTTAGAATTCGATCCTACAAGTGGTATCAGAGCTTCAGGAGGAGGAGTTCTACAAAGATTTCTGGATTTCATTATCATTTCTTGCTTCTACACCTTCTTTCTTAAATTCAGAAAGTTTTAACGGTCAAAATTGAACCAAAATTTCACAGACTGTGCGTAATTGGATATAATCAAACCCTGGAAAGTTTCATGCTGAAATACGGACTAAAACTGGTTCAAATTAACCTTTGAATAGGTTTCGCTTATTCAGACATTGATAGTTTCGCTTTTGTGACACATTACACATAAGGTTTCGCTCCAAATTGCTTAACAGTTCCGCTTTTGTGTCACTTATTGAGAGGTTTCTCTCGAAGTTACATCAAAGTTTCGCTCATTTGAACATTACTAGTTTCGCTCTTGTGAACATCATTTAGTTTCGCTTTTCAGGACACCTGGTTTCGCTCTTGTGTACACCTGGTTTTTGTGTCAACATCCTGATTTCACTTGGACTTTATTCATTGATTTTGCATGAACACATGGTGACGGCCCAATCATATATCATCAAAAGCGTTGAATTTTAGTGTTTGTCGGCCACATTAAATTTGTTGGTCAAATAGAATTGATAAAAATCATCAGCCACTTTGAATGATATTAATAGCCAAATCATAACATACGGTTACTAGTAGTTGTTGTATACATGTGTTATGCAAGTGTTTGTGGAAATTGTTAAGGTCCAATCAGAATTTGTCATCAGTTGCAATTAAAGTGTGAGTTATAAATGATTCAAAAGTTTTCGAATGGTCCAATCAGCTTGATATAACAAGTCAAATAATGTCAGTTTATTGCTTTCAAAGGCCCAATGAGGATTAGTTGATATATATTGATGTCTGCCATTTGCATATGTCACTTAAACATGCGGCCCAATCATTGTTGTTAGTTAGTGGATTGTTTGAATACATGATCATAAAGGCGGCCCAATCACATTAAGTATAAAGTTGTCGGCTCAATGAATTGAGTGTGTCAGGGTCAAGTGAATCAAGTTTGGCGGCATTATCAAATTTCTTTTAAAATTCACATGGATCTCGAGATATTAAGTGTACATGTGTATAGTTTAAAAAAAGGGCTGCATGTGAAATAGTGATAATGTCGGACATTTGTTAAAAGATAAAGGTTGTTGCATGTGAGTGTGTTGATTAAAGACAAAGGTTGTCGGCCCAACTATTATAAAAGTCCATATCATCGGCCCAATATTAAAACGACATTTGTCTTAATTTGCAGCCCCATCTAAAATCAAAGTACTCGGCCCAGTTTTTCGAAATTATTTCAGCCCAAGATTTGAATATTCAAACAGGTTATTCACTTCACGCGTATTGTTCACTAGGTCGTATCAAATTTGCTACACATCGCACGAAATGATCGTTTAGTGTGGTCAAGTCGCGTGAAAAGGTCCAATTCGTTTGAAAGTCATCATTTTGCTTGGAAGTTAGTTCCAGTTCATACGGTTTGGAGTTCACAATTTTCTAAGGTTTATCAGGTCGTTTGAAAGTCCATCAGTTCGCACGAAGTGAGTCTGTTTGTTTCATTTTGATCCGAGTCATAGCAGTTCTCACGGTTTGCCAATTTAAACCTCAGTTCGCACAAAATATTCATCAGTTCGAGTGTTTCAGTTTGCACAGAGTATCAGTTTGATTCAGTTGCTTTGATAAGTGTTTTAAACTGATTGTGTTTTGTTTATTTGTGTTACGTCAGGTGATACAGGTGTGAAACATGGATACTGAGTTTTACAATGTGTTTGCTACAACCCCTGCTAGTCCGTCTGACATTACAAAGACCATGACAATGGAGAATGAAACCGGAACAATGCAAAAACCCCCGAAACTTATGGGAATTGAGGATTATCACGGATGGAAGAAATGATTTGAGAATTGGGTTCAGGCGAATCATCTAAAAGCTTGGGAGAGCATCGAAACTGAATATGAGAGGCCAAAGAATTCAATGGGAGTTGGTAAAATCATTTCAGAATTCACGGAGCAAGAGAGAGAAAGTTACAAAGCCGAAAAAATGATGATCAATCTGTTACAACAAGCTGTTAAAGAGGATATTTTTGTGTTGCTTCAACATGATGAAAATGCTTATTCTATCTGGGAAGCTCTTAGAAAGAAAGTTGAGGGAAGTACTGAAATGTTACAGAGTAAAGCAGCTTTGTTGAAAAAGGAGTTTGAACTTTTTACGTGCATGCCTGGTGAAACAACAAAGACTCTTATTGAAAGATATTGCCATCTCGTACGCACCATGTCACAGTTGAAGATTACTAAAACTCCAGCAGAATGGGTTGACAAACTTGTTGATGCGTTACCGCAACAGGAATGGGGTACATATCTGATGATATTGAAGAATTCCAGACAGTTTAGCAGGTTATCGATTGCACAGTTTATAGAGAAGTTGGAGGCACAGGATCTGGAGCAGCAGAAAATTGCTAGAATGAACAGTTCTACTCATCAACTAGATATTAAATTGTACTATAAAGGAAATGTTCAAACTGCCGAAGCTAGTCCAAAGATACAAACTGCATTTAGTGCTGGAAATCAATCTACACTAAGCAATCAAGGATCAGTCAACACTAGTGGGTTCTCAACGGTGAATTCTCCAAGTGTTCAAAGTTCATCTACTGGAAATGGTCATCTAATTCAGTGCAATGTGGCTTTACATCTTCAAAATGGACAAAATTATTCTGAAGAGATTGTAAAGAATCATATGGGATTATTGGTTACTGCATTAGAGTCTTATGAAGGGTTGATTGTCAGAAGAATTGGTAATCCGATGCTCACAAAGGAAGATTATGACCAAATCCATGCAGAGGAGCTTGAACTAATGGATATTAAATGGGCTTTAGCGAGTGTTTTGAGGAGAGCAGAAAAGTTTAGATTGATTACAGGAAGAAATGACTTCTTGGATGCAAACCTTTCTAATCTAGGATTTGATAAATCTAAAGTTGTCTGTTTTCGTTGCAGGGAGAAAGGCCACTTTAAAAGAGAATGCAAGAATCAGGAGCCGAGAGGAGCAAAGGAGTCATCTGGGAAAGATGATTATTATAGGAAAACTATCTATCAGCAGATCACTCATCAATCGCATCAACAAAAAGAAGCTCAAACGGCACATGGAAGAATGATCGAGGATGCAAACAGGAAAGCTTATTATGGCATCGTTGATCAAGATGATGAGAAAATGGCTGAAGGTTTTAGCTGGGACAAGTTTATTCCAGCTGATTCAAATGTTCAAGCGTTTATTGCACATATTATTCGAAAGCCAGAAATGCTGAAGGAATGGATGGAAGTGTTATCTGATGAAGAGAAAAGTGAAGATGAAAGATCTGTTTCATCTGAAAACAATTCATCAGAAACAAGTGATAGTGATGAAGAGATGGAACAGATAAATCTTGGAAAAACTCATTTATCTTCTGACACTTTTGAATTTTATTTTGCAGAAAAATTGAAGAAACTGAAAGAGAAGAAAGTTGCAAATGAATTGAAAGAAGTCAAAGTGATTGAGAAGACAGTTGAAGTGTAGAAGATAGTGGAAGTTGAGAAGATTGTGGAGTTAGAAAAGATAGTTGAAGTCACAAAACCCTGTCTTATTTGTTTAGAGTCTTGTAAACAATGTATAGAAAAAGATGAGAGGTTTAGTGAGTTAGAAAAGTTGAAAGAACAATTGTTGTTTGATGTAAAGAATTTGAAAAAGTCATATGATGTATTGAACAGACATGTGAATAGTCTGGAGAAGACTAACTCTGAAAGAGAGAAAGCTTTGAAGATGATGAATGCTACCATGATGACAAAGCAGAAAGAGATCAACTTGTACATAGAAGAATGTGCAAAGTGGAAGAAAGAGTTGGATAATGAAGCAGCTGAGAATGAAAGAATCAGAAGATTGCTGCAAAGTTACAAAGGTTGTGACTACATAATCGATAGAATTTATCCAACAGTTGAAGGTTTTGAAGCGTTTAAAGATGAAGAAATAAAGCCAAAGAAGAAAAAGGATACTGGTAAGAAACAGGGTGTCTATTATAATAAGTGTCCGCCTCCGATTTGGGAAGGGTACTCACCTAGAAAACCTAATGAGGAAGAACTAAAACAGGCGGTCAATATTAAGCTAGAATCCGAGATAACCGATGTTTTACCAGACAATATTGACGTCACGTTCACAACGTCCGACATAGATCATGAGTCCGAACTGATAAAACGAGTGGTCGATCAGGTGTTGGATAAGGATGAGGAGTCAGAGTCAAAGTCAAAGTCCGAGTCTGAAAGTTCGCGTCAGTCAGTCGGGAGTTCAAATTCGTCCGAAAAGAGTTCAAAATCATCGGGAAAACGGGTTTATAGTAAAGAGTTTTTGTTGTCAAAATCTAATTTGAGTGATGAAACATTTGAAGTTGTGTATACTTTGAATGGTTCTTGTTAGGGCAGGATTTTAATGACCTATGATCCTTACATGATATCCTAACAAGTGATCCTTGTTTCTTTAGCAGATAGTGATCCTCAGAAGAGCTTCAGGATCAGGATCATGGATCATCCTAAGGATCCTCATACTAACGATTGTTCTCTTTATATTTAATGTTGTTTTGCAGGAATTACGAGTTGGACCTGGTCTTGGCAACGTTATTAAGGAATCTTTCACGCTAATTTCGCACATGCATAACCAGAAATAGACGTTGTGGAGAATATGGAAACTTAGCACAAATTACGGGCGTTTAGTTAGGCTAAATTTTACTTTTGTTTCTAAAGGGGTAACGAGCTAGTAGTTAGGTGACTTACCTAAATTCAACCACACACACTTATATAAAGGGCACTCTCAAGCATTCGGAAGACACAACACATTTCTTACACACTCTAGCATACTACACCATAGTGATCCTTGTACCTAGCTCGTTACCATCCAAAGTTGTAAACATTGTTTATTATATTGAAGTTTGGTGATCGGTAGTTTCCATCACCCGAGGTTTTTTATGCCGGAGATCATTCATTGATCAAGGGCTTTTTCCTCGTATAAATCCTTGTGTCACTTGTGCAATTTACATTTAAGTGATCCTTTACTTTATCCACCACTACAAGCATCATTCCCCGTTAACAGAGAGTTTGGTTACATTATCCTTGTGTGATTTTTGACCAAAACAGTTTGGCGCCCACCGTGGGGCAATTGGTGCTTCATTCATAAGAAAGTTTCCCGTTGCTGATCATTCCGGATCATTGCATACATGGCTTCATCGTTGAAGAATACCTCTACAGCGATGTCTATAGTCAGTTCATCTCAGGGCATTCCACCTTTGCCTCCACCACCTGCTGGATCTCAGAAAAATGCTGAGAAGAGACCTACTCCCATTTTCTCTAAAACTCCATCTTCTTCTGCTCCAACTTCTTCTGCTCCTAGTACTAGTGATATATTTACTTTGATTTTGCAGATGAGGGATCGTATTCAGCGGCAGGATGAAATTAATGACAGGATCCTTGAGGAAATCAGAGATCTCAAAAGACAGAAGAAAACGGCAGAAGATCATTCTCCACTGATGCCCAAATCTTTGAATTTTGATACTCCGATGATTACTTCTCAGCTATCAGAGGTCCCAGACATTCAACATGTGGGTGGATCAAGAGAAGTACACCTCGGCTCAGCAATAGTGACTCAGGCATCAGGTTCATATTTCCAGCCAGCAGGATCCTATACCCAGCATATGGGATCCTTCATGAATTCAGGAGCCTACTCAGGAGCACAGCAGGTTCTAGGATCCTCCTTTGTTCCAGGATCATCCCAGGTTCAAGGATCCTCCTTTGTTCCAGGATCATCCCATGTTCAAGGATCCTCCTTAGTTCCAGGATCATCCCAGGTTCAAGGATCCTCCTTTGTTCCAGGATCATCCCAGTTTCAGGGATCCCTCCAGATGCCAGGATCCTTGAAGAGTTTGCAAACAGGAAGTTCAGATGTCCATCAAGGAGATTTTATTCCAATGCAGACCATTGCTTCCACTGGTCCCTCCATCATCCCAGAGTCCCAGCAATATGGATTCATATCCAGTATTCCTAACTTGAACCCAGCGGGAGGTAACACTTTTAATAATTCTCTTACCACTAACCATGGATTCATGCAGGATGCAGGTATCAACCATGCTATGGCTAAAGAACTGAAGAAACTGAATGATATGATATCAAGTGTTCCAGGGGTGGTCAAACCTATCCCGGAGATTGCAGATGGAAGCCATAAGGTATCTCGTTTTGCACCACCAATTTGTGATGCTGAGATACCCAAAAGATTCCACATTCCAACTATGAAGCTATATGATGGTTCAACGGATCCTGAGGAACACATAGCACAATACAGGGAAAGGATGGAGATCAATCCGATTCCAGAAAGGTTAAAGGAAGCGTGCCTATGCAAGGGATTTGGATCCACTCTTACTGGATCAGCTCTCAAATGGCTGCTAAGTCTTCCCCCTTACTCTATTACTTCATTTGCTAACCTAGTTAACTTATTCAATAATCAATTTTCTTGTAGCAGAAAATTTGAACGTTTGACTAGTGATTTATATAGGATAACTCAAGGTCCTAACGAATCATTAAGAGATTATATAATCAAATTTAGTAAAGAATCGTTGGACATTCCCAACTTGGATATAGCCACGGCTGTTGAAGCCTTCAAGATGGGGTTGCTTAGGGATTCATTATTTTATGATGATCTTGTTATGACACCATGCAGGAACCTAGATGAAGTAAGGACTCAGGCACTCAGATTCATCCGGTTAGAGGATGACAAGAGGATCCAGGAGAGACAAGCAGGATCCTCAAGACAAGAAAAGCAAGGATCCTCTTTCAAAAGCAACAAATTCAAATCCTATAACAGAACTGACAACCAGAATGTGCATGCTGTTGACCAAGAAGAAGATGATGAGGATTATCCTCCGATTTCTGAATATTGTTTTTCCGTTGATAACCATGAACTAATCCTTGCAATGCAGAATCTCGGAGAAAAAGCCAGATGGCCCAGAAAAAATGACAAACCAGTTGCAACTAAAGACAAATCAAAGTGGTGTGCATACTGTTAGGGCAGGATTTTAATGACCTATGATCCTTACATGATATCCTAACAAGTGATCCTTGTTCTTTTGGCAGATAGTGATCCTCAGAAGAGCTTCAGGATCAGGATCATGGATCATCCTAAGGATCCTCATACTAAAGATTGTTCTCTTTGAACTTAATGTTGTTTTGCAGGAATTACGAGTTGGACCTGGTCTTAGCAACGTTATCAAGGAATCTGTCACGCTAATTTCGCACATGCATAACCAAAATGGACGTTATGGAGAATATGGAAACTTAGCACAAATTACGGGCATTTAGTTAGGCTAAATTACTTCTATTTCTAAAGGGGTAACGAGCTAGTAGTTAGGTGACTTGCCTAAAATACGACCACACACACTTATATAAAGGGCACTCTTCAGCATTTGGAACACACAACACATTTCTCACACGCTCTAGCATACGATACTCTAGTGATCCTTGTACCTAGCTCGTTACCATCCAAAGTTGTAAACATTGTTTGTTATATTGAACTTTGGTGATCCGTAGTTTCCGTCACCCGAGGTTTTTTATGCCGGAGATCATTCATTGATCAAGGGCTTTTTCCTCGTATAAATCCTTGTGTCACTTGTGCAATTTTCATTTAAGTGATCCTTATCTTTGTTCATCATACCAAGCATCATTCCCCGTTTACAAAGAGTTTGGTTGCATAATCCTTATGTGATTTTTGACCAAAACAGTTTGGCGCCCACCGTGGGGTAATTGGTGCTTCATTCATAAGAAAGTTTTTCTGTTAGTGATCATTCCGGAGCGTTGCATGGCTTCATCGTTGAAGAATACCTCCACAGCGATGTCTGCAGTCAACTCATCTCAGGGCACTCCACCTTTGCCGCCACCACCAGCTGGATCTCAGAAAAATGCTGAGAAGAGACCAACTCCTATTTTCTCTAAACCTTCATCTTCTTCTGCTCTAACTTCTTCTGCTCCCAGTACTAGTGATATATTTACTTTGATTTTGCAGATGAGGGATCGTATGCAGCAGCAGGATGAAACTAATGACAGGATCCTCAAGGAAATCGGAGATCTCCAAAGACAAAAGAAAACGGCAGAGGATCATTCCCCACTGATGCCCAAATCTTTGAATTTTGATACTCCGATGATTACTTCTCAGCCATCAGAGATCCCAGACATTCAACATGTGGGTGGATCAAGAGGAGTACATTTCGGCTCATCAACAGTGACTCAGGCATCAGGATCATATTTCCAGCCGGCAGGATCCTATACTCAGCATATGGGATCCTTCATGAATTCAGGAGCCTACTCAGGAGCGCAGCAATTTCAAGGATCCTCCTTTATTCCAGGATCATCCCAGGTTCAAGGATCCTCCTTTGTTCCAGGATTATCCCAGGGTCAAGGATCCTTTCTCATCCCAGGATCATCCCAGTTTCAAGGATCCCTCCAGATACCAGGATCCTCGGAGAGTTTGCAGACAGGAAGTTCAGATGTCCATCAAGGAGATTTTATTCCGATGCAGACCATTGCTTCCACTGGTCCCTCCATTATCCCAGAATCCCAGCAATACAGATTCACATCCAATGTTCCTAACTTGAACCCGATGGGAGGTAACACCTTTAATAATTCTCTTACCACTAACGATGGATTCATGCAGGATACAGGTATCAACCATGCTATGGCCAGAGAACTGCAGAAACTGAAGGATATGATTTCAAGTGTTCCAGGGGTAGTCAAACCTATCCCGGAGATTGTAGATGGAAGCCATAAGGTATCTCGTTTTGCACCACCAATTTGTGATGCTGAGATACCCAAAAGATTCCATATTCCTACTATGAAGCTGTATGATGGTACAACGGATCCTGAGGAACACATAGCACAATACAGGGAGAGGATGGAGATCAATCCAATTCTGGAAAGGTTAAAGGAAGCATGCATATGCAAGGGATTTGGATCCACACTTACTGGATCAGCTCTTAAATGGCTGCTAAGTCTTCCCCCTTACTCTATTACTTCGTTTGCCAATTTAGTTAACTTATTCAATAATCAATTTTCTTGTAGCAGAAAATTTGAACGATTGACTAGTGATTTATATAGGATAACTCAGGGTCATAATGAATCATTAAGGGATTATATAACCAAATTTAGTAAAGAATCCTTGGACATTCCCAACTTGGATGTGGCCACAGCTGTTGAGGCTTTCAAAATGGGATTGCTTAGGGATTCATTGTTTTATGATGATCTTGTTATGACACCATGCAGGAACCTAGACGAAGTAAGGACTCAGGCACTCAGATTCATCCGGCTAGAGGATGACAAGAGGATCCAGGAGAGACAAGTAGGATCCTCAAAACAAGAAAAGCAAGGATCCTCTTTCAAAAGCAACAAATTCAAATCCTACAATAGAACTGACAACCAGAACGTGCATGCTGTTGACCAAGAAGAGGATGATGAGGATTATCCTCCGATTTCTGAATACTGTTTTTCCGTTGATAACCATGAACTAATCCTTGCAATGCAGAATCTAGGAGAAAAAGCCAGATGGCCCAGAAAAAATGACAAACCAGCCGCAGCTAAAGACAAATCAAAATGGTGTGCATACCACGAGGATTTCGGGCATTTAACAGAAGAATGCATCGTATTAAGAAAGGAAATTGGATATCTGTTGAGCAAGGGGCTTTTAAAAGAGTTGTTGGGAAGAAAAAAGCAAAGGACTCAGGATCCTGAAAGGATCCCTGAAAAAGCTCCAGCCCCTCCGGCAGATGCACAAGTGATAAACTTTATTTCCGGAGGATCAGACATTTGTGGTACATCCTTTTCAGCAGCTAAAAGGCATGCAAAGGAAGCTAAAATGGATAATGGAGAAAGACCTATTTGAACATCAAGTGTCTCGGAAGGAAAAATCATAACCTTTGATGAGGATGATAGAATTAACATCCAGGATCCTCATCAAGATAGTTTAGTTATTACTCTCTTTATTTCTAACCATTTTGTCCGCAGGATCCTTATTGACGGAGGAAGTTCGGTAAACATTATCCAACTTGATGTTCTGAAGAAAATGGGTATTCCTGAATCAGACATCACACCAAGATCCTCCGTGCTTGTGGGATTTAGTGGCGAAACTAAGAAAACCCTGGGGGACATCAAACTCCCAATTTACGTGGAAGGATTACATAATTATCAGAAATTTTGTGTCATTGACTGTTTATCTTGTTGTAATGTTATCCTTGGCAGGCCCTGGATACACGATATGAAGGCAGTCCCATCCACCTACCATCAATGTGTAAAGCTCCCTAGCCCTTGGGGAATAATCAAGATTGATAGTGATCAACATGAGGCTAAGGATTGTTACACCTCATCAATGAAACCAGCCTCGAAATCAAGGGAACAATAGCAATTAAAGTATCCTCCAAGGGAGTCTTGGAGGCAAGAGAGCAGGATGTGGACGAAATCCTCCTGGATCCTGATGATCCTGAATCCAAAATCTATATCGGATCAGGGATCCTTGGACAAATAAAAGAAGACATTGTATCCTTCCTCAAAAGAAGAAAATCTACCTTTGCATGGAAACATGAGGATATGACAGGTATATCTAAAGATATTATCACTCATAAACTTGGCATTGACAGGTCAGTTAAACCAATCCATCAAAAAAGTAGGAAATTTGCACCAGAAAGAAATGCCATTATCCAGGAAGAGGTAGAAAGATTACTACGAGCAGGTATGATTAGAGAAGTGAAGTATCCAAAATGGCTGGCCAATGTGGTTGTTGTTCAAAAGAAAAATGGAAAGTGGAGGGTATGTGTCGATTTCACTGATTTGAATAAGGCATGTCCCAAGGATCCTTTCCCATTTCCCCACATTGACTCCATGGTGGATGCAACGGCGGGTCATGAACTATTAACCTTTATGGATGCATCATCTGGATTCCAACAAATTCAGATGGAACCATCTGACCAAGAGGATACGACTTTTATGACCCCAACCGGTTTATATTGTTATATTGCTATGCCATTTGAATTAAGAAATGCAGGTGCAACATATCAAAGGCTGGTGAATATGATGTTCAAGGATCAAATTGGACAAACTATGAAAGTGTACATAGACGATATGGTGGTGAAATCCAAAAAAGCCGAGGATCACCTAAGGGACTTGGAGGAAGCATTTGATATCCTTGATAATTATAACATGAAACTTAATCCTTCAAAATGTCACTTTGGTGTTAAAGCAGGCAAATTCTTAGGATATATGGTAACCCAGAGGGGCATCGAAGCAAGCCCGTAACAAATCAAAGCATTGGTGAATATCAAATCCCCTGCCAACGCTAAGGATGTGCAAAGGCTAACAGGCAGGATAGCAGCCTTAAACAAATTTATATCCAAATCCTCAGAAAAATGTAAAGAATTCTACGATATCCTAAGAAAGAACAAGAAATTCAAATGGACTGAAAAGCATGAGAATGCTTTACAAGCCCTCAAAGAATACATGTCCTCAGCTCCAGCATTGATGAAACCAGAAAAAGGAGATGTGTTATCCTTATATCTTGCGGTATCCTCAAAAGTAGTAAGTGCAGTCCTTGTTAAGGATCATGAAGGTACACAATATCCTGTCTATTATGTAAGTAAGAGTTTACATGAATCTGAATCCAGGTATTCACACCTTGAAAAACTTATTCTTGCACTAATTATGGCATCTACTAAACTAAGACATTATTTTGAAACCCATGTTATTGTTGTTAGAACTAATTTTCCAATTAAGAATGTCCTCAGGAAACCAGAGATGTCCGGAAGGATGGCTAAGTGGGCAGTAAAGCTTAGTGCCCATGATATAAGATATGAGCCTAGAACAGCCATCAAATCTCAAGCATTAGCAGACTTTGTGGCTGATTTCAGTAGTGATTTACAAAAGGAAGCCGAATTGGAAGTCCAGCAGCTGGATGAAACCAAGGATCCTTGGATACTACATACTGATGGATCCTCAAATGTTAAAGGCACGGGGCTTGGTATACTACTAAAATCGCCACAGGGGGACATAATACCCCACTCCATAGCTTGTGTGTTCCAAGCCACTAATAATGAGGCTGAATATGAAGCCTTAATCGCTGGTTTGCAAATTGCTAAGCATATGGGGATCAGGTATCTTGAGGTATACGTGGATTCATTGTTAATCACTAATCACTTTAATGGATCCTATGCTGCTAAAGGTGAAAAACTAACCAAATATTTAGAGATAGTCAAAGAATTGGCACTCTCCTTTGCTTTCTTCAGTTTGACACAGGTACCAAGGGAAGAAAATACAGAAGCTGATGCATTGGCCAATCTAGGATCATCTTTGAAGATCCCAGAGGATATAAGTATCCCCATCATCCATATCCTGGCTCCTGCTATTGAAAATCAGGTGGCCATGGAAATAGAAGAGGATTCTGCAATGATCCCTAGTGAGGATACTCAATCTTGTTCAGGATCATGGATCTCACCAATCATGAGATACTTACAACACGGAGAGATTCCTATGGGAGAAAACCCTAGGGCTTTCAGAATTAAGGTATCTCAATTCGCAATCTTAAATAATATGCTGTGTAAGCGATCTCTTGCAGGACCATATTTAAGATGTATCGAGGATCCTGAAGTTCAAGAAGTTTTAAAAGATTTCCATGAAGGAGATTGTGGAAACCACACTGGGGGCAGGGCATTGTTCTCAAGGATCTTAAGGACAGGATACTACTGGCCAACTATGAAAAGGGATGCTGTGGAGTATGCTAAGAAGTGTGATCCTTGTCAAAGACACAGCAATATCCTTCATCAGCCAGCTGAATTTCTACATCCTATACCATCCTCTTGGCCATTTATGAGATGGGGGATGGATATAGTTGGCAAACTCCCTAAGGCACCTGGTGGAAAAGTATTCATGCTTGCTATGACTGACTACTTCTCCAAGTGGATAGAGGCTGAAGCTTTTGCCCAAGTCAGAGAGAAGGAAGTTATATCCTTTATTAAGAGAAATATTATAACTAGATTTGGCATTCCTTCTGAAATTGTATGTGATAATGGTTCACAATTTATTGGGAGCAGAACTACTAACTTTTGTGACAGCTGGGGGATTAAGATGATAACATCAACACCAGTCCACCCACAAGCTAATGGTCAAGCAGAATCATCCAACAAGATCATCACCAACAATTTGAAGAAGAAACTTGGATCCAAGAAGGGGAAATGGGCAGAGGAATTACCTTATGTGCTTTGGGCTGATAGGACAACCCCCAAGAATGCTACTGGTCAAACACCATTCTCTTTGGTATTTGTGGCAGAATCAGTGATCCCAACACAAATGGTGGTTCCAACTGCTAAAACAAGTACCTGTGATCCTGAGGAGAATGATGCAAACCTGGCTCAAGACTTGGACAATATTGAGGAAATCAGGGATCTGGCTAGGATAAGGATGGCTAGCTATCAATAAAGAATGGCTGGTGCTTACAACAAAAATGTCAGATTAAGGAAATTCCAAGTTGGGGATATGGTGTTGAGAAAAGCATATATGATCCTTACATTAGAAGTATCCTTCAAGGATCCCTGAAGTTTCGATGATTCTTACTCTGGTAATGTCTTAAGCTTGAACTCTTATTTACATATTTTCTTATTTAAGGATAAGGATCATGTATCCTTCATCCTTCTCTCACGAGATTTTGAGTTCTGATAGTCCAGGTATCCTTAGCATATTGTCGACAATCTTTAGAAGCAACTCAGATCCGTGGATTCAACCCCAGTTGTTTGGGCTTGTCCCCAGTTATCCTTGGGCTTGTCCCCAGTTTTCGCCTGTAGCGCACGATGATCCTGGCATAGTTCACGTCTTTGGGACCAGTACTCGCTTTAGGGGCTGATAATTCCATCGTACTGGCTATACCTAGGATCCTACGTATAATGGTAGACGTACCATACATCCGTTCCTAAGGTTTCTAACGTTTTCACGTTAGCTAAGGTTTTGGCATTTTCATGTCACTAAGTTTGGATAGTCGCCAGTGAGGGCCATACTCCAGTTTACATACGATCCTTGGGCTTGTCCCCAGTTATCTTTCGGGCTTGTCCCCAGTGATCCTTTGGGCTTGTCCCCAGTTGTCCTTCGGGCTTGTCCCCAGTGATCCTTTGGGCTTGTCCCCAGTTATCCTTTGGGCATGTCCCCAGTTACTAACTTATCTATGATATTGGCTTAGTCTCAAGTTATATTCTATTTTCAGGTTTTCAAAGATAAACAATTAAGGATCCTCAATCCTTATTATCCATTAAAGTTCTTCCTATGGTTATCCTGATTAAAGGTTAGGATCCTAACTTGGATTCTCAGGTATGATCCTTAACTGGTTTGATTACATTCATTATTTTGAATAACCCTTACACTTTGACAACTGAACCTATGATCCTTAAAATTAACTACTTTGAAAATTTTCAATTATAGGATATTTGACCCAGGATCATATCCTAAATTTCTTAAACATAATTTGCTTAACCTTTCTTACTTAGACAAGTATAAATCAAAACAATTGAAAGTTCAAAGGATAAACATGGATAACAACACAAGATAAGACAAAAAGATTAAGAGTTATTTTATTAACAAAAGTTTAAACCATCAAAAGTTGTCAAAATTGCCAACCCACGTTTCTACCAGCAAAACGTGGCCCGTCCACATGGGTTGGCAAAGGGTGTGCATTGTTCATGCGGTCATAGCAAGTGCAGGAAATTAAAGGCGGCAGGATCACAATGGCTTCATCCCCCAAATAGAGGATCCCTCCACCATATGTAATCCTACCTATTGTTCACAGGATCCTGGATCCTCAACCCTAAACCTATTGTTCAAATACAGACCATAATTGTTTTAAAACATCACAACCACCAAACAAAAAAAATTGGGCTCCGGCTAAGTCTCGAAATTTCCATCATTGCCCAATCCCGTAGCTCAATCCTTCGCTGCACCATCACCACCAGCTCCGCTTGCCTCACCACCATGATCCTTGCCAGCGCCTCCACCCTCAAGCATCGGGATCTCCTCAGCCTCTTCATCATCCTCCAGCTCTGCCAGCCTCGCCTTCCAGCCCTCCACGTCCCATGTGCTCCTGTCGAAAGCAGGATCCTGAGCCTCCATAGCCATTTGCAGCTGAATCTTGTACATTGCTATTGCAGCAGAGACCTTGGCATCTTGGGTGATCTCATGCTTCTCATAGTCAAAGTTGATCAGCATCCTGGCAGCATCATCCTTGGTGGCTCGGAGCTCCTTCTCAAGATCAGCTATCTTGAGATCCTTCAACACAGCAACTTGTTGGAGGTCAGCAATCTGGCGATCCTGATCCTCAACGTGGCCAACATATGTCTCTACCTCAGCAAATTTCTGTAAGGAAGACAAGGAATGACCTCAGAAATCAAGTGATCCTTAGACTAGCAGGATACACAAGCAGGACAGTGATCCTTACCTCATTGATGTAATCCAGACACTGTTGGCGGAGCAGGGGCAGACCTTGCAAATCCTCAGAGGCCTTTCTCTTCTTGTTTCCTTTTCCCCTGATAGGTGCTTTAGGGGCTGAAGCAGTTGGGCTAGCAGCAGGAGTCTTCTTCCTTGAGGATTTGACATTAGTAAGATCATCGATGCCGAACTTCGAAGCAGACTAAGAGGATTTTTCCAGCGCCTGCACAACCAAAACAAGATAAGTATCTTAATTTTATTTGACTCTCATTATATAAATACTCCTTAAAAAGGATACTTACTTGACATTGTGACAGAAGCAGAGGATACTTCCTGAGAATCCTGGGTGATGACCTGGAAAGTTCTTATTTCAGGATCAAGCTTCCTATAGGCCAAGAGTCTCTCTTTTGCAGCAGGAGTCAACTTAAGATGAGAAACGGATATAGCTGCACAATAAGGAAACAAAAGAATGTCAGTGATCCTTATGCTAAAGGATAAGTTCTTCGGTGATCCTTCCAGGATCCTCTATCCTACCATGGGTAGCCCACTTCTTGGGCAGATCCCTCCCATCAGGGATGGTATCTCTCCTCACAAAAAAGAACCGTCGCTTCCAGTTCATGTCATTTTTGGTAACTTTGAGAACAGGGTGCTCCTCTCCAGCTTTTCGTTTGAACAAGTATCGGTGGGATCCAAAAGTTATAAGATCATACATCTCAGCCAACTCCGCCATACCCAGATCAATTCCTTCTTGTTCGATGATCCTCTCAAGGGTGTATAAAACCCTCCAGATCATCGGCATAGCCTGGATATAGCAGATGCCGGTAAGAGAGAAAAAGGACTCGGTGAACTGAGGGAAAGGATACGAGTATCCTATCATGAAAGGAGTGACCGGGAAAGCAACCCAAGTCTCAGAGATGTAATCACTCAAAACGGTGGGGCTAAAAGACTTAAAGAGGGTGTTCGCCGGAAAACAATGACGGATTTTGTCAATTTGAGAATCAGTAAAACAACACCTCTCGGTGGGGGAATCCTTGATGATCCCTTGACCCTTCAAGGGGCTGTTATTCTTAGGATCCTTGCAGGGAGAGTTCCGGAGCAACATATTGAACGAAATAAGAAAAACAGAGCAAGCAAGAGAGAAGGTGAAGGGGAATACCTGTTCAATCCTCTGGTCGCGGTTATAAAGGGAAGAGTCCTTGAATTTAAATGCAAATGATCCTATCCCTATTTCTATTTATAATGATGATTTGTGCAGGGCTGTCACCTCCATGACGTCAGATCGTAGCGGATAGTTCATTCTTAACGGCTATATATCCGTTGAGTTAGTTATAGATAAGATCCGGCAAAATATAACTCGTTAATATTACATAATTACTCCTTATATTTTGGGGGCAATTGTTAGGGCAGGATTTTAATGACCTATGATCCTTACATGATATCCTAACAAGTGATCCTTGTTCTTTTGGTAGATAGTGATCCTCAAAAGAGCTTCAGGATCAGGATCATGGATCATCCTAAGGATCCTCATACTAACGATTGGTCTCTTTAAACTTAATGTTGTTTTGCAGGAATTACGAGTTGGACCTGCTCTTAGCAACGTTATCAAGGAATCTGTCACGCTAATTTCGCACATGCATAACCAAAAATGGACGTTATGGAGAATATGGAAACTTAGCACAAATTACGGGCATTTAGTTAGGCTAAATTTACTTCTATTTCTAAAGGGGTAACGAGCTAGTAGTTAGGTGACTTGCCTAAATTACGACCACACACACTTATATAAAGGGCACTCTTCAGCATTTGGAACACACAACACATTTCTCACACGCTCTAGCATACGATACTATAGTGATCCTTGTACCTAGCTCGTTACCATCCAAAGTTGTAAACATTGTTTGTTATATTGAAGTTTGGTGATCGGTAGTTTCCATCACCCGAGGTTTTTTATGCCGGAGATCATTCATTGATCAAGGGCTTTTTCCTCGTATAAATCCTTGTGTCACTTGTGCAATTTTCATTTAAGTGATCCTTATCTTTGTTCATCAAACCAAGCATCATTCCTCGTTTACAAAGAGTTTGGTTGCATAATCCTTGTGTGATTTTTGACCAAAACACATACCATGAGGATTTTGGGCATTTAACAGAGGAATGCATCACATTGAGAAAGGAAATTGGGTATCTGCTGAGCAAGGGACATTTAAAAGAGTTGTTGGGAAGAAAAAAGCCAAGGACTCAGATCCTGAAAGGATCCCTGAAAAAGCTCCAGCTCCTCCGGCAGATGCACAAGTGATAAACTTTATTTCTGGTGGGTCAGACATCTGTGGTACATCCTTTTCAGCAGCTAAAAGGCATGCAAAGGAAGCTAAAATGGATAACGGAGAAAGACCTATTCGAACATCAAGTGTCTCGGAAGGAAAAGTGATAACCTTTGATGAAAATGATCGCGTTGATATCCAGGATCCTCATCATGATAGTTTAGTTATTACTCTCTTTATTTCTAACCATTTTGTCCGCAGGATCCTTATTGACGGAGGAAGCTCAGTAAACATTATCCAGCTTGATGTTCTGAAGAAAATGGGTATCCCAGAATCAGATATCACACCAAGATCCTCCGTGCTTGTAGGATTTAGTGGAGAAACTAAGAGAACCCTGGGGGACATCAAACTCCCAATTTATTTGGAAGGATTACATAATTATCAAAAATTTTGTGTTATTGATTGTCTATCTTGTTGTAACGTTATCCTTGGCAGGCCCTGGATACACGATATGAAGGCAGTCCCATCCACCTACCATCAATGTGTGAAGCTCCCTAGCCCTTGGGGAATAGTCAAGATCGATAGTGATCAGTAGGAGGCTAAGGATTGTTACACATCATCAATGAAACCAGCCTCGAAATCAAGGGAGCAATAGCAATTAAAGTATCCTCCAAGGAGTGTCTTGGAGGCAAGGGAGCAGGATGTGGACGAAATCCTGATGGATCCTGGTGATCCTGAATCCAAAATCTATGTCGGATCAGGGATCCTTGGCAAGATGAAAGAAGACCTTGTATCCTTCCTCAAAAGAAGAAAATCTAACTTTGCATGGAAACATGAGGATATGACAGGTATATCTAAGGATATTATCACTCATAAACTTGGCATTGACAGGTCATTCAAACCAATCCATCAAAAAAGGAGGAAGTTTGCACCAGAAAGAAATACCATTATCCAGGAAGAGGTAGAAAGATTGCTACGAGCAGGTATGATTAGAGAAGTAAAATATCCAAGATGGCTGGCCAATGTGGTTGTTGTTCAAAAGAAAAATGGAAAGTGGAGGGTATGTGTCGATTTCACTGATTTAAATAAGGCATGTCCCAAAGATCCTTTCCCATTACCCGACATTGACTCCATGGTGGATGCAACGGCGGGTCATGAACTGTTAACCTTTATGGATGCTTCATCTGGATTCCAACAAATTCAGATGGAACCATCTGACCAAGAGGATACGGCTTTTATGACCCCAACCGGTTTATATTGTTATATTGCTATGCCGTTTGGGTTAAGGAATGCAGGTGCAACATATCAAAGACTGGTGAATATGATGTTCAAGGATCAGATTGGAAAGACTATGGAAGTATACATAGATGATATGGTGGTGAAATCCATAAAAGCTGAGGATCACCTAAGAGACTTGGAGGAAGCATTTGATATCCTTGACAGATATAACATGAAGCTTAATCCTTCAAAATGTCACTTTGGTGTAAAGGCAGGTAAATTCTTAGGATATATGGTAACCAAGAGGGGCATTGAAGCAAGTCCGGAACAAATCAAAGCATTGGTGAATATCAAATCTCCTGCCAACGCTAAAGATGTGCAAAGGCTAACAGGCAGGATAGCAGCTTTAAACCGATTTATATCTAAATCCTCGGAAAAGTGTAAAGAATTCTATGATATCCTAAGAAAAAACAAGAAATTCGAATGGACTGAGAAGCATGAGAGTGCTTTACAAGCCCCCAAAGAATACATGTCCTCAGCTCCAGCGTTGATGAAACCAGAAAAAGGAGATGTGTTATCCTTATATCTTGCGGTATCCTCAAAAGCAGTAAGTGCAGTCCTTGTTAAGGATCATGAAGGTACACAATATCCTGTCTATTATGTAAGTAAGAGTTTACTTGAATCTGAATCCAGGTATTCACACCTTGAAAAACTTATTCTTGCACTAATTATGGCATCTACTAAACTAAGACATTATTTTGAAACCCATGTTATTGTTGTTAGAACTAATTTTCCAATTAAGAATGTCCTCAGGAAACCAGAGATGTCCGGAAGGATGGCTAAGTGGGCGGTAAAGCTTAGTGCCCATGATATAAGATATGAGCCTAGAACAGCCATCAAATCTCAAGCATTAGCAGACTTTGTGGCTGATTTCAGTAGTGATTTACAAAAGGAAGCCGAATTGGAAGTCCAACAGCTGGATGAAACCAAGGATCCTTGGATACTACATACTGATGGATCATCAAATGTTAAAGGCACGGGGCTTGGTATACTACTAAAATCGCCACAGGGGGACATAATACCCCACTCCATAGCTTGTGAATTCCAAGCCACTAATAATGAGGCTGAATATGAAGCCTTGATTGCTGGTTTGCAAATTGCTAAGCATATGGGGATCAGGTATCTTGAGGTATATGTGGATTCATTGTTAATCACTAATCACTTTAATGGATCCTATGCTGTTAAAGGTGAAAAACTAACCAAATATTTAGAGATAGTCAAAGAATTGGCACTCTCCTTTGTTTTCTTTAGTTTGACACAGGTACCAAGGGAAGAAAATACAGAAGCTGATGCATTGGCCAATCTAGGATCATCTTTGAAGATCCCAGAGGATATAAGTATCCCCATCATCCATATCCTGGCTCCTGCTATTGAAAATCAGGTGGCCATGGAAATAGAAGAGGATTCTGCAATGATCCCTGTTAGGGCTGGATTTTTATGACCTATGATCCTTACATGTGATCCTAACAAGTGATCCTTGTTTCTTTGGCAGATAGTGATCCTCAGAGGAGCTCCAGGATCAGGATCATGGATCATCCTAAGGATCCTCATACTAACAACTGTTCTCTTTGGATTTAATGTTATCTTGCAGGAATTACGAGTTGAATCTGGTCTTAGCAACGTAAACAAGGAATCTGTCACACTAAACTCGCACACACATAATCAAAGATGGACGTTATGGAGAATATGGAAACTCAGCACAATTTAAGGGCGATTATTTAGGCTAAATTTACTTCTATTTCTAAAGGGGTAACGAGCTAGTAATTAGGTGATTTGCCTAAAATAGAACCACACACACTTGTATAAATGGCACTCTTCAGCATTCGGAAGACACGACACACATTTCTCACATGCTTTAGCAAATGATACTATAGTGATCCTTGTACCTAGCTCGTTACCATCCGAAGTTGTAACCATTATTTGTTATACTGAAGTTTGGTGATCGGTAGTTTCCATCACCCGAGGTTTTTTATGCCGGAGATCATTCATTGATCAAGGGCTTTTTCCTCATATAAATCCTTGTGTCACTTGTGCAATTTTCATTATAGTGATCCTTATCTTTGTTCAATCATACCAAGCATCATTCCCCGTTTACAAAGAGTTTGGTTACATTATCCTTGTGTGATTTTTGACCAAAACAGTTTGGCGCCCACCGTGGGGCAATTGGTGCTTCATCCATAATAAAATTTTTCTGTTGGTGATCATTCTGAAAGTGTAGCATGGCTTCATCGTTGAAGAATACTTCCACAGTGATGTCTGCAGTCAATTCATCTAATGGCATTCCATCTTTGCCTCCACCACCAGCTGGATCTCAGAAATATGCTGAGAAGAGACCAACTCCTATCTCCTCTAAACCATCATCTTCTGCTCTAACTTCTTCTGTTCCCAGTACTAGTGATATATTTACTTTGATTTTGCAGATGAGGGATCGTATGCAGCAGCAGGATGAAACCAATGACAGGATCCTCAAGGAAATCGGAGATCTCAAAAGGCAAAAGAAAACGGCAGAGGATCATTCCCCACTAATGCCCAAATCTTTGAATTTTGATACTCCAATGATTACTTCTCAGCCATCAGACGCCCCAAACATTCAACATACTGATGGATTAAGAGGAGTGCATTTCGGCCCAGCAGCAATGACTCAGGCATCAGGATCATATTTCCAACCGGCAGGATCCTACACTCAGCATATGGAATCCTTCATGAGCTTAGGATTTTCCTTTGTTCCAGGATCATCCCAGGTTCTAGGATCCTCCTTTGTTCCAGGATCATCCCAGGTTCAAGGATCCTCCTTTGTTCCATGATCATCCCAGGTTCAAGGATCCCTTCAGATACCAGGATCCCTGAAGAATTTGCAAACAGGAAGTCCAGATGTCCATCAAGGAGATTTTATTCCAATGCAAACCATTGCTTCCACTGGTCCCTCCATCATCCCAGAATCCCAGCAACATGGATTCACATCCAATGTTCCTAACTTGAACCCGATGGGAGGTAACACTTTTAATAATTCTTATACCACTAACCATGGATTCATGCAGGATACAGGTATCAATCATGCTATGGCCAGAGAACTACAAATACTAAAGGATATGATATCAAGTGTTCCAGGGGTAGTCAAACCTATCCCGGAGATTGCAGATGGAAGCCATAAGGTATCTCGTTTTGCACCACCAATCTGTGATGCTGAGATACCCAAAAGATTCCATATCCCTACTATGAAGCTGTATGATGGTACAACGGATCCTGAGGAACACATAGCACAATACAGGGAGAGGATGGAGATCAATCCTATTCCAGAAAGGTTAAAGGAAGCATGCCTGTGCAAGGGATTTGGATCCACTCTTACTGGATCAGCTCTTAAATGGCTGCTAAGTCTTCCCCCTTACTCTATTACTTCATTCGCTAATTTAGTTAACTTATTCAACAATCAATTTTCTTGTAGTAGAAAATTTGAACGATTGACTAGCGATTTATATAGGATAACTCAGGGTCATAATGAATCATTAAGGGATTATATAACCAAATTTAGTAAAGAATCCTTGGATATTCCTAACTTGGATGTGGCCACAGCTGTTGAGGCCTTCAAGATGGGATTACTTAAGGATTCATTGTTCTATGATGATCTTGTTATGACACCATGCAGGAACCTAGACGAAGTAATAACTCGGACACTCAGGTTCATCTGGTTAGAGGATGACAAGAGGATCCAGGAGAGACAAGTAGGATCCTCAAAACAAGAAAAGCAAGGATCCTCTTTCAAAAGCAACAGATTCAAATCATACAACAGAACTGACAACCAGAACGTGCATGCTGTTGACCAAGAAGAGGATGATGAAGATTATCCTCCAATTTCTGAATACTTTTTTTCGTTGATAACCATGAACTAATCCTTGCAATGCAGAATCTAGGAGAAAAAGCCAGATGGCCTAGAAAAAATGACAAATCAACCGGAACTAAAGACAAATCGAAGTGGTGTGCATACCACGAGGATTTTGGGCATTTAACCGAAGAATGCATCGCGTTAAGAAAGGAAATTGGATATCTGCTAAGCAAGGGGCATCTAAAAGAGTTGTTGGGAAGAAAAAAGCAAAGGACTCAGGATCCTGAGAGGATCCCTGAGAAAGCTCCAGCTCCTCCGGCAGATGCACAAGTAATCAACTTTATTTCTGGAGGATCAGACATCTGTGGTACATCCTTCTCAGCAGCTAAAAGGCATGCAAAGGAAGCTAAAATGGATAACGGAGAAAGACCTATTCGAACATCGAGTGTCTCGGAAGGAAAAATCATAACCTTTGATGAGGATGATAGAATTAACATCCAGGATCCTCATCATGATAGTTTAGTAATTACTCTTTTTATTTCTAATCATTTTGTCCGCAGGATCCTTATTGACGGAGGAAGCTCAGTAAACATTATCCAGCTTGATGTTCTGAAGAAAATGGGTATCCCGGAATCAGATATCACACCAAGATCCTCCGTGCTTGTAGGATTTAGTGGCGAAACTAAGAAAACCCTGGGGGACATCAAACTCCCAATTTACGTGGAAGGATTACATAATTATCAGAAATTTTGTGTTATTGATTGTTTGTCTTGTTGTAATGTTATCCCTGGCAGGCCCTGGATACACGATATGAAGGCAGTCCCATCCACCTACCATCAATGTGTGAAGCTCCCTAGCCCATGGGGAATAATCAAGATCGATAGTGATCAACAGGAGGCTAAGGATTGTTACACCTCATCAATGAAACCAGCCTCGAAACCAAGGGAGCAATAGCAATTAAAGTATCCTCCAAGGGGTGTCTTGGAGGCAAGAGAGCAGGATGTGGACGAAATCCTCTTGGATCCTGATGATCCTGAATCCAAAATCTACACCGGATCAGGGATCCTTGATAAAATGAAAGAAGACATAGTATCCTTCCTCAAAAGAAGAAAATCTACCTTTGCATGGAAACATGAGGATATGACAGGTATATCTAAGGATATTATCACTCATAAACTTGGCATTGACAGGTCAGTTAAACCAATCCATCAAAAAAGGAGGAAGTTTGCACCAGAAAGAAATGCCATTATCCAGGAAGAGGTAGAAAGATTACTACGAGCAGGTATGATCAGAGAAGTGAAATATCCAAAATGGCTGGCCAATGTGGTTGTTGTTCAAAAGAAAAATGGAAAGTGGAGGGTATGTGTCGATTTCACTGATTTAAATAAGGCATGTCCCAAGGATCCTTTCCCATTACCCCACATTGACTCCATGGTGGATGCAACGGCGGGTCATGAACTGTTAACCTTTATGGATGCATCATCTGGATTCCAACAAATTCAGATGGAACCATCTGACCAAGAGGATACGGCTTTTATGACCCCAACCGGTTTATATTGTTATATTGCTATGCCTTTTGGATTAAGAAATGCAGGTGCAACATATCAAAGGCTGGTGAATATGATGTTCAAAGATCAAATTGGACAAACTATGGAAGTGTACATAGACGATATGGTGGTGAAATCCAAAAAAGCCGAGGATCACCTAAGGGACTTGGAGGAAGCATTTGATATCCTTGATAACTATAATATGAAGCTTAATCCTTCAAAATGTCACTTTGGTGTTAAAGCAGGAAAATTCTTAGGATATATGGTAACCCAGAGGGGCATTGAAGCAAGCCCGGAACAAATCAAAGCATTGGTAAATATCAAATCCCCTGCCAACGCTAAGGATGTGCAAAGGCTAACATGCAGGATAGCAGCTCTAAACAGATTCATATCCAAATCCTCAGAAAAGTGTAAAGAATTCTATGACATCCTAAGAAAGAATAAGAAATTCGAATGGACTGAAAAGCATGAGAATGCTTTACAAGCCCTAAAAGAATACATGTCCTCAGCCCCAGCATTGATGAAACCAAAAAAAGGAGATGTGTTATCCTTATACCTTGCGGTATCCTCAAAAGCAGTAAGTGCAATCCTTGTTAAGGATCATGAAGGTACACAATATCCTGTCTATTATGTAAGTAAGAGTTTACTTGACGCTGAATCTAGGTATTCACACCTTGAAAAACTTATTCTTGCACTGGTTATGGCATCTACTAAACTAAGACATTATTTTGAAACACATGTTATTGTTGTCAGAACTAGTTTCCCAATTAAGAATGTCCTCAGGAAACCAGAGATGTCCGGAAGAATGGGTAAGTGGGCAGTAAAGCTTAGCGCCCATGACATAAGATATGAACCCAGAACAGCCATCAAATCCCAAGCATTAGCAGACTTTGTGGCTGATTTCAGTAGTGATTTACAAAAGGAAGCCGAATTGGAAGTCCAGCAGCTGGATGAAACTAAGGATCCTTGGATACTACATACTGACGGATCCTCAAATGTCAAAGGCACGGGGCTTGGTATACTACTAAAATCGCCACAGGGGGACATAATACCCCATTCCATAGCTTGTGAGTTCCAAGCCACTAATAATGAGGCTGAATATGAAGCCTTAATCGCTGGTTTACAAATCGCTAAACATATGAGGATCATGTATCTTGAGGTATACGTGGATTCAATGTTAATCACCAATCACTTTAATGGATCCTATGCTGATAAAGGTGAAAAACTAACCAAATATTTAGAGATAGTCAAAGAATTGGCACTCTCCTTTGTTTCTTTCAGTTTGACACAGGTACCAAGGGAAGAAAATACAGAAGCTGATGCATTGGCCAATCTAGGATCATCTTTGAAGATCCCAGAGGATATAAGTATCCCCATCATCCATATCCTGGCTCCTGCTATTGAAAAACAGGTGGCCATGGAAATAGAAGAGGATACTGCAATGATCCCTAGTGAGGATACCCAATCTTATTCAGGATCATGGATCTCACCAATCATGAGATACTTACAACACGGGGAGATTCCTATGGGAGAAAACCCTAGGGCTTTCAGGATTAAGGTATCTCAATTCACAATCTTGAATAATGTGCTATATAAGCGATCTCTTGCAGGACCATATTTAAGATGTATCGAGGATCCTGAAGTTCAAGAAGTGTTAAAAGACTTCCATGAAGGAGATTGTGGAAACCACACTGGGGGCAGGGCATTGTTCTCAAGGATCTTAAGGACAGGATACTACTGGCCAACTATGAAAAGGGATGCTGTGGAGTATGCTAAGAAGTGTGATCCTTGTCAAAGACACAGCAATATCCTTCATCAGCCGGCTGAGTTTCTACATCCTATTCCATCCTCTTGGCCATTTATGAGATGGGGGATGGATATAGTTGGCAAGCTCCCTAAGGCACCTGGTGGAAAAGTATTCATGCTTGCCATGACTGACTACTTCTCCAAGTGGATAGAGGCTGAAGCTTTTGCCCAAGTCAGAGAAAAGGAAGTTATATCCTTTATTAAGAGAAACATTATAACTAGATTTGGCATTCCTTCTGAAATTGTATGTGATAATGGTTCCCAATTTATTGGGAGCAGGACTACTAACTTTTGTGACAGTTGGGGGATTAAGATGATAACATCAACACCAGTCCACCCACAAGCCAATGGCCAAGCAGAATCATCCAACAAGATCATCATCAACAATCTGAAGAAGAAACTTGGATCCAAGAAGGGGAAATGGGCAGAGGAATTGCCTTATGTGCTCTGTGCTGATAGGACAACCCCCAAGAATGCTACTGGTTAAACACCCTTCTCTTTAGTGTTTGGGGCAGAATCAGTGATCCCAACAGAAATGGTGGTTCCAACTGCTAGAACAAGTACCCGTGATCCTGAGGAGAATGATACAAACCTGACTCAAGACTTGGATACTATTGAAGAAATCAGGGATCTGGCTAGGATAAGGATGGCTAGCTACCAACAAAGAATGGCTGGTGCTTACAACAAAAATGTCAGGATAAGGAAATTCCAAGTTGGGGATATGGTATTGAGAAAAGCATTCCAAAATACCATCAATCCTGCTGATGGGAAATTGGCACCAAAATGGGAAGGCCCTTACTTGATTGAAGCTGAAGCAGGAAAGGGGGCATATAGATTACTAACCATGGAAGGAAATTTGTTACCAAGAGCCTGGAATGCTGTCCACTTGAAAAAATATTTCATGTGAGCAGGATCCTTCTGGTATGAGTGATCCTTACATTGGAAGTATCCTTCAAGGATCTCTGAAGCATCAATGATCCTTACTCTGGTAATGCCCTAAGCTCGAACTCTTATTTACATATCTTCTTATTTAAGGATAAGGATCATGTATCCTTCATCCTTCTCTCACGAGATTTTGAGTTCTGATAAGTCCAGGTATCCTTAGCATAATGTCAACAATCTTCAGAAACAACTCAGATCCTTGGGCTTGTCCCCAGTTATCCTTGGGCTTGTCCCCAGTTTTCGCCTGTAGCGCACGATGATCCTGGTATAGTTCACGTCTTTGGGACCAGTACTCGCTTTAGGGGCTGATAACCTCATCGTACTGGCTATACCTAGGATCCTACGTATAATGGTAGACGTACCATACATCCGTTCCTAAGGTTTCTAACGTCTTCATGTTAGCTAAGGTTTTGGCATTTTCATGTCACTAAGTTTGGATAGTCGCCAGTAAGGGCCATACTCCAGTTTACATACGATCCTTGGGCTTGTCCCCAGTTATCCTTCGGGCTTGTCCCCAGTTATCCTTCGGGCTTGTCCCCAGTTATCCTTTGGGCTTGTCCCCAGTTATCCTTTGGGCTTGTCCCCAGTTATCCTTTGGGCTTGTCCCCAGTTACTAACTTATCTTTTATATTGGCTTAGTCCCAAGTTACGTTCTACTTTTCAGGTTTTCAAAGTTAAACAATTAAGGATCCTTAATCCTTATTATCCATTAAAGTTTCACTTATGGTTATTGTTAGGGCTGGATTTTTGTGATACATGATCCTTACATGTGATCCTAACCAGTGATCCTTGTTTCTTTAGCAGATAGTGATCCTCAGCAGGACTTCAGGATCAGGATCATGGACCATCCCAGGATCCTCATGCTAACAGTTACCTTCATTGAATTAAATGTTGTTTTGCAGGAACATCTAGCAGGATCCGCTCTTAGCATCACAATCAAAGGACGCGTCTTTACAATTATAGCATGTGCTTAATCGGAGATGGACGTTGCAAAGGATATGGAAACTTGGCATGATTTAAGGGCGACAATTTAGGCTAGATTTGCTTTTATTTCTAAAGGGGTAATGAGCTGATTATTAGTCTTTTTACCTAAAATAGGTCACCTACACTTGTATATATAAACACTCTTCCCCATTCGGAAGAACACACAACACAATTCTCACACGCTTAGACACACATTACGATAGTGATCCTTGTACTCAGCTCATTATCATCCGAAGTTGTAACCATATTTTGATATATTGAAGTTGGTGATCGGTAGTTGCCATCACCCGAGGTTTTTTATGCCGGAGATCATACATTGATCAAGGGCTTTTTCCTCGTATAAATCATTGTGTCTTTGCATATTTCATACTGAAGTGATCCTTTACTTTTTCAATAAACCAAGCATCAATCCCCATTTACTTAGAGTTTGGTTGCATTATCCTTGTGTGATTTTTGACCAAAACAGTTTGGCGCCCACCGTGGGGCAATTGGTGCTTCATTCATAAGAAAACTTTCTGTTCGAAATCATTTCAAAGAGTTACATGGCTTCGTCATTGAAGAATACATCCACAGCGATGTCGGCAGTCAATTCATCTACTGGCATTCCACCTTTGCCTCCACCACCAGCTAGATCTCAGAAAAATGCTGAGAAGAGACCAACTTCTATATCCTCTAAACCATCATCTTCTGCTCTAACTTCTTCTGTTCCCAGTACTAGTGATATATTTACTTTGATTTTGCAGATGAGGGATCGTATGCAGCAGCAGGATGAAACTAATGACAGGATCCTCAGAGAAATCGGAGATCTCAAAAGGCAAAAGAAAACGGCAGAGGATCATTCCCCACTAATGCCCAAATCTTTGAATTTTGATACTCCAATGATTACTTCTCAGCCAACAGAGGTCCCAGACATACAATATATGGGTGGATCAAGAGGAGTGCATTTCAGCCCAACAACAATGACTCAGGCATCAGGATCATATTTTCAACCGGCGGGATCCTACGCCCAACATTCGGGATCCTTCATGAGCTTAGGATCCTCCTTTGTCCCTGGATCATCCCAGGTTCAAGGATCCTCCTTCGTTCCGGGATCATCCCAGGTTCAAGGATCCTCCTTTGTTCCAGGATCATCCCAGGTTCAAGGATCCTCCTTCGTTCCGGGATCGTCTCAGATACCAGGATCCTTCCAGATGCCAGGATCCCTAAAAAGTTTGCAAACAGGAAGTCTAGATGTCCATCAAGGGGACTTCATTCCAATGCAGACCATTGCTTCCACTGGTCCCTCCGTTATCCCAGAATCCCAGCAATATGGATTCACACCCAATGTTCCTAACTTGAACCCGATGGGAGGTAACACCTTAAATAATTATCCTACCACTAACCATGGATTCGTGCAGGATACAGGTATCAATCATGCTATGGCCAGGGAGTTACAAAAGCTGAAGGATATGATATCAAGTGTTCCAGGGGTAGTCAAGCCTATCCCGGAGATTGCAGATGGGAGCCATAAGGTATCTCGTTTTGCACCACCAATTTGTGATGCAGAGGTACCCAAAAGGTTCCATATCCCTACTATGAAGCTGTATGATGGTACAACGGATCCTGAGGAGCACATAGCACAATACAGGGAGAGGATGGAGATCAATCCAATCCCAGAAAAGTTAAAGGAAGCATGCTTATGTAAAGGATTTGGATCCACCCTTACTGGATCAGCTCTTAAATGGCTGCTAAGTCTTCCCCCTTACTCTATCACTTCATTTGCTAATTTAGTTAATTTATTCAATAACCAATTCTCTTGTAGTAGAAAATTTGAAAGATTAACTAGTGATTTATATAGGGTAACTCAAAGTCATAATGAATCATTAAGGGATTATATAACTAAATTTAGTAAAGAATCCTTGGACATTCCCAACTTGGATATGGCTACGGCTGTTGAAGCCTTCAAAATGGGACTGCTTAGGGATTCATTGTTCTATGATGATCTTGTTATGATACCATGCAGGAATCTAGATGAAGTAAGAACTCGGGCACTCAGGTTCATCCGGCTAGAGGATGACAAGAGGATCCAGGAGAGACAAGTGGGATCCTCTGTCACACCCCCAAAATTCACCCGCGGAGTATCACCGCTTGGGAGCGTGACTGACCAGGATCAAGCCACCAATCATACAGAACAATACATATAATAAAAGTAGTTGTCACTTAAACCAAACCAAATCCATATGAAAGGTGTTTCAAATCATAAGAAAGTTATCTTTGTTTAGCGGAAGCGTATAAATAAAACCCATCGTAAACAAGTATCAAATATCAAAAGTGTTTAACAGGATAATCACGATCCAAGCCCACAACGACCTGCTCCTCCCTGTGCAAGCTCCATATACCTAACGACCTGCAAGGCATGTAACAGAGGATCAACAACTAGTTGAGCGAGTTCACAGAAAGTAAATGCGTAATAGTAAGTTCGTTTGTAACAGGTGGCTCTACTGGGCCGTTAGTACGTTCTATTGGTGGGGGCTTCCCATGTTGTATAACCACTAGACTATTCGTAACCATATGTGTTCTTCACAATCCGAGAACAGTAGTAAGTATAAGTTCACGTAGGTCTTACGTGAGTATCCTTCACATCCGAGGATAGTAATTAAGTATAAGTATCCTTCACAACCGAGGATAGTAATATGTATAGGTATCCTTCACAACCGAGGATAGTAATATGTATAAGTATCCTTCACAACCGAGGATAGTAGTAAGTATATGTGTACGTAGATTGCACGTATGTGTCCTGCACAACCGAGGACGACGGTATGGTAGTCTAGTAATAGTGTAAGTACAGTTCTATTCAATCTCAATCCTTCAATCCCAATTCCCGTGCCCTGGGAATCCCATGCCTTAGTAAGGGTGTGAACTCACCTTGGTTTGCTCGGTATGTTAGTCTACGCGTTCACGAATAATCAATCACGTCCTATTGTATGTACGTATAATTAATCAGTTCAAATTCACAATATTTCACATGTAATCTATCAGGGTTTAATAACATAACGAGAATAATAGGGTAACACCGTTAATCAATTAACAAAGTCTACTAACAGAGTTAACGAAAGTTAATCATCTACAATATTAAAGAGAAGAACATGGCCGACAATTGCAAACAATTCTCAAAGGCTATTGGACCACACCATGACATATAATATTCACTAAACAATATTGATCATCATCACAGTTTGGCACATGTATATTAAAAGAAGAAAGGAGATAGATAACATGCACCATAGACAACAATCAGGCCATCGCTATGCTTTTAAAACAAATCAAACAGGTAAATATGATAGTCGGACAAGGGGGAGGGGCTGCCCCCCTCTAAAACTCGGACTCACCAAGTCCCCCACAAGGTCGGACCAGAGGTAATGGCCAAACCTCGGTCCCTGTGTTGTGAAACTCGGACATTTAGTGATCCTCACAAAAAAACTCGGACAAGGCTCTTCACTATCAAAAAAAATTTCGGACACATTATCATTAAAAGATCGGACCATGTATCAGGTTCATAAAGGTCGGACTCCATACCATCCTTATACAAAACTCGGACTAGGTGACATTATAATAAACTCGGACATAGGTGGTCATTAAACTCGGGTAACATGCACTACAAATAACTCGGACCCTCCCTTTGACACATCAAAAGGTCGGACATTCTTTCAAAACCAAAAGGTCGGACCTTTAATAACCAACAAAGATCGGACCATGCTTAACATCCTTAAACGTCGGACATAAGTTATACAAACTCGGATTATATGATTTATGCATAAACTTCGGACTATAGCGTATAACAAAACTCAGACTATGTTCATTCGCAAACCTCAGACAAATAATTAAACATACGATTGTTCACCTCATAACGATTGTATCAGTTACGTTTTATTGTTTCTACGATCCAGAAAACCCTAGTTACATAGTTTCACAATGCAGAATCAATCAATCATTAGATACTTAACAACACAATCATCACATGATCAATCTATCAAGCATACCCTAATCATCATCATCATTTCAATAACCAAGATTCAAATTAAGCACAGAACCATCAAATCAAAGCTAGGGTTTACAAGCATTCTATCAATCAACAATTTATCAAGAATTGATACAATCAAATAATCAACGAACAATCATTAACAATTACCTTGTATTGATTCTAGAGAAATGTGAAATCAAGCGTGATGGATGTCTTGCCAATGATGATGGTGATGATTGCTAGAGAAAGTGAAGTACGTGCCTTGGTTTCTTGGGTGAGAATGATTAGTGAACAAGGAATTAGGGTTAAGTATAATTTAGGTTTCACTAATTACCCTCTACCTCCCTAAGTATCATATTTTACATATGTACACCACCTCATAACCATTTCATAGTTCCACCACCAAGTTTACATATTTGACAAGTTTATCACAATTAACACATAACCATGCACAATCACACAACACACTTCATTGTATCAAAACATATACAATTCCATAGCAACTAATTGTGCAATCAATCAACTAAATAATACAAGAACGTGCAATAAATGCGAAAATAGGAATCTTGGAAATTCGAGTTGTCACATTATCCCCAACTTAAAAGAAATTTCGTCCCGAAATTTGGTACGCACTCACTGAGGAAGCTAGGTAAGCTGTACTGTTCACTGGTTTTCCTGGGGTGTCACATCATCCCCCCGTTGATTTGGAATTTAGTCCCGAAATTCCGCAGTAGTAGCTTCAGTCTCAGTAGTGGTTGCGCGGTTTTTGAATAACTGGGGGTACTTTTCTTTCATTTGGTCTTCGCGTTCCCAGGTGTACTCTGGGCCACGTCGGGAGTTCCAACGAACTCGAACAAGAGGGATTCTCTTGTGTTTGAGGACCTTAACATCCCGGTCCGTGATTTCAACTGGCTTCTCGACGAACTGCAACCGCTCGTCGATAGTGAGTTCCTTAAAAGGAACTATGAGGGTCTCATCTGATAGGCATTTCTTTTGATTCGACACGTGAAATACATTGTGAACTGCACCGAGTTCAGCTGGTAGGTTCAGTCTGTAGGCTTCTGGGCCTATTCTTTCAGTGATTTCGAACGGTCCAACATACCGTGGATTTAGTTTGCCTCGTTTACCAAATCGAACCACACCCTTCCAGGGTGAGACTTTAAGTAAAACCCGGTCCCCGACCTGAAATTCCAATGGCCTCTTACGCTTATCCGCGTAGGCTTTCTGGCGGTCGCGTGCTGCCGCCATGCGTTGTCGTATCTGTGCAATCTTTTCTGTGGCGTCCACTACAATCTCTGGACCCGTAATCTGACTATCCCCCACCTCTGCCCAACAGAGAGGTGACCGGCATTTACGTCCGTACAATGCCTCGAATGGAGCGGCTTGAATGCTGGTGTGGTAACTGTTATTGTATGAAAACTCCACTAAAGGGAGGTGCTTTTCCCAGCCGTTGCCGAAATCGATAACACACGCTCGAAGCATGTCTTCTAGAGTTTGAATCGTGCGCTCAGACTGCCCATCCGTCTGAGGGTGATATGCTGTGCTCATGTCTAAACGAGAGCCAAACGCTTTGTGCATCGCTTGCCATAGCTCTGACGTGAATCGTGCATCCCAATCCGAGATGATGGAGGTGGGCACCCTGTGCCTTGAAACAACCTCTTTAAGATAGATGTCTGCGAGAGTGGAGAACTTATCCGTTTCCTTAATAGCCAGGAAGTGTGCAGACTTGGTGAGTCGATCCACGATCACCCATATGGTATCATTCCCACGCTGGGATCTAGGTAAGCCCGTAACGAAATCCATGGAAATTTCTTCCCATTTCCACTGTGGTATCCTGGGTTGTTGCAGTAGACCTGCGGGTTTCTGATATTCAACCTTGACTCTCGCACAGGTCAAGCACTTGCCAACATAGGTGGCGATGTGGGCTTTCATACTTGGCCACCAGTATGTTGTTTTGATATCGTGGTACATTTTATCCGACCCTGGGTGTACCGAGTAGCGAGACTTGTGCGCTTCGTCCATCACAAGCTCTCGTAGACCGCCATAGAGTGGGACCCAAATACGCCCCGTTACATAGTAGGCGCCGTCTTCCTTTTGTTCCATGCGTTGCCTTGAGCCGCGTAAGGCTTCAGCCATGACATTCTCGGGTTTTAAAGCTTCTATCTGAGCAGCTCGTATCTGTGCAGGAAGACTGGACTGAATAGTAAGCTGTAGCGCTCGCACGCGCTTAGGTAAGGTGTCTTTCCGACTAAGGGCGTCGGCCACAATGTTGGCCTTGCCTGGATGATACTTGATAGCGCATTCGTAATCATTAAGCAGTTCGACCCATCGTCGTTGGCGCATATTCAATTCCTTCTGCTTGAAGATATGCTCGAGACTCCTGTGATCGGTGTAAATTGTGCACTTGGTACCGTACAGGTAGTGTCTCCATATCTTAAGCGCAAAAACAACAGCTCCCAGCTCTAAATCGTGCGTCGTGTAGTTCCGTTCATGAACCTTGAGTTGACGAGAGGCGTAGGCAATAACTTTATCCCGCTGCATCAATACACAACCAAGCCCCTGTATCGATGCGTCACAATAAACCACGAAGTCATCCGTGCCCTCGGGCAGTGAGAGGATAGGTGCGCTGCATAGTCTATCCTTCAGGTACTGAAAAGCAGTTTCCTACGTATTACCCCATCTGTAAACGACACCTTTCTGTGTCAGCATAGTAAGTGGCTGCGCGATCTTGGAGAAGTCTTTGATAAACCGCCTGTAGTATCCCGCCAAACCCAAGAATTGGCGTATTTCTGTTGGTGTACGCGGTGCAGGCCTGTTCCTGATCGAATCTACCTTGGATGGATCGACATGGATCCCATCCCTGTTCACCACATGGCCTAAGAAGTGGACTTCACGAAGCCAGAAGTCGCATTTTGAAAACTTTGCGTACAGTTGCTCCTTTCGAAGAAGTTCCAAGATAAGACGTAAGTGCTGCTCGTGTTCCTCCTGACTCTTGGAGTAGATCCGAATGTCGTCGATGAAGACAATGACGAACTTGTCAAGATAAGGTTTGCACACCCTGTTCATAAGATCCATGAAGACTGCAGGCGCGTTCGTAAGCCCGAATGGCATGACAAGGAACTCGTAGTGGCCATAGCGAGTTCTGAATGCCTTTTTGGAGACGTCCTCATCCCGGACTCTCAGCTGATGATACCCTGACCTTAAATCAATCTTGGAATAGTAACTCGACCCTTGCAACTGGTCGAATAAGTCATTAATACGAGGAAGAGGATAGCGGTTCTTCACTGTGACCTTGTTCAGTTCGCGGTAGTCTATGCACATCCTGAAAGTGCCATCCTTCTTTTTCACGAATAGTACTGGAGCTCCCCAAGGCGAAGAGCTTGGACGAATGAAGCCTTTATCCAAGAGCTCCTGTAGTTGCTTTGACAGTTCTTCCAGTTCGGTTGGAGCTAAACGATACGGTGCGCGAGCTATAGGTGCTGCTCCTGGAGCTAGCTCGACTTGAAATTCGACCTGACGATGAGGCGGTAGGCCAGGTAAATCTTCTGGAAACACTTGAGGAAATTCTCGTACAACTGGAATATCCTCTATTCTTTTCTCTTTCGTCACTGCATCAGTAACCAGTGCCAAGATAGCAGTATGACCCTTTCGTAAACATTTCTGAGCCTTCAGGAAAGAGATGATGCCAACCACAGCACCACTCTTGTCGCCTTGAACTTCGAGAGGTTCCTTTCCTGAACGAGGAATACGAATGATCTTCTCCTTACATAGAATCTCTGCCTGCTACTTGGATAACCAATCCATGCCGATGACGATGTCGAAACTACCCAGAACTATAGGAATAAGGTCGATGGAGAAGGTCTGACCAGCTAAGACAATGCTACAACCCTTAACTATCTGTGTGGCCTCTACACTTTTACCATTTGCTAGTTCAACGACATGTTTGGTGCTTAGGGGTGTTGGTGTACGTTTTAACAATTTGCTCATTTTCATAGACATATAACTCGTATCCGCACCTGAATCAAACAAAACAGTAACATAAATATCGTCGAGAAGAAACTTACCCATAACGACGTTGGGATCATTTCTGGCATCACCCTGCCCCAACACAAACACACGACCCCTTGCTTCATTTCCATTGTTGTTCCCTCCGTTGTTGTTGTTGTTGCCATTTCCCTGATTGTTGTTATGGTTGTTATTGTTCTGGTTCCTGTTCAGCTAAGGGCAGTGCCTTTTGAAGTGACCCTCTGCACCGCAATGAAAACACCCTTTGTTGCCCTGCTGTTGATTCTGCTGTGCTGGGGGCTGCTGCTGATTCTGATTCGCAGGCCGAGGGCTTCTACAATCTTTGGCCTCATGACCCATCTTGAGGCTTCTTTGACAGCGACCCTTATTACACTGGCCACTGTGGTGTTTGTTGTAGGTGTTACACTTCGGAAGGTTTCCTCGATATCCTCCCTGTCTGTGGCTGACTGAGGAGTGCTGACTGGGACTCTGGTAACTGTCTGTCTTTCGTTGCTGAGCTTGTGACTGCATTGAAGCTGATCCCTTGCTTGAATCCCCATCCCATTTCCTCTTGTTTTCACTGGGAATAGCAAGTGTAGTAGAAGCAGTAGCGGTAGCAGTAGCGCTGATACGCTTTGGCAGTCTGTTCTGATCCACTGCCTGATCTGTGATGCGGTGAGCGAGGCGCTGAATAGCCTGAATGTTGTCAAGATTAGCCGATGTTACGTGGCTCTGGATTTCTGGCGCCAAACCCTTGAGATACAACTCAATACGCTTGTATGGAGGGTCCACCATGGTTGGACAGAACACGGCCAACTCGTTCGACCTCTTGGTATAAGCCTCGATTTCTGATCCAGTCATTTTCAAATGATAAAACTCATCCTCCAGCTTGTGGATATCTTCCCGAGTACAGTATTCCCTTTTGATCAGTTCCTTGAAGTCATTCCAAGGGGTGGCGTTAGCAGCTGCCAACCCTAGAATCTGCACCTGCGCGTTCCACCAAGTTAACGCGATCCCTTCCAAAGTACCAGTGGCATACTTAACCCTGCGAGCCTCAGGGCATTCACACATCTCGAACAAAGACTCGAGCTTTTCAAACCAGTGGAGGAGTCCAACCGCTCCTTCAGTGCCGCTGAACGTGCTAGGGCGACAATCCATGAAATTCTTGAAAGTGCAGACAGGCTGCTGCGCGTGTTGACCTATTGTGTACGAATAGGGCAAAGTTAAATACGAGAATTAATGTAGGATCTAAAGATCCTAGTGTGTGTCTATACTGCAGGGTATACTACCTGCTTGAGCAGCTGCAAGTGCCGCAGCAACTTGAGCTTGAACAAGAGCCTCTAGCTGGGCTTGAGTCATGTTGATTCGTTCGGCCATTGATCTTCACATCAAAGGCAACATAAGTGAGAAAGGTTCGCGAATAGTGCGATGACAGAAGAGTGTAAGCACGTAAGTGTTCTCAAGCAATAACAAGTAGTGAGCAAAGTAATGTAAGCATACTACGAGCAAAGTTCTATGCAATCCTACCATGTAGGCAATAAACATAAACCTTATTACCTAGGATGTTGAGTCTTGCACGTGGAGCGAAGCGTCGTTGTGGATCGTTGAGAGCACTGTTCTGGTTATAGTCTGGTTTTAATAAAAACGTTTTCCCATATTAAAACCAAGTTCTCTATAACCAATGGCTCTGATACCAATCTGTCACACCCCCAAAATTCACCCGCGGAGTATCACCGCTTGGGAGCGTGACTGACCAGGATCAAGCCACCAATCATACAGAACAATACATATAATAAAAGTAGTTGTCATTTAAACCAAACCAAATCCATATGAAAGGTGTTTCAAATCATAAGAAAGTTATCTTTGTTTAGCGGAAGCGTATAAATAAAACCCATCGTAAACAAGTATCAAATATCAAAAGTGTTTAACAGGATAATCACGATCCAAGCCCACAACGACCTGCTCCTCCCTGTGCAAGCTCCATATACCTAACGACCTGCAAGGCATGTAACAGAGGATCAACAACTAGTTGAGCGAGTTCACAGAAAGTAAATGCGTAATAGTAAGTTCGTTTGTAACAGGTGGCTCTACTGGGCCGTTAGTACGTTCTATTGGTGGGGGCTTCCCATGTTGTATAACCACTAGACTATTCGTAACCATATGTGTTCTTCACAATCCGAGAACAGTAGTAAGTATAAGTTCACGTAGGTCTTACGTGTGTATCCTTCACATCCGAGGATAGTAATTAAGTATAAGTATCCTTCACAACCGAGGATAGTAATATGTATAGGTATCCTTCACAACCGAGGATAGTAATATGTATAAGTATCCTTCACAACCGAGGATAGTAGTAAGTATATGTGTACGTAGATTGCACGTATGTGTCCTGCACAACCGAGGACGATGGTATGGTAGTCTAGTAATAGTGTAAGTACAGTTCTATTCAATCTCAATCCTTCAATCCCAATTCCCGTGCCCTGGGAATCCCATGCCTTAGTAAGGGTGTGAACTCACCTTGGTTTGCTCGGTATGTTAGTCTACGCGTTCACGAATAATCAATCACGTCCTATTGTATGTACGTATAATTAATCAGTTCAAATTCGCAATATTTCACATGTAATCTATCAGGGTTTAATAACATAACGAGAATAATAGGGTAACACCGTTAATCAATTAACAAAGTCTACTAACGGAGTTAACGAAAGTTAATCATCTACAATATTAAAGAGAAGAACATGGCCGACAATTGCAAACAATTCTCAAAGGCTATTGGACCACACCATGACATATAATATTCACTAAACAATATTGATCATCATCACAGTTTGGCACATGTATATCAAAAGAAGAAAGGAGATAGATAACATGCACCATAGACAACAATCAGGCCATCGCTATGCTTTTAAAACAAATCAAACAGGTAAATATGATAGTCGGACAAGGGGGAGGGGCTGCCCCCCTCTAAAACTCGGACTCACCAAGTCCCCCACAAGGTCGGACTAGAGGTAATGGCCAAACCTCGGTCCCTGTGTTGTGAAACTCGGACATTTAGTGATCCTCACAAAAAAACTCGGACAAGGCTCTTCACTATCAAAAAAAATTTCGGACACATTATCATTAAAAGATCGGACCATGTATCAGGTTCATAAAGGTCGGACTCCATACCATCCTTATACAAAACTCAGACTAGGTGACATTATAATAAACTCGGACATAGGTGGTCATTAAACTCGGGTAACATGCACTACAAATAACTCGGACCCTCCCTTTGACACATCAAAAGGTCGGACATTCTTTCAAAACCAAAAGGTCGGACCTTTAATAACCAACAAAGATCGGACCATGCTTAACATCCTTAAACGTCGGACATAAGTTATACAAACTCGGATTATATGATTTATGCATAAACTTCGGACTATAGCGTATAACAAAACTCAGACTATGTTCATTCGCAAACCTCAGACAAATAATTAAACATACGATTGTTCACCTCATAACGATTGTATCAGTTACGTTTTATTGTTTCTACGATCCAGAAAACCCTAGTTACATAGTTTCACAATGCAGAATCAATCAATCATTAGATACTTAACAACACAATCATCACATGATCAATCTATCAAGCATACCCTAATCATCATCATCATTTCAATAACCAAGATTCAAATTAAGCACAGAACCATCAAATCAAAGCTAGGGTTTACAAGCATTCTATCAATCAACAATTTATCAAGAATTGATACAATCAAATAATCAACGAACAATCATTAACAATTACCTTGTATTGATTCTAGAGAAATGTGAAATCAAGAGTGATGGATGTCTTGCCAATGATGATGGTGATGATTGCTAGAGAAAGTGAAGTACGTGCCTTGGTTTCTTTGGTGAGAATGATTAGTGAACAAGGAATTAGGGTTAAGTATAATTTAGGTTTCACTAATTACCCTCTACCTCCCTAAGTATCATATTTTACATATGTACACCACCTCATAACCATTTCATAGTTCCACCACCAAGTTTACATATTTGACAAGTTTATCACAATTAACACATAACCATGCACAATCACACAACACACTTCATTGTATCAAAACATATACAATTCCATAGCAACTAATTGTGCAATCAATCAACTAAATAATACAAGAACGTGCAATAAATGCGAAAATAGGAATCTTGGAAATTCGAGTTGTCACATCCTCAAAACAGGAGAAGCAAGGATCCTCCTTCAAGAACAATAAATTCAAATCCTACCATAGAAATGACAACCAGAAAGTTCATGCTGTTGACCAAGAAGAGGATGATGAAGATTATCCTCCAATCTCCGAATATTGTTTTTCCGTTGATAATCATGAACTAATCCTTGCAATGCAGAATCTAGGAGAAAAAGCTAGGTAGCCCAGGAAGAATGATAAACCATCCGGGACTAAAGACAAGTCAAAATGGTGTGCATACCATGAGGATTTCGGGCATCTAACTGAAGAATGCATAGTTTTAAGAAAAAGAAATTGGATATCTGTTAAGCAAGGGGCATCTAAAAGAATTGTTGGGAAGAAAAAAGCAAAGGACTCAGGATCCTGAAAGGATCCCTGAAAAGGCTCCAGCCCCTCCGGCGAATGCACAAGTGATCAACTTTATTTCCGGAGGATCAGACATCTGTGGTACATCCTTCTCGGCGGCGAAAAGGCATGCAAAGGAAGCAAAAATGGATAATGGAGAGAGACCTATTCGAACATCAAGTGTCTCAGAAGGAAAGACGATAACGTTTGATGAGGATGATCGCATTAACATCCAGGATCCTCATCATGATAGTTTAGTTATTACTCTCTTTATCTCTAACCATTTTGTCCGCAGGATCCTTATCGAAGGAGGAAGCTCAGTGAACATTATCCAGCTTGATGTTCTGAAGAAAATGGGTATCCCAGAATCAGACATCACACCAAGATCCTCCGTGCTTGTAGGATTCAGTGGAGAACCGAAGAAAACTCTGGGGGACATCAAACTCCCAATCTACGTGGAAGGATTACATAATTATCAAAAATTTTGTGTTATTGACTGTTTATCTTGTTGCAGTGTTATCCTTGGCAGGCCCTGGATACATGATATGAAAGCAGTCCCATCCACCTATCATCAATGTGTGAAACTCCCTAGCCCATGGGGGATAATCAAGATCGACAGTGATCAGCAGGAGGCTAAGGATTGTTATACCACATCCATGAAGCCAACCTCGAAGCCAAGGGAGCAATAGCAATTACAGTATCCTCCGAGGAATGTCTTGGAGGCAAGGGAACAAGATGTGGACGAAATCCTCTTGGATCCTAGTGATCCTGAATCAAAAATCTATATCGGATCAGGGATCCTTGGCAAAATGAAAGAAGACATAATATCCTTCCTCAAAATGGAAGCACGAAGATATGACAGGTATATCTAAGGATATCATCACTCATAAACTTGGCATTGACAGGTCTATCAAACCAATCCATCAAAAAAGGAGGAAGTTTGCACCAGAAAGGAATGCCATTATCCAAGAAGAAGTAGAGAGACTACTTCGAGCAGGTATGATCAGAGAGGTAAAATATCCAAAATGGTTAGCCAATGTGGTCGTTGTGCAAAAGAAAAACGGAAAGTGGAGGGTATGTGTCGATTTCACTGATCTGAATAAGGCATGTCCCAAGGATCCTTTCCCATTACCCCACATTGACTCCATGGACGATGCAACGGCGGGGCATGAACTGTTGACCTTTATGGATGCATCATCTGGATTCCAACAAATTCAGATGGAACCATCCGACCAAGAGGATACGGCCTTTATGACCCCAACCGGTTTGTATTGTTATATTGTCATGCCTTTTGGACTAAGAAATGCAGGTGCAACATATCAAAGGCTGGTGAATATGATGTTCAAAGATCAAATTGGACAAACTATGGAAGTATACATAGATGATATGGTAGTCAAATCAAAGAAAGCTGAGGATCACCTAAGGGATTTGGAAGAAGCATTTGATATCCTTGATAATTATAACATGAAGCTTAATCCTTCAAAATGCCACTTTGGTGTTAAGGCAGGTAAATTCCTAGGATATATGGTAACTCAGAGGGGCATTGAAGCAAGCCCGGAGCAAATTAAAGCACTGGTGAATATCAAGTCCCCTGCCAATGCTAAGGATGTGCAAAGGCTAACAGGCAGGATAGCAGCTCTGAACAGGTTCATATCAAAATCCTCAGAAAAATGTAAAGAATTTTACGATATCCTAAGGAAGAACAAGAAGTTTGAATGGACTGAGAAGCATGAGAATGCTTTACAAGCCCTTAAAGAATACATGTCCTCAGCACCAGCATTAATGAAACCCGAAAAAGGAGATGTGTTATCCTTATATCTGGCGGTATCCTCAACCGCTGTAAGTGCTGTCCTCGTTAAGGATCACGAAGGTACACAACATCCTATCTACTATGTAAGTAAGAGTTTACTTGATGCCGAATCCAGGTATTCACACCTTGAAAAACTTATTCTTGCACTAATTATGGCATCAACTAAGTTAAGACATTATTTTGAAACTCATACTATCGTTGTTAGAACTAATTTTCCAATCAAGAATGTCCTCAGGAAACCAGAGATGTCCGGAAGAATGGCTAAGTGGGCAGTAAAGCTTAGTGCCCATGATATAAGATACGAGCCTAGAACAGCAATCAAATCCCAAGCACTAGCTAACTTTGTGGCTGATTTCAGTAGTGATCTATAAAAGGAAGCAGAATTGGAAGTCCAGCAGCCGGATGAGACCAAGGATCCTTGGATACTACACACTGACGGATCCTCAAATGTCAAGGGCACAGGGCTCGGCATACTACTAAAATCGCCACAGGGGGACATAATACCCCACTCCATAGCCTGTGAGTTCCAAGCAACTAACAATGAGGCTGAATATGAAGCCTTAATTATTGGCTTACAAATTGCTACGGATATGGGGGTGAAGTATCTTAAAGTATATGTAGACTCATTATTGATCACCAATCACTTTAATGGATCCTATACTGTTAAAGGTGAAAAACTAACCAAATATTTAGAGATAGTCAAGGAATTGGCGCTCTCTTTTGTCTCTTTCAGCTTAACACAGGTACCAAGGGAGGAGAACACAGAAGCTGATGCATTGGCCAACCTAGGATCATCCTTGAAGATTCTAGAAGATATAAATATCCCTATCATCCATATCCTGGCTCCTGCTATTGAAAATCAGGTGGCCATGGAAATAGAAGAGGATACTGCAGTGATCCCTAGTGAAGAAGCTCAATCTTATTCAGGATCATGGATCTCACCAATCATGAGATACTTACAACACGAGGAGATTCCTATGGGAGAGAATCCTAGAGCTTTCAGGATCAAGGTATCTCAATTCACAATCTTAAATAATGTGCTATATAAACGATCTCTTGCAGGACCATATTTAAGATGTATCGAGGATCCTGAAATTCAAGAAGTGTTGAGAGACTTCCATGAAGGAGATTGTGGAAACCACACTAGGGGCAGAGCATTATTCTCAAGGATCCTTAGAACAGGATACTACTAGCCAACTATGAAAAGGGATGCTGTAGAATATGCTAAGAAGTGTGATCCTTGTCAAAGACACAACAATATCCTCCATCAGCCAGCTGAATTTTTACACCCAATACCATCCTCCTGGCCATTCATGAGATGGGGAATCGATATAGTTGGCAAGCTTCCTAAAGCACCTGGTGGAAAAGTATTTATGCTTACCATGACTGACTACTTCTCTAAGTGGATAGAAGCTGAAGCTTTTGCTCAAGTCAGAGAAAAGGAAGTTATATCCTTTATTAAAAGAAACATTATAACTAGATTTGGCATTCCCTCTGAAATTGTATGTGATAATGGTTCCCAATTCATTGGGAGCAGAACCACTAACTTTTGTGACAGTTGGGGAATTAAGATGATAACATCAACACCAGTTCATCCACAAGCCAATGGTCAAGCAGAATCATCCAACATGATCATCATCAACAATCTGAAGAAGAAGCTAGGATCCAAGAAGGGGAAATGGGCAGAGGAGTTACCTTATGTGCTATGGGCTGATAGGACAACTCCCAAGAATGCCACTGGTCAAACACCTTTCTCTTTAGTATTTGGGGCAGAAGCAGTGATCCCAACAGAGATGGTGGTCCCAACTGCTAGAACAAGTGCTCGTGATCCTGAAGAGAATGCTACAATCCTAGCTCAGGATTTGGATACTATTGAGGAAATCAGGGATCTGGCTAGGATAAGGATGGCAAGCTACCAACAAAGAATGGCTGGTGCTTACAACAAAAATGTTAGGCTAAGGAAGTTCCAAGTCGGAGATATGGTGTTGAGAAAAGCATTCCAAAACACTATCAATCTTGCTGACGGGAAGTTAGCACCAAAGTGGGAAGGCCCTTACTTGATTGAAGCTGAAGCAGGAAAGGGGGCATACAGATTGCTAACCATGGAAGGAAATTTGTTACCAAGAGCCTGGAATGTTGTTCACCTAAAGAAATATTTCATGTGAACATTATCCTTCAAGCATGTGATCCTTACATTGAAGTATCCTCGAAGGATCCCGGTGATGTCAGTAATCCTTACTCTGGTAATGTCCTTATCCAAAAACTATTACATTTCCTTACTTTTTACCTAAGGATAAGGATCATGTATCCTTCATCCTCTTCTCACGAACCATTTGAGTTATGATAGTTCAGGTATCTTCAGCATATCGTTAAAGATCTTCAAAAGCACCGCAGATCCTTGGGTTCAACCCCAGTTATCCTTGGGATTATCCCCAGTTTCCGCCAGCAGCGCACGATGATCCTGATATAGTTCACGTCTTTGGGACCAGTACCCACTTCCGGGGCTTACAACCTCATCGTACTGGCTATATCTAGGATCCTACGTATAATGGTAGACGTACCATACATCTGTTCCAAAGGTTTCTAACGTTTTCACGTTAGCTAAGGTTTTGACATTCTCATGTCACTAAGTTTGGATAGTCGCCAGTAAGGGCCATACTCCAGTTTACATACGATCCTCTGGGCTTGTCCCCAGTTATCCTTTGGGCTTGTCCCCAGTTATCCTTTGAGCTTGTCCCCAGTTATCCTTTGGGCTTGTCCCCAGTTATCCTTTGGGCTTGTCCCCAGTGATCCTTTGGGATTATCCCCAGTTACCCTTTGGGCATGTCCCCAGCTACTAACTTATCTTTTACATTGGCTTAGTCCCAAGTTATGCTTCATTTTTCAGGTTTTCAAAGTTAAACACATAAGGATCCTTAATCCTTATTATCCATTAAAATCTCATCTACGGTTATCTTGATTAAAGGTTAGGATCCTAACTTGGATCCTCAGGTATGATCCTTGACTATTTTGATTATACTGAACAACCCTTACACTTTGACAACTAAACCTATGATCCTTGAAATTGATTGCTTCAAAAATCTTCAGTGTCAGGATATTTGATCTAGGATCATATCCTAAATTTATTAAACATGGTTTGCTCAACTCTTGTTACTCTAACAAATATATTTCTAAAACAACTGGAAAATAAAGAGGATAAATAAAGGATAACAACACGAGATAAGCCAGAAAGATTAAAGTTATATTATTAACAAAAGGATCTTAAACCCTTTCAAAAAGTTGTCAAAATTGCCAACCCACATTTCTACCAGCAAAACGTGGCCCGTCCACATGGGTTGGCAAAGGGTGCCCATTGTCTATGCGGTCTTAGCAGGTGCAGGAAATTAAAGGCGGCAGGATCACAAAGGCTTCATCCCCCAAACAGAGGATCCCTCCACCACTTGCGATCCTACCTATTGTTCAAAGGATCCATGATCCTTAACCCTAAAAACTATTGTTTAAGTACAGACCATCATTGTTTGAAAACACCAACAACCACAAAAACCACTACCAAATTTTAAAAATTGGGCTCCGGCTATGTCTAGAAATTTCCATCATTGCCCAATCCTGCAGCTCAAACCTTCGCTGCACCATCACCACCAGCTCCACTTGCTTCCCCCTGATCCTTGCCAGCATCACCACCTTCAAGCATAGGGATCTCCTCGGCCTCATCATCATCCTCCAACTCTGCCAGCCTTGCCTTCCAGCCTTCCACGTCCCATGTGCCTCTGTCGAAGGAAGGATCCTGAGCCTCCGCAGCCATCTGCAGCTGGATCTTATACATGGTTATCGCAGCAGAGACCTTAGCATCCTGGGTGATATCACGCTTCTCGTAGTCGAAGTTGATCAGTGCTTTGACAGCTTCATCCTTGGTAGCCCGGAGCTCCTTCTCAAGATCAGCTATCTTGAGGTCCTTCAGCACACCCATCTGTTGAAGGTCGGCAATTTGGCGATCTTGATCTTCAACGTGGTTGACATAAGTCTCTATTTCGGTAAATTTCTGCAACAAAAACAAGATATGACGTCAGACACAAGTGATCCTCAAACAGGCAGGATATACAGGCAGGATATACAGGCATGATATTCGAGCAGGATATTCAAGTAGGATAACCAACAGGGGCAATGATCCTTACTTCATTAACGTAATCAAGAAACTGCTGGCGGAGCAGGGGAAATCCTTGAAGATCCTCAGAAGCCTTTCTCTTCTTTCCCTTACCCCTAATAGGAGCTTTAGGGGCTGAAGCAGAGGGACTGGCAGCAGGAGCCTTCTTCCTTGCAGATTTAACGTTTGCAAGATCATCAATACCAAACTTGGAGGCAGACTTGACAGATTTCCCAGCACCTACACAATCAAAATAAGATAAGTACTTTAACTAATTCAAAAAATCCTACATAGAACTACTTTTTAATGAGGATACTTACTTGACATTGTGGCAGATGCGGAGGATACTTCCTGTGAATCTTGAATGGCAACTTGAAAACTTCTTGTCTCCGGATCAAGCTTCTTGAAGGCCAAAAGCCTCTCTTTTGCCGCAGGTGTCAGCTTCAGATAAGAGATGGAGATAGCTGCACAATAAACAAATAACAAAGAAAGACATTAGTGATCCTCATCATAAGAGACAAGTCTGATGGTGATCCTTCCAGGATCCTCTATCCTACCATGAGTAGCCGACTCTTTGGGCAGATCCTTCCCATTAGGGATGGTATCCCTCCTAACAAAGAAGAATCGTCGCTTCCAATTTGTATCATTCTTGGTGACCTTAAGAACAGGGTGATCCTCCCCAGCTTTCCGTTTCAACAAGTATCGACAGGAACCAAACGTGGTAAGATCATATAGCTCAGCCAGCTCCGACATCCCTAAGTCAATCCCCTCCTGCTCGATGATCCTCTCAAGGGTATACAGAACCCTCCAGATCATCGGCATGGCTTGGATATAAGACATGCCGGTCAGGGAAAAGAATGATTGGGTGAAAGCTGGAAAAGGAAACGAATATCCTATGGTAAACGGAGTCACAGGAAAGGCTGCCCATGTGTCGGAAACAAAATCGCTTAAAGCGGTGGAAGTGAATGACTTGAAGATAGCATCCGCCGGAAAACAGTGACGGATCCTATCAACATGAGCATCGGTGAAGAAGCATCTCTCGGTAGGAGAGTCTTTAACGATCCCTTGGCTTTTCAGGGGACTGCTCTTCTTGTGATCCTTGTGAGGGGAATTTCGGAGCAACATACTCATGGCAGAATAAAAATAGGGGAGCAGAAAAACAGAGCAAGAGAAGGAAGAAAGAGAAGAGAAGAGAATACCTGATCGATCTTCGGTAGAGATTATAAAGGGAGTATATCTTGAATTTAAATGCAGATTGATCCTAACCCTATCTCCTATTTATAATCATGATTTGCAGGGATGTCACTTCAGTGACGTAAAGGTTGCAACGGCTAGTCCGGTTATAACGGCTAGTTATCCGAGTCGCCCGTTGCAGATAAGATCAAAGCAAAATATAACTCGCTAATTTACAATAAACTCCTTATATTTTGGGGGCAATTGTTAGGGCTGGATTTTTGTGATACATGATCCTTACATGTGATCCTAACCAGTGATCCTTGTTTCTTTAGCAGATAGTGATCCTCAGCAGGACTTCAGGATCAGGATCATGGACCATCCCAGGATCCTCATGCTAACAGTTACCTTCATTGAATTAAATGTTGTTTTGCAGGAACATCTAGCAGGATCCGCTCTTAGCATCACAATCAAAGGACGCGTCTTTACAATTATAGCATGTGCTTAATCGGAGATGGACGTTGCAAAGGATATGGAAACTTGGCATGATTTAAGGGCGACAATTTAGGCTAGATTTGCTTTTATTTCTAAAGGGGTAATGAGCTGATTATTAGTCTTTTTACCTAAAATAGGTCACCTACACTTGTATATATAAACACTCTTCCCCATTCGGAAGAACACACAACACAATTCTCACACGCTTAGACACACATTACGATAGTGATCCTTGTACTCAGCTCATTATCATCCGAAGTTGTAACCATATTTTGATATATTGAAGTTGGTGATCGGTAGTTGCCATCACCCGAGGTTTTTTATGCCGGAGATCATACATTGATCAAGGGCTTTTTCCTCGTATAAATCATTGTGTCTTTGCATATTTCATACTGAAGTGATCCTTTACTTTTTCAATAAACCAAGCATCAATCCCCATTTACTTAGAGTTTGGTTGCATTATCCTTGTGTGATTTTTGACCAAAACAGTTATCCTGATTAAAGGTTAGGTTCCTAACTTGGATCCTCAGGTATGATCCTCAACTATTTTCAATTTCATTCATTAATTGTTTAAATAACCCTTAGACTTTGACAACTGAACCTATGATCCTCAAAATAAACTACTTTAAAAATTTTCGATTATAGGATATTTGATCCAGGATCATATCCTAAATTTCTTAAACAAAATTTGCTTAAACTTTCTCACTCAGGCAAATATATATCAAAACAATTGGAAATTAAGAGGATAACAACACAAGATAAGCTAAAAAGATTAGAGTTATTTTATTAACAAAGGTCTAAAACCCTTCATAAGTTGTCAAAATTGCCAACCCACGTTTCTACCAGCAAAACGTGGCCCGTCCACATGGGTTGGCAAAGGGTGTCCATTGTTTGTGCGGTCATAGCATGCAGGAAATTAAAAGGCGGCAGGATCACAATGGCTTCATCCCCCAAAACAGAGGATCCCTCCACCATGTGTAATCCTACCTATTGTCTGAAGGATCCTGGATCCTCAACCCTAAACCTATTGTTCGAAGTTACAGACCATAATTGTTTAAAAACATCAACAACCACAAAAAAAAATTGGGCTCCGGCTATGTCTAGAAGTTTCCTTCATCGCAGCTCAAGCCTTCGCTGCACCATCACCACCAGCTCCACTTGCCTCTCCACCCTGATTCTTGCCAACATCACCACCCTCAAGCATCGGGACCTCCTCAGCCTCTTCATCATCCTCCAACTCTGCCAGCCTCGCCTTCCAGCCCTCAACGTCCCATGTGCTCTGTCGAAGGCAGGATCCTGAGCCTCCGTAGCCATCTGCAGCTGGATCTTATACATGGTTATTGCAGCAGAGACCTTGGCATCCTGGGTGATCTCATGCTTTTCATAATCAAAATTGATCAGCATCCTGGCAGCATCATCCTTAGTGGCCTGGAGCTCCTTCTCAAGATCAGCTATCTTAAGATCCTTCAGCACACCCACTTGTTGGAGGTCAGCAATCCGGCGGTCTTGATCCTCGACGTGGCCAACATACGTCTCTATCTCAGCAAATTTCTGCAAGGAAAACAAGGCATAACGTCAGAAACAAGTGATCCTCAAAACTGTCAGGATAACTAACAGGGGCAGTGATCCTTACCTCGTTGAAGTAGTCCAGAAACTGTTGGCGGAGCAGGGGCAGACCTTGTAAATCCTCAGATGCCTTTCTCTTCTTTCCTTTACCCCTAATAGGTTCTTTAGGGGCTGAAGCAGTTGGGCTAGCAGCAGGAGTCTTCTTCCTTGCAGATTTGACATTAGCAAGATCATCAATACCGAACTTTGAAGCAGACTTAGAGGATTTTCCAGCACCTATACAACCAAAATAAGATAAGTATTCTAATTAAACTTGAAAATCCTACATAGAATTACTTTTTTAAATGAGGATACTTACTTGACATCGTGACAGAGGCAGAGGATACTTCTTGAGAATCCTGGATGGCAACCTGAAAAGTTCTTGTCTCCGGATCAAGCTTCCTAAAGGCCAAGAGTCTCTCTTTTGCAGCAGGAGTCAACCTAAGATGAGCAACAGATATAGCTGCATAATAAACAAGAAAATGTTAGTGATCCTTATCTTAAGGAACAAGTTCTATGGTGATCCTTCCAGGATCCTCTATCCTACCATGGGTAGCCCACTCCTTGGGTAAATCCTTCCCATTAGGGATGGAATCTCTCCTAACAAAAAAGAATCGTCGCTTCCAGTTCGTGTCATTCTTGGTAACTTTGAAAACAGGGTGATCCTCTCCAGTTTTTCGTTTGAACAAATATCGATGGGATCCAAAGTGGTAAGATCATACATCTCAGCCAACTCCGCCATGCCGAGGTTAATCCCTTCTTGTCCAATGATCCTCTCAAGGTGTATAACACCCTCCAGATCATCGGCATCGCCTGGATATAGCAGATGCCGGTAAGGGAGAAAAAGGATTGGGTGAACTGAGGAAAAGGATACGAATATCCTATCAAGAAAGGAGTGACCGGGAAAGCTACCCAAGTCTCAGAGATAAAATCACTCAAAGCGGTAGGACTAAAAGACTTGAAAAGGGTTTTCGCCGGGAAACAACGACGGATTTTATCGATTTGAGGGTCGGTGAAGCAACACCTCTCGGAGGGGGAATCTTTGATGATCCCTTGACCCTTTAAGGGGCTGTTCTTCTTAGGATCCTTGCAGGGGGAGTTCCGGAGCAACATCTTTTACGGAAGAATAGAAGAGGAAGAAAAACAGAGCAAGAGAGAAGAAGATGAAAAGGAGAATACCTGGTTGATCTTCTGAATACGGTTATAAAGGGAGTTGCTTTGAATTTAAATGCATTCGATCCTATCCCTATTTCTATTTATAATCATGATTGTGCAGGGCTGTCACCTCCATGACGTCAGACCGCAACAGATAGTTCCACCTTAACGGCTATATATCCGTTGAGTTAGTTATAGATAAGATTCAGCAAAATATAACTCGTTTATATTACATAAATACTCCTTATATTTTGGGGGCAATTGTTAGGGCTGGATTTTTATGACCTATGATCCTTACATGTGATCCTAACAAGTGATCCTTGTTTCTTTGGCAGATAGTGATCCTCAGAGGAGCTCCAGGATCAGGAACACGGATCATCCTAAGGATCCTCATACTAACAACTGTTCTCTTTGGATTTAATGTTATCTTGCAGGAATTACGAGTTGAATCTGGTCTTAGCAACATAAACAAGGAATCTGTCACACTAAACTCGCACACGCATAATCAAAGATGGACGTTATGGAGAATATGGAAACTCAGCACAATCTAAGGGCGATTATTTAGGCTAAATTTACTTCTATTTCTAAAGGGGTAACGAGCTAGTAGTTAGGTGATTTGCCTAAAATAGAACCACACACACTTGTATAAATGGCACTCTTCAGCATTCGGAAGACACGACACACATTTCTCACACGCTTTAGCAAACGATACTATAGTGATCCTTGTACCTAGCTCGTTACCATCCGAAGTTGTAACAATTATTTGTTATACTGAAGTTTGGTGATCGGTAGTTTCCATCACCCGGGGTTTTTTATGCCGGAGATCATTCATTGATCAAGGGCTTTTTCCTCGTATAAATCCTTGTGTCACTTGTACAATTTTCATTATAGTGATCCTTATCTTTGTTCAATCATACCACGCATCATTCCCCGTTTACAAAGAGTTTGGTTGCATTATCCTTGTGTGATTTTTGACCAAAACAATCCCTAGTGAGGATACTCGATCTTGTTCAGGATCATGGATCTCACCAATCATGAGATACTTACAACACGGAGATATTCCTATGGGAGAAAACCCCAGGGCTTTCAGAATTAAGGTATCTCAATTCACAATCTTAAATAATATGCTATATAAGCGATCTCTTGTAGGACCATGTTTAAGATGTATCGAGGATCCTGAAGTTCAAGAAGTTTTAAAAGACTTCCATGAAGGAGATTGTGGAAACCACACTGGGGGCAGGGCATTGTTCTCAAGGATCTTAAGGACAGGATACTACTGGCCAACTATGAAAAGGGATGCTGTGGAGTATGCTAAGAAGTGTGATCCTTGTCAAAGACACAGCAATATCCTTCATCAGCCGGCTGAATTTCTACATCCTATACCATCCTCTTGGCCATTTATGAGATGGGGGATGGATATAGTTGGCAAGCTCCCTAAGGCACCTGGTGGAAAAGTGTTCATGCTTGCTATGACTGACTAATTCTCCAAGTGGATAGAGGCTGAAGCTTTTGCCCAAGTCAGAGAAAAGGAAGTTATATCCTTTATTAAGAGAAATATTATAACTAGATTTGGCATTCCTTCTGAAATTATATGTGATAATGGTTCCCAATTTATTGGGAGCAGAACTACTAACTTTTGTGACAGCTGGAGGACTAAGATGATAACATCAACACCAGTCCACCCACAAGCCAATGGACAAGCAGAATCATCCAACAAGATCATCATCAACAATCTGAAGAAGAAACTTGGATCCAAGAAAGGGAAATGGGCAGAAGAATTACCTTATGTGCTTTGGGCTGATAGGACAACCCCCAAGAATGCTACTAGTCAAACACCATTCTCTTTGGTATTTGGGGCAGAATCAGTGATCCCAACAGAAATGGTGGTTCCAACTGCTAGAACAAGTACCCGTGATCCTGAGGAGAATGATGCAAACCTGGCTCAAGACTTGGATACTATTGAGGAAATCAGGGATCTGGCTAGGATAAGGATGGCTAGCTACCAACAAAGAATGGCTGGTGCTTACAACAAAAATGTCAGGATAAGGAAATTCCAAGTTGGGGATATGGTATTGAGAAAAGCATTCCAAAATACCACCAATCCTGCTGATGGGAAATTGGCACCAAAATGGGAAGGCCCTTATTTGATTAAAGCCGAAGCAGGAAAGGGGGCATATAGATTGCTAACCATGGAAGGTAAAATGCTGTCCACTTGAAGAAATATTTCATGTGAGCAGGATCCTCCTGGCATATATGATCCTTACATTAGAAGTATCTTTGAAGGATCCCTGAGGTGTCAATGATCCTTACCCTGGTAATGTCCTAATCTTGAACTATTTCATTTTCTTATTATTTAAGGATAAGGATCATGTATCCTTCATCCTTCTCTCACAAGATTTTGAGTTCTGATAGTCCAGGTATCCTTAGCGTATTATTGATAATCCGCAGAAGCAACTCAGATCCTTGGGTTCAACCCCAGTTGTTTGGGCTTGTCCCCAGTTATCCTTGGGCTTGTCCCCAGTTTCGCCTGTAGCGCACGATGATCCTGGTATAGTTCAAGTCTTTGGGACCAGTACTCGCTTTAGGGGCTGATAATTCCATCGTACTGGCTATACCTAGGATCCTACGTATAATGGTAGACGTACCATACATCCGTTCCTAAGGTTTCTAACGTTTTCACGTTAGCTAAGGTTTTGGAATTATCATGTCACTAAGTTTGGATAGTCGCCAGTAAGGGCCATACTCCGGTTCACCTATGATCCTTGGGCTTGTCCCCAGTTATCCTTTGGGCTTGTCCCCAGTTATCCTTTGGGCTTGTCCCCAGTTATCCTTTGAATTGTTGGGCTTGTCCCCAGTTACTAACTTGTCTTTTATATTGGCTCAGTTCCAAGTTATATTCTATTTTCAGGTTTTCAAAGTTAAACAACTAAGGACCTTCAATCCTTGTTATCTACTAAGGCTTTTCTTATGTTTACCCTGGTTACAGTATTAACGGTAAGGATCCTAACTTGGATCCTCAGGTATGATCCTTAACTATTTTTAATTTCATTCATTATTCATTTGAATAACCCTTATACCTTGACAACTGAACCTATGATCCTTAAAATGAACTACTTTTTGGAAGTTTTCGACTATAGGATACTTGATCCTGGATCATATCCTAAATTTCTTAAACATAATTTGATTAACTTTTCTTACTCAGACAAGTATAAATCAAAACAATTGAAAGTTTAAAAGATATACAAGGATAACATCACAGGATAAGTCAAAAGTTAAAAGTTTTATTCATTCACAAAATATTTAACCCTTTAAAGTTGTCAAAATTGCCAACCCACGTTTCTACCAGCAAAACGTGGCCCGTCCACATGGGTTGGCAAAGGGTGTCCATTGTTCATGTGGTCATAGCAGTGCAGGAAATAAAGGTCGGCAGGATAACAAGTGGCTTCATCCCCCAAACAGAGGATCCCTCCACCACCTATTATCCTACCTATTGTTCAAAGGATCCACGATCCTTACCCTAAACACTATTGTTCAAAGTACAAACCATCAAACTATTGAAACAAACAACCACCAAACAAAAAAATTGGGCTCCGGCTAAGTCTCAAAATTTCCATCATCGCCCAATCCTGCAGCTCAATCCTTCGCTGCACCATCACCACCAGCTCCGCTTGCCTCACCACCTTGGTCCTTGCCTCCACCCTCAAGCATCGGGATCTCCTCATCCTCCTCCTCATCCTCCAGCTCAGCCAGCCTAGCCTTCCAGCCTTCAACATCCCAGGTGCTCTTATCAAAAGCAGGATCCTGGGCTTCCATGGCCATTTGCAGCTGGATCTTGTACATAGCTATGGCGGCAGAGACCTTGGCATCCTGAGTGATCTCGTGCTTCTCGTAGTCAAAGTTGATCAGCATCTCATTCTTGGTGGCCTGGAGCTCCTTCTGAAGATCGGCTATCTTGAGATCCTTCAACACCCCGACCTGTTGAAGGTCAGCAATCTGGCGATCCTGATCCTCAACATGGCCAACATATGTCTCTACCTCAGCAAATTTCTACAAGGAATGATGTCAGAAACCAAGTGATCCTTAGACTAGCAGGATACACAAGCAGAACAGTGATCCTTACCTCGTTGATGTAATCCAGACACTGTTGGCGGAGCAGGGGCAGACCTTGCAAATTCTCAGCTTCAGAGGCCTTTCTCTTCTTGCTTCTTTTTCCCCTGATAGGTGCTTTAGGGGCCGAAGCAGTTGGGCTAGCAGCAGGGGTCTTCTTCTTAGAGGATTTGATGTTAGTAAGATCAGTGATGCCGAACTTTGAGGAAGATTTGGTGGATTTTCCAGCGCCCGCACAACCAAAACAAGATAAGTATCTTAATTTTATTTGACTCTCATTATATAAATACTCCTTAAATAAGGATACTTACTTGACATTGTGACAGAAGCAGAGGATACTTCCTGAGAATCCTGGGTGGTAATCTTGAAAGTTCTGACTTCAGGATCAAGCTTCTTAAAGGCCAGGAGTCTCTCTTTTGCAGCAGGAGTCAACTTCAGATGTGAAACTGAGATAGCTGCACAACAAGAAAACAACAGAACATCAGTGATCCTTATACTAAAGGACAAGTTCTACGATGATCCTTCCCAGGATCCTCTATCCTACCATGGGTAACCCACTTCTTGGGCAAATCCTCCCCATCAGGGATGGTATCTCTCCTTACAAAAAAGAACCGCCGCTTCTAATTAGTATCATTCTTGGTAGCCTTGAAGATCGGATGCTCCTCCCCGGGTCTACGTTTAAACAGATAACGATGGGAACCAAAGGTGGTCAGATCGTATAGCTCACCCAACTCGGCCATACCTAAGTCAATCCCCTCTTGCTCGATGATCCTCTCAAGGGTAAACAAAACCCTCCAGATCATCGGCATGGCCTGGATGTAAGATATGCCGGTCAAGGAGAAGAAGGCTTGGGTGAAGGCTGGAAAGGGATACGTATAACCTATGGAAAACGGGATCACAGGAAAGGCAACCCACGAATCGGAGGTGTGGTCACTCAGGGCAGAAGGATCATAAGCTTTGAACACCGTATTTGCAGGAAAACAGCACCGAATCCTATCAATCTGAGGATCAGCGAAGATACAGCGTTCTTTAGCAGAGTTTGTGATGATCCCTTGGCTCTTAAAGGGGCTTTCTTTCTGCTGATCCTTGGCAGGAGAATTCCGGAGCAACATTTTCAACGAAATAGACACAAGAAGAAAAACAGAGCAATCGAGAGAGAAGATGAAGGGAATACCTGTTCAATCCTCTGGTTGCGGTTATAAAGGGAGAAGTTCTTGATTTTAAATGCAAACGATCCTATCCCTATCCCTATCTCTATTTATAATCATGATTTGTGCAGGGCTGTCACCTCCGTGACGTCAGGGTTGCAACGGATAGTTCGTTCACAACGGCTATATATCTGTTGAGTTAGTTACAGATAAGATCAGCAAAATATAACTCGTTAATATTACATAATTACTCCTTATATTTTGGGGGCAATTGTTAGGGCAGGATTTTAATGACCTATGATCCTTACATGATATCCTAACAAGTGATCCTTGTTTCTTTGGCAGATAGTGATCCTCAGAAGAGCTTCAGGATCAGGATCATGGATCATCCTAAGGATCCTCATACTAACGATTGTTCTCTTTATATTTAATGTTGTTTTGCAGGAATTACGAGTTGGACCTGGTCTTGGCAACGTTATTAAGGAATCTTTCACGCTAATTTCGCACATGCATAACCAGAAATAGACGTTGTGGAGAATATGGAAACTTAGCACAAATTACGGGCGTTTAGTTAGGCTAAATTTTACTTCTGTTTCTAAAGGGGTAACGAGCTAGTAGTTAGGTGACTTACCTAAATTCAACCACACACACTTATATAAAGGGCACTCTCAAGCATTCGGAAGACACTACACATTTCTTACACACTCTAGCATACTACACCATAGTGATCCTTGTACCTAGCTCGTTACCATCCAAAGTTGTAAACATTGTTTATTATATTGAAGTTTGGTGATCGGTAGTTTCCATCACCCGAGGTTTTTTTTTGCCGGAGATCATTCATTGATCAAGGGCTTTTTCCTCGTATAAATCCTTGTGTCACTTGTGCAATTTACATTTAAGTGATCCTTTACTTTATCCACCACTACAAGCATCATTCCCCGTTAATAGAGAGTTTGGTTGCATTATCCTTGTGTGATTTTTGACCAAAACAGTTCTGACAAATTATATTTTGATAAAGAGTTTCCAATAAGAGGTGTTAAACCAGAAATGATCAAAAAGGTTTTCAAACTAACGGAAATTAATATTTCTGAAATAAAAGATGAAAATCTTACAAGAAAACCAAAACCTTACACCTCAAGAGTACAACAACGTTTAAACAAGAAAAAGGGTTACAATTCTGGTTCTGGTTTTCAAAAGAAACCAAACCAAAATCGTAGCTACAAAAAGAAAGGACTTGGTTTTATTCCACCTGAAAACTATAAAAATGAAAAATTTTCTAAAAATACAAAATTTGTTTCAGGACCATCTGCTGAAGAGGAAAAGAAGAGCTTATTCTGGAGACAATCAAATCAAGAATTTCTTGCTGAGAAAAAGAAGATTGAAGTTCAGAAAAAAGAAAGCAGAACCTGTTTTAGATGCAATGAAGTTGGACACATTGCATGGAATTGTCTTAAATCGACCAAGACAAAACAGGGAGTTTCTGGAAAACTGAAAGAAGTTGTTGTTGATAAAACCAAACCACCAACTGAAAAATTTAAAGTTTTCAAAAATTCTACATTTGAAGTTGGTGAATGTTCGAAGAGATTTTACAGGCGAAGTGTAAAACTTGACAACCAAAAATGGGTTGTTAAGAAATCTGAGGTAAAATCTGGTGATGAATCTGATTCCACAAAATCAGAGGAGCCACAGTTTGATGAGAGTGATGAAAACTCAGTTCCTTTAATGGATGACGACAACTTTCCACCATTGAGGACTGAGAATTTTAAAAGGAAAGCTGGAAAGTCTGAATTCTCAAATCAGGATTATTCTGAAAAGGATAATTTTGATGTTGAGAAAACATTTAATGGGAAAGTAAAGAAGATTTTCGGAAAAATGGTTGATGGGAAGGTGAAAGGGGTAAAGGACTTCTATGCTAAAAAGAAAGCAACTTACTCCCCAACTAAATCCGAATTGAAAACACCCAAGGCTGGTCAGGCTTGGGTGGACATTTTCTTTGCTTGAAAAAACTGACTTGCCGGAGATCCCAAGTTTGTAATCGTGGATCAGGAATCGGCATCTTTCATGTTTAATAAGATTGTTTTTGAAAATACTTGAAATTGTTAAATTTTACAGGTTGAATGACTACGCCGGAGCTTCCTGGTTGGTAAGTGCGAAGCAGGAATCAGCACTTTGATGGGTAAAATGTAGATGACTCATTCCTACAATTGGTATTGATTGGTTATACCTACAAGTGGTTATTCTTACAAGTGGTTTAGAGGTTGCTTGATTGCAAACAGTAAATCAAGGACATTAAGTTGTACTTGATTTACTACATTTGATAAAACTGACAAGATGATGAACCATATCCCCGTACTTAAACAAGTGGTAAAAACAAACTCATTTTCCGGAAAAATCATTTTGATTAAAACAAACATAAGTGTTCTGAAATCTAAATGAGAAAATGGTTTGTGAAAGGGGGAGTTCAGATTGTTTATGCCTAGTGAATGGCGAATTGAGGCAATTTGATATCGGTTGTCGTGTTTCTGTACAGTTTGTTTTGAATTTTTCTTCAAGTGGGTCAAGAAGTTTAGTTTGTTTTCAAATTTCTTTAATGTGTTTGCATTTTAGGGGGAGTAGAAAATTTCAGAAAATTCAAAAACATTAGAAAATTTGAAAAAGCCAAAAACATGAGAAATTCAAAAATGAGTTTTGCTGTATAAAAGAGGAAATGATAGTACATCAGTGGACTGTCAAAACATGCTAAAGAATTGGAAATTTAAAATGTGATAAACAATCTCACTGCGGATATGCCAGTAGGATTTTACACATTTAGTAGATTGTGACGAGATATAAACCTAAAAAATTCAAACTTGCTTATTCTGTGGGTAACAACATCTTAGATATATAGGTAACCCATGAAATCTTGTTTGAAAGGTCCTTTATTCTGAGATACTAGGTCTTTATGCTCAGTGATATCTGGGGTATTATCCCGGAACTTCTGCTGTATGGAAATACTGACCTAGTCCCCGGATAATGCTTTCCGCAAATGCTTGAAACATAGCATCGCCCTCAGCATGCTGATGAAACAATAAAATTGATAGTCGCTGCTGTTGAAATAAAAAAGATCCTCTAAAGGGGACACACCGAAAAGTCGAAGCCGTCATCTCTCTGCGTATACGGAAGTATCGACCTGAGCTCTCACGGCCCTCGCATTTAACCCCTGAACAGATATCATTTGTGGTATACTCACCTGTAAGACTGAATATTGGGATCTGGATACGGGAGTATATTCAAGTAGTGGGACACACGGATAAGTTTAAGTCATTAAAACATTAATATGTATCTCAGATCAGTTGAACTTTGTGTGAAAATTTAAATGGACAAATATACTGACAATCTAGGTGAATTGTTTAAAACTTAAAATGAAATGAAGCTTAGCGGTGTTGGTGACGTGTCTCAAAAACTGATATGATCCTCTTACACGAACTCACAAAAAAATTTAGTTTGTAAATATTTCTTTACTGCATTACATGTTTCTTTATTACAAAATCCAAAACGATTTTCAGTGTTTTAGCATAGAGTTTAAAAAAACCAAAAAGATTTTTGACAACTGATATTGGAAAGCTGATTTTCAAAATTCTGAGTGCTAAACATGATGAGTATAATTTGAGTGGGAGTTTTGTCTTTAACACTGATTATTTTTTATCAAACCTTCAAATGGTTCATCAGATTGAAAAATCATTTTGTTTCGGTTTTGAGAGTGAGTCTGAGTTAGTGCATGTGTTTATTTTGAAATATGTATGTAAGAGAAATTTACTTTGAGGTAGAGTTTTTTTCTTTTTTTTTTTACAGGATAAGATGAGCCAGGTTATTTGTTCATGAGATCTGAGCTAGATGAGAGCCAGGTTCCAATACCTGAGGACTCTGATTGGAGATAGCCAGGCAATGATCTTGAGACATGAAGAGTCAGGCTGATTGATATTGAGAAGCTGTTAGATGGAAAGCCAGACAACGATCCTAAAGCTGATGATGCTGATGAACTGAAGAAATGCCAGCATATCGCAAGGGGGAGTCTGAAGACTTGCAAGAAGAGATTGAGAGAGTAAAGCCCAGAGACAGATCAAGACTGAAGATGCGAAGACTCGACACTTAAGACTCGTCAACATCTGAGGGGGAGTCTGTTAGTGCATACATTTGTCGACTTCGTCTTGTATCGAGTCTTAGTCTTAGAATGTTAGATTAGGTCTCATTGTACGAGATTTCCCGACATGTCCATATGTGGGAAACCTTATGGATAGTTCCGCTTATGTGTACATGTCCGTATGTGGGAAACTATTAGTTCCGCTTATGTGTACATGTCCATATGTGGGAAACTATTAGTTCCGCTTATGTGTACATGTCCGGATGTGGGAAACTATTAGTTTCACTTATACGTACAATAGGGGGTTTCGCTTTTGTGTACATGTCCATATAAGCGAAACCTAGTCCCTATATATACCACATGAGCGAAATCATTTGTAACGTTCTTGTTTTCCATATCGAGGTGCTGCCGGTGTGAGAATTGGATGTAAACGCTGTTATATCAATCAATAAAGTGATTTAAGTGAAGATCTAGCTGTTTCTACGTCAGGTACTTGTTTTCCGCACCTGTATCTGATCAAAACTCCTCTGATAGACTCGTTCGGGTCAGAATTCGATCCTACATTTTGGCTCTACCTTAACAGGATCAGCCTTAAAATGGCTGTTAAACGTTCATCCTCACTCAATTACTTCTTTTGCTCATTTGGTTAACTTATTTAATACTCAATTTTCTTGCAGCCGGAGTTTTGAGAAATTAACTAGTGATCTTTACAGGATAACTCAAGGACCTCAGAAATCCTTGAGGGACTATGTGAATAAGTTTAGCCGGGAATCCTTGGATATCCCGCACCTTGATGTCGCAACAGCTGTGCAGGCTTTTAAGATGGGATTGCAGAAAGATTCCCAATTTTACCAGGATCTTGTGATGAATCCCTCCAGGAATCTGGATGAAGCTCGTAACAGGGCATTGAGATACATCCGGCTGGAGGATGATAAGAAGATGCAAGAGAGAATGAATTCATCCACAACCTATGAGTCAACCAACAGGAAATCAGAATCCTCATATAAACCATAGCGCTCAAAGCCATATGGCAGAAATGATGGCAAAAAAGTCAATGCTGTTGAAGATGAGGATCCTGAAGAGTATCCTGAGCTGTCTGAATATTGTTTCTCTGTTAATATACCTGAATTGATGTATGCTATGCAAGGTTTAGGAGACAAAGCCAGGTGGCCTTGGAAGAATCAACAAAAAGCTGATTGGAAGGATAAGTCCAAATGGTGTGCCTTCCATGAGGATTTCGGACATGTTACTAAGGATTGCATTGCCCTGAGGAAAGAAATAAGTTATCTCTTAAGAAAAGGATATCTGAAGGATCTTCTGGGAAGAAAGAAGAATAAGGGTCAGGATACTGAGAAGGATCCTGAACGTGCAACATCACCTCCTGCAGATGCCAAGATAATCAACTTTATTTCAGGAGGATCCGACATTTGTGGAACTTCATATTCCGCGGCCAAGAGGCATGCAAAGGAGGCCAAAGCCGAAAGAGGGGAAAGACTAACCAGGATGACAACCCTCACAGCTGATAAAATGATCACTTTTGATAGTGATGACAGGGATACTGTCCAGGATCCTCACCATGATGCTCTGGTAATAACATTATATGTGGCTAACCATTTTGTACGCAGGATATTGGTGGACAATGGAAGCTCCGTCAACATAATCCAACTAGAGACGTTGAAGAGGATGAATGTATCCCCAATGGATATCACTTCAAAATCCACTGTACTCATTAGCTTCAGTGGAGTAGCTAGGAATACTATGGGAGAGATCAAATTACCAGTATATGTTGAAGGGGTCAATTCAATACAACGCTTCTGTGTGATGGACTCCCTATCCTGCTATAATATTATATTGGGCAGGCCATGTATCCATGATATGAAAGCTGTGCCATCGACTTATCATCAGTGCATCAAAATCCCTAGACCTTGGGGGGTTGTCAAAGTAGACAGTGACCAGCAGGAAGCAAAGGAGTGTTACTCATCCTCCATGAAATCCTCTACCAAGCCTAATGCAGCATAGCAATTAAAGATACGGGCCCAGGATATCACGGAGACTTCGGAGCAGGATGTAAAGAAAGTTATCCTGGATCAAGATAATCCGGATATCTCGGTGCTCGTAGGGACCAATATCCCTCAGGATATTGAGCACCAATTGACTAACTTTTTGAAATGCAGGATGTCAACATTCGCGTGCAAGCACGAGGATATGACAGGTATTTCCAAGGATGTTATAACACACAAGCTTGGTATTGACAGGTCATTCAAGCCTGTCCAACAGAAAAGAAGGAAATTTGCCCCAGAACAAAATGCAATTATTCAGGAAGAAGTAGACAGATTGTTGAAGTCGAAAATGATCAGAGAGGTTAAATTTCCAAGGTGGCTAGCAAATGTAGTAGTGGTACAGAAGAAAAACGGGAAATGGAGAGTTTGTGTAGATTATACAGACTTGAACAAGGCTTGTCAAAAGGACCCGTTTCCTCTTCCTCATATTGACTCATTGGTAGATGCTACTGCCGGCCATGAAATGTTAACCTTCATGGATGCATCCTTAGGATTTCAGCAGATCCAGATGGAACCTTCAGACCAGGAGGATACTGCCTTCATGACACCAACAGGTATTTATTGTTATACTGCTATGCCTTTCGGTTTGAAAAATGCAGGTGCAACATACCAGAGATTGGTAAACATGATGTTCAAAGACAAACTAGGGGACACTATGGAGTTGTACATCGATGACATGGTAGTAAAGTCTAAGAAGGCTGAGGATCATCTTCGGGATATTGAAACAGCATTTGATATCCTGGATCAGTACAACATGAAGCTGAATCCTGCTAAGTGCCATTTTGGAGTGGGGGCAGGAAAGTTTCTAGGATATATGGTAACTAAAAGAGGGATAGAAGCGAGCCCGGAACAGATCAAAGCCATCCTAGATATCTTATCACCTTCTAAAATGAAGGATGTTCAATGACTGACAGGACGAGTAGCAGCGTTAAATAGATTTATCTCAAGATCCTCAGAAAAATGCAAGGAGTTTTATGATATCCTGAAGAAAAATAAGAAGTTTGAATGGGGGGAGAAGCATGAAGCAACCTTGCAGGATTTGAAGCAATACCTCTCAACTGCACCTCTACTAATGAAGCCTGAGGATGGTGAACCATTATCCCTGTATCTTGCAGTATCAGGGAATGCAGTAAGTGCTGTCCTAGTAAAGATCATGAAGGTCAGCAGTATCATGTTTATTATGTAAGCAAAAGTTTATTAGATGCTGAAACTAGATATTCTCATTTAGAAAAATTGATATTGGCCTTAGTTACAACATCAACAAAGCTTAGACATTACTTTGAGACACATAGGATTCATGTTAAAACTAATTATCCTGTTAAAAATGTGCTTAGGAAACCTGAGATGTCAGGTAGAATGGCTAAATGGTCAGTGAAGTTAAGTGCCTATGATCTAGTGTATGAACCTACAAATGCCATAAAATCTCAGGCTTTAGCTGACTTTGTGGCTGATTTCAGTAGTGATATTCAGGATGAAGTAGACCTAGAAGTTCAACAATTAGGAGAATCCTTAGAATGCTGGACATTGTATACTGATGGTGCATCTAATGTAAGAGGTGTCGGTCTAGGTATACTACTAAAATCGCCACAGGGGGACATATTACCCCAGGCTATTAGGTGTGAATTTCCTGCTACGAATAATGAGGCAGAATATGAAGCTTTGATTGCAGGATTAGAGTTGGCTAAAAGTATGAGTATCAAGAATTTGCAAGTATATGTTGACTCTTTGTTAATCACTAATCATTTTAATGGAACCTATGCAGTTAAAGGAGAGAAGTTAATCGAGTATCTCGAGATTCTCAAAAAAATAGCAGGATATTTCGATATTTTTACACTTGAATAGGTACCAAGAGAGGATAATGCTGAAGCTGATGCCTTGGAAAATCTGGGATCATCGGTCAGGATACCGGAAGGAACCCGAATACCAATATTACATATCCTGTATCCTGCGACGAATCCTCAGGATAAGAAAGTAATAAGTATTCAGGATCCTGATGACAAGTATCCCGACGAGGATCCTATGTCCTGGACGGCTCCAATCACAAGATATCTCAAGGATGGACATATCCCCTAAGATGAGAATCCTAAGGCCTTTAGGATGAAGGTTTCATGATTTACTATTATAAATAACGTTTTGTACAAGAAATCTCTTGCAGGTCCGTATCTGAGGTTCCTGGAGGATCCCGAGACCAAAGAGGTACTCCAGGATATCCACGAAGGGGATTGTGGTAACCATACTGGGGGCAGGTCTTTGTTCTCGAAGGTGTTGAGAACAGGATATATTTGGCCGACGATGAGAAAAGATGCTGCAGAATATGCTCGAAGATGTGACGCATGTCAAAGGCATAGTAATATATTACATCAACCTGCTGAACCATTGTATCCTATTGTTTCCCCTTGGCCGTTTATGAAATGGGGAATGGATATAGTGGGAAGGCTTCCAAAGGCTCCTGGAGGAAAGGTTTTTATGTTGGCAATGACGGATTATTTCTCCAAGTGAGTTGAAGCAGAAGCATTTGTTCAGGTCAGAGATCAAGAAGTGGTATCCTTCATAAAAAGGAACATCCTGACTAGGTTTGGAGTACCATCTAAGATAATTTGTGATAATGGATCTCAATTTATAAGTAGAAGGACTACCGACTTTTGCAAGAGTTGGGGAATCAAGATGATCACGTCCACTCCGGTACATCCTCAAGCAAATGGACAAGCAGAATCCTCGAAGAAGATAATTGTCAACAACTTGAAAAAGAGACTAGGGGCTAAAAAAGGAAGGTGGGCAGAAGAATTACCCTTTGTTTTGTGGGCCGATAGGACGACGATGAAGAGTGCAACTGGCCAAACTCCTTTCTCCTTAGTATTTGGAGCAGAAGCGGTGATCCTAATAGAAATGATGATACCGACAGCTAGATCAAGCCTACGGGATCCTGAATCAAATCCTGAACTCTTATGTCAAGAACTGGATACTATTGATGAGACAAGAGATGCAGCAAAGCTAAGGATGGCAGCATATCAACAGAGGATATCCAGAGCATATAACAAGAATATAAGGACTAGAAGGTTCCAAGTCGGAGACTGGGTGTTAAGGAAAGCTTTTCAGAATACTACGAATCCTGCTGATGGAAAGTTGGCTCCAAAGTGGGAAGGACCCTATAAGATTGAATCGGAATCCGGAAAAGGAGCATACCGGCTTAAGAATATGGAGGGGGATATACTACCAAGATCCTGGAATGCTATACATCTCAATGCCTATTTCAAGTGAGTTTAGAATTTAATTTCTAACTCAAGATGGTATGAATTATGTCTCTTTTAAATATGATTTATTTTATTCGAGCCTAATACTAACTTAAGCATCGGAGGGGTGTTAGCCAAGCTAACACCCACCTTAGTTTAAGGTTGTTTTGCAGAATATGCTTCTGGATATAGCACCAGGATACACACTCAGGATACTTCGAAAGATTAGAGGAGTGGCCCCCTCTCTCACGTTTAAGGGATCCTGATCCCTTCACATGTATAAAGGTACTCACCTTTCTCACGAATTGGGTTTAAACACCCCGCCTGGAGCACAAGTTATCCAGGGATAGTTCAAGGTGGCGGGACCAGTTCATGTCAAAGTGGCTGACAATTTCGTTACTGTTGGCTATACCCTGGATCCTTAAGGTATATGAGGATTGATCACCCTCTCTCGCGGAAGGGTATTTTCATACTCTCTAAGGTTTAAAGGTTTTCACCCTTCTAAGTCCTGAAGTTTATACACTCCCGCCTGTAGCGCATGAAAATTTGGGATTATCCCCAGGATACTAAGGATTTATCTCCAGGATGTTTTCGGGTTTTACCCCAGTAAATCTAAGCAATTTTTTCTAAGTGTTGGAGGATTTCGTGCACAGGGGACATTTCTCCTAAGGCGATTATGTAAGACACAATGAGTCAGGTTTGAACCAAGTGTACAAGGACTGGGGACATCTTGGTACAAGGAATTACAAAAAGGATTTAAGTTTGAAACTAGGGTTACACTCTATTCCTGGTATGATCTTTCCTTTGTGAATCTTACACAACTTGATTGAACTTTTGAAATCATGTTTGAAGTTTAAGTATCCTGATCAGGATATATCTCTAGGATATATTCTAGAGATATATTCTCGGGATATGATTCAGGACATTTGGTTGGAACCTTTGGGATGCAATACTTGGGTTTAAAAATCAGAGTTGGATTTGTTATAAATTCTGACTAAACTAACTTTTTCCTTTGAAAACTTTATTCGAATTAGTTGAGACTTTGAAAAATAAACTATTTTGAGAAACTTTGTCCAAATTGTTTGGATATTGAGAAGTCCTATTTTACGAAAGTCTGCATAGGATATCACTGAGTATACTGATTAGGATATCTTCACAGAAATGATAACACTAATTTCACAAAGCTAAAGTGAGTAATGTATGGCAAAAATTTAAAAAAGGCTACAACAAATAAGTCAAAAGAGAGTTATATTATTAGCATATCAAAAGTTGTGCTTTTGGTTTCACCTTAAACCAAGGCCCATCCACCAAAAGCACAATGGATTCCTAACCATATTTACACAACGATTGAAGGTTTCGTTTCAAACTGAAACCCATCCACCTCCAACCGTTGTATTGTCCAAAACAAAATATACTAACTGATAACCAAGGGTTCATCCTGAAACCCAGGACCCATCCACCTTTGGTTATCAAATTGTTCTAATGCAGGAAAGGTAAATTGTTCAAAAGACATGGAAAATAAATTGTTCAACAAGTCACGACCATCAAACTTAAAAAAGTGGGCTCCGGCCTTGGCACATATATCTATCATTGCCCACTTCGCTGCTTTTAAGGGGCAGCACCCTCTTCAACCATCGCTTCATCAGCACCTGCACCAGCGTCATCTTTGGGATTCTTCCCAGCATCGCCACCAGCATCGGCCGCCACCTCTGTCGTCTTGGGAGGATCCTCACCAGCATGCTTTGCAGGATGTTCCACAGGAGTGCCTTTGAGATCCATCAATTTCGCTTCCCAGGCCTTGACATTCCAGGAAGGGCATTCAAAGCCCAAGGCCTTGGCTTCATAGGCCATCCTTAGCCTGGCTTGAAGAAGGGAAACAACAACGGATCCTTTAAGGCCATCCCGATAGGAACTCATATCCTGTTGGTATTGGAGATGGGCAGCATCCAGCTTGGCTTGGGCGTCCTCATTGGCCTTGTGAATAGCGGCTTGGTGCTCCTGGGTCATAGCCTTGAATTTATCTTCATAATGCTGAGACTTTGTGGCGGCGATCATCCCTTGGTCAGCAATGGTGACTTCAGCTTTCTTGAGCTTGGCCTCCAGCATCTTGTTAAGCCCACACGCCTCCTCATAAAGGAACATGAGACGTTCCAAGCTCTACAACCAAAAGCACAGGTATCAACATATATATAAAATGTCCAGGATAATAGTTAACATACATGTGCAGGATATCAGATGAGAATTTTTACCTGATTAAGAAATGAAGTCATAAACCCACTAGCTTCATTTAATCCATAGTTCTCGTATGTGAAAGTCTCGGAGGTAGCCGGAGAATCTGTTTCCTTCCTCTTCCGGGCGCTAAGAGCACGAGTCCTGGTGGCTGGAGGAGGCTTGGGAGTGGTAACGTCTTTCGAGTTGCTGGGCCTGGAAGACGTGGGAGCTTTAGGGCTTGGTTCCTTCTTCACCAGGATGGGAGCGGAGTAGCTATCCAATTCATCGAGATCGAAGACCTCTGGAGCTTTGACTGGTGCTGCATAAAAGGGAAAAACATCTAACCCTTGAGTATTTATAAGTTATTATCAGGGGTGTGCAGAATTCGTTTCGAATTCGAAAAATTCGAAATTCGTTTAAATTCGATTCGTTTATCAAGAATTCGTTTCGATTATAAGAATTCAAATTCGAATTCGATTCAATTCGAGTCAAGTAAATCGAATACGAATCGAATACGAATTTATAATTTCAAATTCTATTCGATTCGATATTCGAATAAAAATTATACATTTTTATCTATTATTTTTATATATAATACATATATAACTTTTATTAGGCTATACTCTAAATTATTTTCAAATTTTTTTTGAGTATTAAAACTACCCATTACCAAACCCACTGACCTATAATTAAAACCTAAGTAACAAATCTATCAACAGATTTCTAAGCGTAAAAATATTAACTTGTAACGTGGAGTGGTTATTCCCGACTTCTCGTTTTGAATTTTAGACTTGTGGTACTTTATTTGGAACTTTTTAATGTGATATCGTGCTTTATAGCTGCTTTAAAATTTATGTTTCATTTTGAAAGTTTTTTACATGTTTTTAAAGAATCTGAATTAAATCGAATTTATTCGAATTCGATTCGAATTCGATTTTTTAATCGAATACGAATTGGGTTTTTTATTCGAATACGAATTCGAATCGAATTAGGTAGGTTTTAATCGAATTCGAATCGAATACGAATTCAAAGAAAAATAAAAATTATTCGAACAATTCGATTCGAATAATTCAAAAATTCGATATTCGATTCGATGAACACCCCTGGTTATTATATTTGTTTCATGTATATTAATATACTTACCAGACATGTCGGAGCTGGATTTTTGGCTTGAACTTGTAAATGACAGAGAAAAAGTTCTCTCACTTTCTGGGAGTTGGTAAATGCTTTTGATTCTCGGATCTGATTCAGCGCTTGGGGGGGCTAGATCTTTGAAATTTGCTGCACAAGAAATAAAGATGTCAGTTCAGGATATAACTTCAGGATACGGTTGGGGATATTCCTAAAACCCTAAATCCTACCAGAAGTTAACCACTTCACTGGAAGATCAAAACCTCCAGTGATATAATCCCTTTTTACAAAAAAGAACTTTCGTAGCCATTTTTCCTCGTTCTTTGTGGCTTTAAGAACGAGAGGGTTTTTAGAGGTTGAGAAAAGGAGAAAACGACTGTTGCCATGAGAACGAAGGCGGTAGGCTATCGGGAGATCTTCAATGCAAAGGTTAGGGATAAAACGAGATCTGATTTGATCCAAGGTCACTAGCACGCGCCAAACCATGGGCATGGTTTGGGCATAACTAAGACCGGTGAGTTCGAAGAAGCGGGATATAAAAGCCGGAAAGGGGTATCGAAGTCCGATAGAGAAAGGGTAGGCCAAGAAGCACACCCATTCGTTGGAAGAAAAGTCCGATCGGACTTCTCTGTCGAAAGGGCGGATGATTGTACCGGCAGGGAAAGCGCCGGAAGCTTGCAGGGCAGCAATGTCAGCGTTGTCGAATGAACAGACCTCTTTCTCGGGCTCTTTAAGAAGGTTTTGGGCTTCGAAAGTCGGGATTGAATCGTCTGTGTGGGATCTAGTTCTACTAGCCATGGAGGATTTCTGTGGAGAAAAAACAGAGGAAAAAAGAAAGAGAGGGAATTTACTTGAAGATTCCGGTGAAGATGGTGGTTTATCAAACAAAAAAAGAGAAGATATAGGGGCTAAATGGATAGCCATCGAGTAAAAAATGCATAGGAAGTTGCACACTGTCACTTCAAGAGTCCAATCATATTAATTGCCTCGATTCACGAGATAAGCTTTAAAATATATCCGTTGGATTATTATACCAAAAAATATATTTTGGGGACAATTGTTATGGGCCGTTTTCTGAACATATATCCTGATTAATATTCTGGTTTTGATTGTTTATTTGAGGTTAGGATACCGGATCAGGATATTGGTAATATCCTGATACGATATCCTGGTAATATCTGATTTAACCACGTGCAGATTAAAGGGTATAAGTCTCCAACGTTCAAGTGGACTTCTTCCCCTCAAGACTCGGGCAAATCAGTTAGATAAAAGACGTTGAAGCCGGAAGAAGTGGACTGCAACGTTCATATGTGGAATATTCGCTGTTTCCTGGAATAATAGGATAGTTGGTTGCTTTCTTTTTACTATAAATAGATTGATCGGATCAGATTAAGTCACACACACTCTTTCGCACACTTTGCTCTCTAGTTACTAGCAAACATTACACACAAACACTTGTACTCAAATCTCATTGTAACACTTAGTTGATCCATATCATATCCTGCACTGTATCCTGATATTTGAAGTAATTGAAGAACAAGGCAGTTGCGATTGTCAGCTCCCGAGGATTTATGCCGGCGATCTAGATTTATCAAGGGCTTTCCTCGTATATCCTGTGTCACCCCTTTTACTTTTCTGCTCATTGTTTGATCATCAATACGACTCTGTATCTTGAGCCGTATCCTGAAACTGTGTTTGCAAACAACTTAATCAACATATTTTTGAACACATTCTCTTAGCACACTACCTCACTTAACTAATTTAATTACTAAATTGCTTAGGTAATTTTTGACCAAAACACCACTGATAAGCTATCCACTGATAGTAAAAGTCACCCACTGTTTTCATTATAACCGTTGCAACCACTGATCTTGTTCCATCAGTGGTTTTCATAAAACACTTGTCCTTCATTATTCATCAGGGGTTGGCACGTGGACAGTACATAGCGGTCAGATCTTTTTGTAACCTGATATTCGCTAATTTACACAAATTTTAGTCCCCCGTTTTACCCCTATTTTATGCATTTTCAGCCGTAAAACCGTCATTCGGATACTTAATTATCTACATTTTTGTTTACAGGCCTAAAACAGCATACCAGACAAGATGATAGCAAAAACGAGGACTTTCCAGACAAAACGACGAAGCTGCGAAACTTCTGTTAGAAAACTGAACTGGGCGTCTGGAACGGTCGTGCGACCTCATGCACGACCGTGCGTCACCGATGATCCTGAATGACCCGGCAGTGAACGAGGCGTGCAACTCCGTGCAAGGCATTGAAGGCCAACCCGAAAAGGCACGGTCGTGCCGTATGCGGAACGGTCGTACGGATCCGACGATCAAACAAGAGCTCGGAACTGAACGACCAAAGGACCAGGCGTGCAACTAAACTTCGGTGAGGAACGACCGTGCCAAGTGAAGAACGCCCGTGCTTCTCCGAAGACCAGTCAACGATCTGTGACGTCACGCAGTATGGTGGACCACCACCAATAATTGTTTAAAGTGCACGGTCGTGCGATCGAAAGAACGACCGTGCAACATGGAAAAAGCATAAAAACAGAACAGAACCATTCTATTAGTAACTCTGTAATTTTGGAGAGCTTTGCAGGCGATTTTGAGGCTCCGAGGACTTCTGCTTTCACTCGGATTCAAGCCACATTGCCCGGTTTTGCTCATTTACTATCCGGATTCTTAATCTTGTGCTTTTTTATGGTTGGGTTTTCTAATCTTTCCATGATTTTGTTAATCTTTCAAGCATTTAGATTAATATTTATGTATTATTGTAGCCTTTGGGCAAAAACACAACAATCCCTTGCTTGATTATAACCATTAGTATGTCAATCTATGTTTGTAATGAAATTTGGAAGTGTTTTCTATGATTATCTTTGATGATTAGTTTGCAACCTTGTTATTGATATTGATTTCTTGATTATAAGTAATTGTGTTGGATGATTGGTGCTTGGTTAGGTAGGATAGTTGCAAAATGAAGCTTATTTAATCACGTATTAGTAAACTTTTAATTTGGTTAACTAGTTTAACTTGGTTAAAATGTGGGCACCATGATACTCTAACGGGTTAGTGGTTTAATAAAATGTAATTATTGTTAATCAAGAAAGCTTGCCCTCACGGAAGAACTCTAACGGGTTAGATGGTGTTGTTATGAATTCTTGCCATAATTTGTTAGCTTAGTTAGTAGTTTCGGCCAAAATTGCTATCTTGGTGAATTTATGCGTAAGATTTGTAAAATGAACTTGGTTGTGATTTAATCTAGTTTATGCTTGTCTCGGTGGTTGCATTGTGTTTATCGGTGTTGCTTTCCTTAATTAAGTGAGGTTAGAAAACTCCTAACGGATGACTAACTTATTTTTAGGAGATTTTTGTAGACATTAATCAATCGCACGTTAAAGAACAATTTTAGGTGGTTAAAGTGTGTTTATCGTTTTAACTTTCTGAATGATTGTCATGTTAGGATTCCCGAAAGGGATACTAATTGTCTTAAATTGGAAAATTAACCGAATGCTTCTAGTGCCAAAACCGACTTAGTTGACATGCTTTGGTTGTGTATTAAGCAAGGCTATATACATATAATTTACTATGTTTTATAAATATTTGCTTATGCTTATGTTAGTTTAATTAAAACCAAAACAACGTATGTTTTTACCGATAGTTTAGCGACAAAGGTCTAGTATTATTTCTCCGCCCATTTCCGTGGATCGATACTTGGTTCTTACCGATACTTTACTACATATATGACGGGGTACACTTGCCTCTTTCGTGTGTGTTTTGATGTAAAAGTAATAATCACTTTTATAAATTTAAAACCAATTCGTGTGTAATTTCATTGTAAAAATATGTATAGTCGCGCACGTACCAAGTTTTTGGCGCCGCTGCCGGGGATATGGCAAGTTTTAGGAACGACCCGAGTCATTGTGTTATCGGTGTATATACTTGTTAATATTTGTGTATATTTTCGTGATTATTTATTTTTTGATTTATTTGTTAATATTTCTTGCTTTTAATTCAATTTATTCATTTTCGTGATTCTTTTGTACACTTGTAAATTTTTATTCTATTTATTTGTTCAAATCCGGATTTATTTATTCATTTATTCTTTGAGTTTTCGGCTCTTAAAAATCATTTTCATACTAGTCGATTCGATTATTTTCGTTGCTTTAATTTTTATAAAAATTTCGGCCCATTTTCGGATTTTTATAAATTTTACAGCCCATATTTATACATATTTTGCTTCTATTCAGCAAAAAAAAAAAAAAAAAAAAAACATTATTATATTAATAAACTATTCATTGTGTCAGTTTTTCGTTTGCAGGTTGATGTCCTCAACTCCCGCGCCCGCTATTGCTGAGCCTACTGACGAACCAGCGCATAATCTTAGAAGAAGTAAGAGGTTGCGCGAAAGGTCGCTTGTCATTGCACAATGCATAGCAAATGCAATCGACGAGCCGGTGATTATCTCTGAAGACGAAAGCTCATGGGACGAGGAGAGAGTCGTCATGGCGGACGACGACCGACCGTTGAATGAAACAAATCAGCCCGGAAGGGCAGGCCTGGAGCCGAGTATCCTTCAGCCCACTATAGATGCACCTACTTTTGAAATTAGATGTAGTATTATTAACATGGTGCAGAATTCAGTACAGTTTGACGGACGTGAGCATGAGGATCCCGGGAGGCATATCGCTGCTTTTCTTGCTATTTGTTTGACATTTAGGATTACAGGTGTTTTGGAGGATGCGATTCGGTTGAGGTTGTTTCCGTTTTCATTACGTGACAAAGCTAGAGCTTGGCTTATGTCACTTCCTGCCGGGTGCATCAGGACCTGGAATCAGTTGGCGGAGCAGTTTATGCAGAAATATTTTCCACCTGAGAAAACGAACAAACTACAGAACCGGATTGTTTCCTTTCGCCAGGACGAGGGCGATTCGTTGCATGCGGCTTGGGAGAGATTCAAGGATTTGTTGATTGATGTGCCACATCATGGCTTCTCCAAGCGACAGCTGGTTTTGACGTTCTATCAGGGGCTCAACTATAATACGCAAGAGCGATTAGACGTGAACGCGAGAGGCGATCTTGGAACTAAGACGCCGACTGAAGCGTATGATATTATAGAAAAAGCTGCGTTGAAATCCAGCTCGCGTCGGGACGGAGATAGAGGTCGGGCATCATCATCATCATCATCATCTCGTTCAGGAGTTCATGCTGTAGACGACTACACGGCCATTACTGCACAAATCTCGGCTCTTGCATCGAGATTCGACAGGTCCCAGATGATTGCGCATGCTGGCTCGGGATGTGACCAGTGCGGAGTGTCACACGAGCCTGGGGCATGTTTTCAGGGAGTCGTATATGAGGGCCACGAAGAAGTAGATTTCGTGAGTAATTAGGTAAGGCCGCAGAACAGCCCGTACAGCAACACCTATAATCCCGATTGGAGAAATCACCCAAATTTTGGGTGGCGAGCGAACACATGAAATCAGAACCCATTGGGGTTCACTCAGCGTGTTCCAGCGCCTCAGCAGGGTCAGCAGTACCAGCAGTACAACCAACCCTACCAGCAGCGTCCATACTCGTACCAGAATCAGGGCACTGGGAGTAGCTCCCAGCAGCAGGCCCCTCAGTCTAGTTCCAAGCTGGAGGATATGATGGCTCAGCTTCTCTCTAGCTCTGAAAAACGATACCAACAAAGCGAAGATCGTTTTCTAGCTAGCGAGGGAGAAATGAGGAGTCAGAAAGCCTCGATTCAGAATATCGAGAATCAGGTTGGTCAGCTGGCACAGATGATGTCCAAAAGACCCCCAGGCGGTCTTCCGGGTAATACAGAACCAAACACGGGCGGACACAGGGATGTGAATGCTGTCATGACCAGGAGTGGAAAAACTACTGGACCCGTCATATCGGACTCAGCACCGATCACTGAAGCGGTCCCGACTGACACACCAGACGAGGTGCAAGCCAGGCTGCGCCTAGCAAGTACAGCACAAGTCCAAGAGCCGGTTAAAGGTTACACTCCTCCAGTACCTTATCCAGGCAGGCTGAAGAAGCAGAAGAATGAAGAACAATACGGTAAGTTCCTTGAGTTGTTTAAGCAACTACACATCAATATACTGTTTGTTGAAGCCTTGGCCCGGATGCCAAAGTATGCGAAATTCCTTAAGGATATCCTCTCGAATAAACAAAAGCTCGTGGATATATCATGTGTGGTGATGAATGAGACTTGTTCCGCCGTTCTACAAAACCGTCTGCCCACGAAAATGGGAGATCCTGGTAGTTTCACGCTCCCGTGTTTGATTGGAAACATGTCTGTTAGCCATGCATTGGCTGACTTGGGAGCGAGTATTAACCTTATGCCATATAAGGTTTTTACTAAACTGGATCTGGGTGAGCCGTCACCTACTAGGATGAGCATTCGGTTGGCAGATCGCTCAATAAAGTATCCGCGCGGATTTGTGGAAAACATGCTTGTAAAAATCGATAAATTTGTTTTCCCTGTGGATTTTGTTATCCTTGACATGGACGAAGATTCAAGAGTACCTTTGATACTTGGACGTCCTTTCCTCAATACAGCGAGGACGATTGTTGATGTGGCAGCTGGCCAAATCACGCTCCGAGTGAATGATGAGCACGTAACATTCGATATCAAAAGATCGATGCAGCATCCGCAATGTCACGATGACAAGCTTTATTACGTCGACATTGTCGATGCATGTGTGTGCTCTCATTTTCAAGGTACTATTGACGAGATTGATTCGGACACACGTCTGTCGTGTGGGGACCTGATTGGCATTACGCAGGAGGGCCACGATTTTGAGCAGCCAGTCTATCAGATTGGTGACGATGGTTCCCAGAGTTCGGAGAGATTTCTTGAAATTGACCATGTGAAAAAGGAGGAAGCAAAGCCTTCGGTTGAAGATCCGACGCCTTTGGAGTTGAAAGAACTCCCACCACATCTCGAGTATGCATTTCTTGACGAGGAGCATCGCTTACCGGTCATAATTTCGGCATCATTGGAAAAGGATGAGAAAAATCAGCTTCTCGAGGTTCTGAGACTTCATAAGAGAGCCATTGCATGGAAAATCATGGATATCAAGGGCATCAATCCTTCTTTTTGTACTCACAAGATTCTGATTGAAGACGAGTACAAACCATGTGCACAGCATCAGAGGCGCTTAAATCCAAATATGCAGGACGTGGTGAAAAAGGAGGTGATTTAGTTGTTGAATGCCGGCATGATTTATCCTATTTCGGACTCTGTGTGGGTGAGTCCAGTGCAGGTCGTACCTAAGAAAGGTGGTATGACTGTAGTCTCGAATGATAGGAATGAACTAATTCCTACCCGTAGCATCACAGGGTGGCGAGTTTGCATTGACTACCGCAAACTCAATGATGCTACTCGCAAGGATCACTTCCCGCTTCCATTCATCGACCAGATGTTGGAACGTCTGTCGGGGAAGTTGTATTACTGTTTCCTAGACGGGTTCTCTGGGTACTTTCAGATTCCTATCGCTCCTGAGGATCAGGAGAAGACTACCTTTACCTGCCCCTTCGGCACGTTCGCCTACCGGCGGATGCCTTTCGGGTTATGTAATGCACCAGCGACCTTCTAGAGATGCATGGTTGCAATTTTCCATGACATGATCGAGGATTCCATGGAGGTTTTCATGGATGATTTTTCGGTATTTGGGGATTCCTTCGATCACTGCTTGGAAAATTTGAGAAAGATGTTGAAGAGGTGTGAGGAGACAAATCTGGTCCTGAACGGGGAGAAATGCCACTTCATGGTGAAGGAGGGCATAGTTCTGGGACACAAAATTTCTCACGCGGGCATGGAAGTCGATCCAGCTAAAGTCGACATTATTTCTCGACTTCCGCCCCCACCTCTGTTAGAGCTATACGGAGCTTTCTCGGTCATACCGGGTTCTATCGGCGATTCATCAAGGATTTTTCAACAATCACCAGACCCATGACCCGTCTGTTGGAGAAAGACGCTCCGTTCATAATTGGAGATGATTGCTTGAGAGCCTTTGACCTTCTCAAGCGAAAGTTGATTGAGGCCCCTATTTTAGTTGCACCGGACTGGAGTCTGCCGTTTGAGATTATGTGCGACGCGAGTGATTACGCTATAGGGGCCGTTCTTGGCCAAAAGAGAGAAAAGCACTTTCACCCGATCTATTATGCGAGCAAAACTCTTCACGACGCTTAGGAGCATTATACCACGACAGAAAAAGATCTCTTAGCGGTCGTTTTCGCATTTGAAAAATTTAGATCGTACTTGGTGCTTTCGAAAACCGTTGTATATACTGATCACGCTGCCATCCGATATCTCTTCAGCAAACAGGACGCCAAACCGCGTCTGATCAGGTGGATCTTGTTGCTGCAAGAGTTCGATATTGAAATTCAAGATAAAAAGGGTGCGTTGAATGTAGCGGCTGACCATCTATCTCGGTTAGAGCATGGAGACATCGTGGACGCACGTTGGGATTCCATAAATGACAACTTCCCACACGAGTCTTTGATGAGTGTTGAGATATGCGATGAGTCGCCATGGTTCGCTGACCTTGCGAACTACCTTGCTTGCGGGATTCTGATTAAAGGGTTGACTCACCAGCAAAAGAGGAAATTCTTTTCGGATGTTAAGCACTACATTTGGGATGACCCTTACTTGTTTTGGGTTGGTGCTGATCAGGCGATCAGGAGATGTGTTTCAGGGAAGGAGGCGACCGATATTCTGCGCCACTGTCACGAGGGACCTACCGGAGGCCACCATGGAGCCAACTTTACCGCCAAGAAAGTGTTGGACTCCGGGTTTTATTGGCCGACTATATTTCGTGATGCGCAGAGTTGGGTTAGAGCGTGCGATGCTTGCCAGATGGCGACAAATATATCGGCACGTGATGAAATGCCTCAGACCTGGATTCAGGTTTGTGAAGTCTTTGATATCTGGGGGATAGACTTCATGGGACCATTTCCCCCCTCACGAGGTAATAAGTACATCCTGGTCGCGGTTGACTATGTATCGAAGTGGGCGGAGGCACAGGCCTTACCCACCAATGATGCAAGGGTGGTCGTGAGATTTTTGAAAAGCTTATTTGCCCGGTTCGGCGCTCCGAAAGCGCTTATCAGTGATAGAGGGACGCATTTTTGCAATACTCAGCTCGAGAGAGCTTTGTCCCGTTACGGTGTGCATCACCGTCTATCCACGCCCTATCATCCACAGACAAGCAGGCAGGTGGAAGTCACGAACCGGGGGCTGAAACGAATCCTTGAGCGGTCGGTAGGTGCAAACCGCAAGGATTGGTCGGATAAGCTTGATGAAGCGTTGTGGGCTTTCCGTACGGCTTACAAGACGCCTATTGGGACTACTCCCTTTAGGCTTGTGTACGGAAAGGCATGCCATTTACCGGTTGAGTTGGAGCATAAAGCAATGTGGGCGCTAAAAACCGCAAATCTGGACCTAAAAGCCGGAGGTGAAGCCCGGTTTCTCCAGATTCATGAATTGGAAGAGTGGCGACAACGCGCTTATGAGAGCTCGGTGTTGTACAAGGAGCGCACGAAGAGATTGCACGATAAACGCTTGAAGGACCACAAAGAATTCCAAGCGGGCGATCTTGTTCTTCTTTACAACTCGCGGTTGCGCTTATTTCCCGGGAAGCTTCATTCACGTTGGACAGGCCCATACACGGTTAAAGAGGTATTTCCATATGGGACTGTTGCAATAGAGAACGCGGACGGCGTTATTTTCAAAGTAAATGGCCATCGCTTGAAGTTATACATTGCCGGGCCGACAGAGTCGGTGATGGAGGTTATTGAACTCCAAACCCCGCACACATCATAAGTGTGGGGAGGAGAGAGTCTACGCTGCTGACTCGCGGACCAAAAATGCAGCAAGAGCGTATTTTGCGCTTTAGGGGTAGTATCGTCATTTAGGATGTATTTTCTAGTTTTAACTTGGAGTCTTGCTATCGACTCGTCGACAAAAATTTAGCATGAGTCTATGCTACTGACTCGCCGACAAAAATGTAGCAGGAGCGTCTTTGGCGCTATAGGGGCAAAATTGTCCGTTTTTATGTTTTTGTAGTTTTAGCGTGATTTAGGTTAGTTAGGTAGTTTCCGTTAGTTTGTACAGTTTCTATTCGTGCCGAGCGAAGGTTCTATGTTGCAATATTGTTAGAACAGTAGGCGTGTTGAAAAAATGGCGAAAAACGGCCAAAACAGTTGCTGGAAATGGCTTCTGCAGAAAATTCTGATCTGCAGCTGATGGACGACCGTGCCAGGATTCGCACGCCCATGCATTTCCGAGCTGCTGGCACGGTGGATCGCACCCTCGGTGCATCACCGAGAAAAGTGAATGTTGTCGGCGACGCACGACCGTGCCAAACGGAGAACGACCGTGCGTCAGGCTGAGGGCAGTTTTGTCATTTGGCACTATAAATACCCTCATCTGCAGCCCCCATTCACAATTCGCGAAACCCTACCAGCACCAGGCCGTTCCAGAGCGATACTTCATCAAATCGCACGATTTTTCGCACGATCTCACACCCTTCTTCGCACGGTACGTTCCTAGTTGTAGATTTATTGTTTCCTTGCTTTCTAGGTGGATTTCCTCCTATTCTTCAAGGGATTTATTAGGGTTCTCTTCATAAACAGATCGAAACCCTAACCCTTGTTTGAATCTTGCTTATCGTGAACACCCGGTTAAGTTTCCGACCCCTGTTTGTGCAAAAAAGTTGTTGATTTTGGGAAAATCAGGCTATTCAAAGTTCAGGGGATTGAAATCTGCAGGTCAGCAGTCGCACGGTCGTTCCTTGGATGGAACGGTCGTGCCGTTCCGGGTAAATCACGATTCAAGCTTGTTGTTCGGTGTTGCACAGTTGTGCCGATTGACCGCACGCCGTGCAGTTCCGAGTTCCCTGGGCAGATGGTGCACGTCATCGGCGACGCACGACCGTGCGTATCGCCGCACGACCGTGCCGGATGCCCAGATCAGATTCACAGTTCCTTCATAATTGTGCGTTCTACTGTTTTCGAATAAAATTTTTCCTGTTCCATGATTTCTAACTATATTCCTCGTGCAGATGAATCATCCCTTCCTACAATTCAACCCCAACGACGAGCGTGAGGCTTTATGCATTCCAAAAAGAGACGAACTATGGGCCCGGAGGGGGCAGTTCGGAGTCCCTAGATGGCTGGATTGGGAAGTAATGAAAGAGCTCAATCAGTATGACCGTTTAGAGAACATAATGAGTCGCCCACTTACAAATCTGGTCGGTTGCAACCGACCCGTTTACTTGGAGCTGACCATAGAGTTCTTTGCATCATATGCCTACGAAAAACTGGTTGCTGCTCGACGACCCAAAATCCGCCACAAGGAGCAGATAGCTTTCAGATTATGTGGTCGATGGCACAGGTGGTCGGTTGGTCGTTTGGGTAGGAGGCTCGGGATTTAGACTAGAGAAGACATGGATGATCCCGATGTCTTCACAGAGCAGTTCACCTTCCCTTCTGATGCAGCACGGGATGCGTTTTGGGCTGTAAATGCTGTTGGGGACCCATACAACCCGAGGATGTCAAAGGCCTCACGACTTAAAGACCCTCTGGTGTGAGTGATGCACCATGTGTTTAGCCACACTATATGCGGTCGCATGGACAGTCTTGGTAACTGTCCAACACCAGATTTGATTATTCTATATGCATTGGTGGAGAAGGCACCCATCAACTTAGCGGCGCGAATGGCTGAATACTTTGTGAAGTGCTCAGGGAGGACTCCTAACAGTCAGATACATGGCGGTCAATATGTGACCGAAATTGCGTACAACGAACACTTTATGACTGAGGAGGTGCTTCAGGGTCTCACTCTGATAACCGAGGGGGTTCATGTTGACATCAGGTCACTGAAGGCGATGGGGGTAATTGTTGAGACTGATCACGGGGATAGGTTGAGGGGGCTCAACAACGAGGTCTGGGACCCGTTGCCCCCACTCTCAGCAGAGGAAGAGGAAGAGGATATAGAGATTCAGGAGCAGCACGGACCACACACACCACCGCACCACACACCGCCACACCAGCCGCAGCACTATGAGTACTACCAGCATCAGGATTGGCCTGAGTTTTATCAGCAGTTCCAGCAGATGCGTGTTACGCAGGAACAGCATGGTACGTACATCGACCAAATTAGGACCAGCCAGGACCATATCCGGGCTAGTCAGGATCAGCTCAGGGCCACGCAGGATCAGCTGAGGCATAGCCAGGAGAGCTTATACCAGGGGGTGAGTGCCGGATTTTCGTACCTATTCGGGGAGATGCACCATGCATATCCCGACTACTTTCAGCACCCTCCACAGTTCCCACCGTGGAACCCACCTGGTTATGGTGGTGCGGGCCCATCCTTCACGAGAGACGATGACGGTGACGACGAGTAGGAGTTGGTGGTGATGTTCGTTAGTGGTTTTTATTATTATTTTAGTACTTGTCATTTCGGGTGTTCTTTTTTGCTTAGTATGTCGAACACCCTCGGATTGTATTGTATTTTCAAACACTTTACTTTCTGTTATGTCGTTATTTGGATTGGTAGTATTTATGTACATTATGGTTTATTTGTGTTTATTCTGTTACTGTTCTGTTTTGCTATACCATATGACATACTTGCAGATTTTGGCTATCAAGTCTTTGACCGGAGCATATGACAGACATAGCTTTGGAAGTCTCGATTCATCAGATATCATCTTGAGGGGAGTACTATTATCCTTTTTCTCTATATTTCGGGTTTCGCATTGGGGACAATGCGAAGTTCAAGTGTGGGGAGGGGGTTAAATTTGTTAACTTTGTTTGTCCTCATATATATATATATATAAAAAATAAAAAAATCAGAAAAATCATTCAAAAATACCTGTATTTTGTATATATTTTAGTAAATAAACCGGTTGGTTGTGTTTTAGAAAGCTTCGGACTTGATAAAAACTCGACAAGCAAAATATTTTTTGAAAAAGGAAACCGGAAAGCGTGACAAACAAAGAAAGACTTACATGATAGTTTTCACACTTTTACCCATTCCATTCGTTACGTGAGCATATTTGAGCCTATTATTATATATTTGTTCATTTCGGATATAGGAGTGAGCTGGATGTTATGTGTAATATAGAACTTGTCACTAGTATGCTTGTTAAAACCATGAACTTGCGGACGACGACCGACCGTTGAATGAAACAAATCAGCCCGGAAGGGCAGGCCTGGAGCCGAGTATCCTTCAGCCCACTATAGATGCACCTACTTTTGAAATTAGATCTAGTATTATTAACATGGTGCAGAATTCAGTACAGTTTGACGAACGTGAGCATGAGGATCCCGGGAGGCATATCACTGCTTTTCTTGCTATTTGTTCGACATTTAGGATTACAGGTGTTTCGGAGGATGCGATTCGGTTGAGGTTGTTTCCGTTTTCATTACGTGACAAAGCTAGAGCTTGGCTTATGTCACTTCCTGCCGGGTCCATCAGGACCTGGAATCAGTTAGCAGAGCAGTTTATGCAGAAATATTTTCCACCTGAGAAAACGAACAAACTACGGAACCGGATTGTTTCCTTTCGCCAGGACGAGGGCGAGTCGTTGCATGCGGCTTGGGAGAGATTCAAGGATTTGTTGATTGATGTGCCACATCATGGCTTCTCCAAGCGACAGCTGGTTTTGACGTTCTATCAGGGGCTCAGCTATAATACGCAAGAGCGATTAGACGTGAACGCGGGAGGCGATCTTGGAACTAAGACGCCGACTGAAGCGTATGATATTATAGAAAAAGCTGCGTTGAAATCCAGCTCGCGTCGGGACGGAGATAGAGGTCGGGCATCATCATCATCATCTCGTTCAGGAGTTCATGCTGTAGACGACTACACGGCCATTACTGCACAAATCTCGGCTCTTGCATCGAGATTCGACAGGTCCCAGATGATTGCGCATGCTGGCTCGGGATGTGACCAGTGCGGAGTGTCACACGAGCCTGGGGCATGTTTTCAGGGAGTCGTATATGAGGGCCACGAAGAAGTAGATTTCGTGAGTAATCAGGTAAGGCCGCAGAACAACCCGTACAGCAACACCTATAATCCCGGTTGGAGAAATCACCCAAATTTTGGGTGGCGATCGAACACAGGAAATCAGAACCCATTGGGGTTCACTCAGCGTGCTCCAGCGCCTCAGCAGGGTCAGCAGTACCAGCAGTACAACCAACCCTACCAGCAGCGTCCATACTCGTACCAGAATCAGGGCACTGGGAGTAGCTCCCAGCAGCAGGCCCCTCAGTCTAGTTCCAAGCTGGAGGATATGATGGCTCAGCTTCTCTCTAGCTCTGAAAAACGATACCAACAAAGCGAAGATCGTTTTCTAGCTAACGAGGGAGAAATGAGGAGTCAGAAAGCCTCAATTCTGAATATCAAGAATCAGGTTGGTCAGCTGGCACAAATGATGTCCAAAAGACCCCCAGGCGGTCTTCCGGGTAATACAGAACCAAACCCGGGCGGACACAGGGATGTGAATGCTGTCATGACCAGGAGTGGAAAAACTACCGGACCCGTCATATCGGACTCAGCACCGATCACTGAAGCGGTCCCGACTGACACACCGGACGAGGTGCAAGCCAGGCTGTGCCCAGCAAGTACAGCACAAGTCCAGGAGCCGGTTAAAGATTACACTCCTCCAGTACCTTATCCAGGCAGGCTGAAGAAGCAGAAGAATGAAGAACAATACGGTAAGTTCCTTGAGTTGTTTAAGCAACTACACATCAATATACCGTTTGTTGAAGCCTTGGCCCAGATGCCCAAGTATGCGAAATTCCTTAAGGATATCCTCTCGAATAAACAAAAGCTCGTGGATATATCATGTGTGGTGATGAATGAGACTTGTTCCGCCGTTCTGCAAAACCGTCTGCCCACGAAAATGGGAGATCCTGGTAGTTTCACGCTCCCGTGTTTGATTGGAAACATGTCTGTTAGCCATGCATTGGCTGACTTGGGAGCGAGTATTAACCTTATGCCATATAAGGTTTTTACTAAACTGGATCTGGGTGAGCCATCACCTACTAGGATGAGCATTCGGTTGGCAGATCGCTCAATAAAGTATCCGCGCGGATTTGTGGAAAACATGCTTGTAAAAATCGATAAATTTGTTTTCCCCGTGGATTTTGTTATCCTTGACATGGACGAAGATTCAAGAGTACCTTTGATACTTGGACGTCCTTTCCTCAATACAGCGAGGACGATTGTTGATGTGGCAGCTGGCCAAATCACGCTCCGAGTGAATGATGAGCACGTGACATTCGATATCAAAAGATCGATGCAGCATCCGCAATGTCACGATGACAAGCTTTATTACGTCGACATTGTTGATGCATGTGTCTGCTCTCATTTTCAAGGTACTATTGACGAGATTGATTCGGACACACGTCTGTCGTGTGGGGACCTGATTGGCATTACGCAGGAGGGCCACGATTTCGAGCAGCCAGTCTATCAGATTGGTGACGATGGTTCCCAGAGTCCGGAGAGATTTCTTGAAATTAACCATGTGAAAAAGGAGGAAGCAAAGCCTTCGGTTGAAGATCTGACGCCTTTGGAGTTGAAAGAACTCCCACCACATCTCGAGTATGCATTTCTTGACGAGGAGCATCGCTTACCGGTCATAATTTCGGCATCATTGGAAAAGGATGAGAAAAATCAGCTTCTCGAGGTTCTGAGACTTCATAAGAGAGCCATTGCATGGAAAATCATGGATATCAAGGGCATCAATCCTTCTTTTTGTACTCACAAGATTCTGATGGAAGACGAGTACAAACCATGTGCACAGCATCAGAGGCGCTTAAATCCAAATATGCAGGACGTGGTGAAAAAGGAGGTGATTAAGTTGTTGGATGCCGGCATGATTTATCCTATTTCGGACTCTGTGTGGGTGAGTCCAGTACAGGTCGTACCTAAGAAAGGTGGTATGACTGTAGTCTCGAATGATAGGAATGAACTAATTCCTACCCGTACCGTCACAGGGTGGCGAGTTTGCATTGACTACCGCAAACTCAATGATGCTACTTGCAAGGATCACTTCCCGCTTCCATTCATCGACCAGATGTTGGAACGTCTGTCGGGGAAGTTGTATTACTGTTTCCTAGACGGGTTCTCTGGGTACTTTCAGATTCCTATCGCTCCTGAGGATCAGGAGAAGACTACCTTTACCTGCCCCTTCGGCACGTTCGCCTACCGGCGGATGCCTTTCGGGTTATGTAATGCACCAGCGACCTTCTAGAGATGCATGGTTGCAATTTTCCATGACATGATCGAGGATTCCATGGAGGTTTTCATGGATGATTTTTCGGTATTTGGGGATTCCTTCGATCACTGCTTGGAAAATTTGAGAAAGATGTTGAAGAGGTGTGAGGAGACAAATCTGGTCCTGAACTGGGAGAAATGCCACTTCATGGTGAAGGAGGGCATAGTTCTGGGACACAAAATTTCTCACGCGGGCATGGAAGTCGATCCAGCTAAAGTCGACATTATTTCTCGACTTCCGCCCCCACCTCTGTTAGAGCTATACGGAGCTTTCTCGGTCATGCCGGGTTCTATCGGCGATTCATCAAGGATTTTTCAAAAATCACCAGACCCATGACCCGTCTGTTGGAGAAAGACGCTCCGTTCATATTTGGAGATGATTGCTTGAGAGCCTTTGACCTTCTCAAGCGAAAGTTGATTGAGGCCCCTATTTTAGTTGCACCGGACTGGAGTCTGCCGTTTGAGATTATGTGCGACGCGAGTGATTACGCTATAGGGGTCGTTCTTGGCCAAAAGAGAGAAAAGCACTTTCACCCGATCTATTATGCGAGCAAAACTCTTCACGACGCTCAGGAGCATTATACCACGACAGAAAAAGAGCTCTCAGCGGTCGTTTTCGCATTTGACAAATTTAGATCGTACTTGGTGCTTTCGAAAATCGTTGTATATACTGATCACGCTGCCATCCGATATCTCTTCAGCAAACAGGACGCCAAACCGCGTCTAATCAGGTGGATCTTGTTGCTGCAAGAGTTCGATATTGAAATTCAAGATAAAAAGGGTGCGTTGAATGTAGCGGCTGACCATCTATCTCGGTTAGAGCATGGAGACATCGTGGACGCACGTTGGGATTCCATAAATGACAACTTCCCACACGAGTCTTTGATGAGTGTTGAGATATGCGATGAGTCGCCATGGTTCGCTGACCTTGCGAACTACCTTGCTTGCGGGATTCTGATTAAAGGGTTGACTCACCAGCAAAAGAGGAAATTCTTTTCGGATGTTAAGCACTACATTTGGGATGACCCTTACTTGTTTTGGGTTAGTGCTGATCAGGTGATCAGGAGATGTGTTTCAGGGAAGGAGGCGACCGATATTCTGCGCCACTGTCACGAGGGACCTACCGGAGGCCACCATGGAGCCAACTTTACCGCCAAGAAAGTGTTGGACTCCGGGTTTTATTGGCCAACTATATTTCGTGATGCGCAGAGTTGGGTTAGAGCGTGCGATGCTTGCCAGATGGCGACAAATATATCGGCACGTGATGAAATGCCTCAGACCTGGATTCAGGTTTGTGAAGTCTTTGATATCTGGGGGATAGACTTCATGGGACCATTTCCCCCCTCACGAGGTAATAAGTACATCCTGGTCGCGGTTGACTATGTATCGAAGTGGGCGGAGGCACAGGCCTTACCCACCAATGATGCCAGGGTGGTCGTGAGATTTTTGAAAAGCTTATTTGCCCGGTTCGGCGCTCCGAAAGCGCTTATCAGTGATAGAGGGACACATTTTTGCAATACTCAGCCCGAGAGAGCTTTGTCCCGTTACGGTGTGCATCACCGTCTATCCACGCCCTATCATCCACAGACAAGCGGGCAGGTGGAAGTCACGAACCGGGGGCTGAAAAGAATCCTTGAGCTGTTGGTAGGTGCAAACCGCAAGGATTGGTCGGATAAGCTTGATGAAGCGTTGTGGGCTTTCCGTACGGCTTACAAGACGCCTATTGGGACTACTCCCTTTAGGCTTGTGTACGGAAAGGCATGCCATTTACCGGTTGAGTTGGAGCATAAAGCGATGTGGGCGCTAAAAACCGCAAATCTGGACCTAAAAGCCGGAGGTGAAGCCCGGTTTCTCCAGATTCATGAATTGGAAGAGTTGCGACAACGCGCTTATGAGAGCTCGGTGTTGTACAAGGAGTGCACGAAGAGATTGCACGATAAACGCTTGAAGGACCACAAAGAATTCCAAGCGGGCGATCTTGTTCTTCTTTACAACTCGCGGTTGCGCTTATTTCCCGGGAAGCTTCATTCACGTTGGACAGGCCCATACACGGTTAAAGAGGTATTTCCATATGGGACTGTTGCAATAGAGAACGCGGACGGCGTTATTTTCAAAGTAAATGGCCATCGCTTGAAGTTATACGTTGCCGGGCCGACAGAGTCGGTGATGGAGGTTATTGAACTCCAAACCCCGCACACATCATAAGTGTGGGGAGGAGTGAGTCTACGCTGCTGACTCGCGGACCAAAAATGCAGCAAGAGCGTATTTTGCGCTTTAGGGGTAGTATCGTCATTTAGGATTTATTTTCTCGTTTTAACTTGGAGTCTTGCTATCGACTCGTCGACAAAAATTTAGCATGAGTCTATGCTACTGACTCGCCGACAAAAATGTAGCAGGAGCGTCTTTGGCGCTATAGGGGCAAAATTGTCCGTTTTTATGTTTTTGTAGTTTTAGTGTGATTTAGGTTAGTTAGGTAGTTTCCGTTAGTTTGTACAGTTTCTATTCGTGCCGAGCGAAGGTTCTATGTTGCAATATTGTTAGAACAGCAGGCGTGTTGAAAAAATGGCGAAAAACGGCCAAAACAGTTGCTGGAAATGGCTTCTGCAGAAAATTCTGATCTGCAGCTGATGCACGACCGTGCCAGGATTCGCACGCCCGTGCATTTCCGAGCTGCTGGCACGGTGGATCGCACCCTCGGTGCATCACCGAGAAAAGTGAATGTTGTCGGCGACGCACGACCGTGCCAAACGGAGAACGACCGTGCGTCAGGCTGAGGGCAGTTTTGTCATTTGGCACTATAAATACCCTCATCTGCAGCCCCCATTCACAATTCGTGAAACCCTACCAGCACCAGGCCGTGCCAGAGCGATACTTCATCAAATCGCATGATTTTTCGCACGATCTCACACCCTTCTTCACACGGTACGTTCCTAGTTGTAGATTTATTGTTTCCTTGCTTTCTAGGTAGATTTCCTCCGATTCTTCAAGGGATTTATTAGGGTTCTCTTCATAAACAGATCGAAACCCTAACCCTTGTTTGAATCTTGCTTATCGTGAACACCCGATTAAGTTTCCGACCCCTGTTTGTGCAAAAAAGTTGTTGATTTTGGGAAAATCAGGCTATTCAAAGTTCAGGGGATTAAAATCTGCAGGTCAACAGTCGCACGGTCGTTCCTTGGATGGAACGGTCGTGCCGTTCCGGGTAAATCACGATTCAAGCTTGTTGTTCGGTGTTGCACAGTTGTGCCGATTGACCGCACGCCGTGCAGTTCCGAGTTCCCTGGGCAGATGGTGCACGTCATCGGCGACGCACGACCGTGCGTATCGCCGCACGACCGTGCCGGATGCCCAGATCAGATTCACAGTTCCTTCATAATTGTGCGTTCTGCTGTTTTCGAATAAAATTTTTCCTGTTCCATGATTTCTAACTATATTCCTTATGCAGATGAATCATCCCTTCCTACAATTCAACCCCAACGACGAGCGTGAGGCTTTATGCGTTCCAAAAAGAGACGAACTATGGGCCCGGAGGGGGCAGTTCGGAGTCCCTAGATGGCTGGATTGGGAAGTAATGCAAGAGCTCAATCAGTATGACCGTTTAGAGAACATGATGAGTCGCCCACTTACAAATCTGGTCGGTTGCAACCGACCCGTTTACTTGGAGCTGACCATAGAGTTCTTTGCATCATATGCCTACGAAAAACTGGTTGCTGCTCGACGACCCAAATTCCGCCACAAGGAGCGGATAGCTTTCAGATTATGTGGTCGATGGCACAGGTGGTCGGTTGGTCGTTTGGGTAGGAGGCTCGGGATTTAGACTAGAGAAGACATGGATGATCCCGATGTCTTCACAGAGCAGTTCACCTTCCCTTCTGATGCATCACGGGATGCGTTTTGGGCTGCAAATGCTGTTGGGGACCCATACAACCCGAGGATGTCAAAGGCCTCACGACTTAAAGACCCTCTGGTGCGAGTGATGCACCATGTGTTTAGCCACACTATATGCGGTCGCATGGACAGTCTTGGTAACTATCCAACACCAGATTTGATTTTTCTATATGCATTGGTGGAGAAGGCACCCATCAACTTAGCGGCGCGAATGGCTGAATACTTTGTGAAGTGCTCAGGGAGGACTCCTAACAGTCAGATACATGGCGGTCAGTATATGACCGAAATTGCGTACAACGAACACCTTATGACTGAGGAGGTGCTTGTAGGTCCCCTTGAGTCTATGGATCGTCACAGAATCGTCTTTCCAATCAAGAGTGCGGAATCCTCTTGATCAGAATTAGCAGAAAACGTGTAGGAAACAGAAACAGCAAATCACTTTCAAACCGGGTTTTATTGATTATCTATCAAGACTGATTACAATCAATCAAACCCTAACCACAAACCCTAATTTCGTCCAAGCAAGCACTCTCACGAAATTATGTCTCTCAAACTCTGTTTTGGCTGATTAACCTAAACCCTAATGTTTAACCTTGTTTATATACCACAAGGTTTACAACTGGGCTAGGTTAAAGACTCCTGGGCTGCGAATTGGACAGGCCCAATTCGCCCCCCATCACCCAATCCTTTGGGTTTAGTTAGCCAAAACATTACAACTAACTATTACAAAGCTAAACCCGCTAACTGTTTATCGTTTAACTAATTACAAGATATCCAAAGACCAAATCTAAGCTGTTGTCACAAATCTGCACCAACAAACTCCCCCTTGACAATAGCTTCATAAAAACTTTGTCTTGAGTCAAAACTTTGTCTTCAGTCTTCTTGCAATCTTCAAGTAGTCTCGCACTGTCTTTGGTCTTTGGATAGCTTCAGCTTCAACAGCTTCTGTCAGCAACAGACTGTCAGCAACAGACTCCCCCTAAGCTGATGCATCCAATCACCAAATCTTCAAAACATTTGCAAAGCAATCTTCAAACTCTTCAATCTTGTCTGCAATATAGAAAGGAGGTTCTACCATGCATCCAATCAAACTCTCATCTTCACACGTTACAGCAACTTCTCAGCAACAAACTGCTTCAATCTGTATACTATAAAACAAACATCTCGAGAAACCATAAGAATTTTTCAACATAAGTTAAATAAATTATTATTTTTCAAGAGATTAGTTAAACTGTATCACAGATTAAGCCTTTTCAATTTCATCACCAACACGCAAAACTTTTGTCCAACGCATAAGAACCTGCCGTAAAATTTTGAACTCACTTTCTAACACCGTCTCCCCCTATCAGTAACAATTCCTCCAAGAATAACAGTTTTCCGTACGTTAAGAATTTTAAACAGAAAATGACACTATTTTTGGATTTTTATATTTTTCTGAAAGCAAGTAAATACAAAAGCAATAAACACTCTATTTTTGTGAGAATCACTGGTAAGAAGATCATATCAGCACAATCAGACTGCTTCACACAATTAGATAATTCTTTATTTAATTTTTCATAAACAGCAGTTCAAGACGATTACCAGTATATTTGTCCACTTAAACAAAATGCATGAACATTTCAAGTACCATTATCGTATGATACGTTAAGGTAATTTTATTACTAATATATTAGTGTACCCCACTTCAGGATATACCCCCGCGATCAAGGTATGCACAAAGATTCATCGTAGTAGGTGAGTATACTGATGTCATCCTCTAAGATATCCTTACTGTGTCTAGGTCTGCTTATAATATGTGTTATCATGTTTTGATTTCGTAACCATGAACACCCAATTAAATACAAATCAAATCCTGGAAATATAAACAGCACACTCTATCATGCAAGTATCTTCCCTACCACATATTTCACAAGTCCAATCCAGATTTCTGAAATCTTAACTGGGAATAGGTTGAGAAGAGAACAGAATAGATCTTTAGTAGAGATGGTATAATATACAGATCAAATGAGATTTTCTCAGTTTGATATAGGTTTCTTGGGTTTCTTTTGGGCACTTGAGGGCCTCTTTCGGGTGTATTAGATCTATAGCGCGACAACGTACAGCTAGGTCAGCATGTGTCTGGATGCAGCAGAAGCTGTCGTTGCCTAGCACCTCCAGGTCAGCATATATCTGGATGCAGCAGAGGAGGTACACGACTTTTTTCAGAGAAGATTTCAGAATCAGATCAAAATTGTGTGTATCGGGAAATATACAGACATTCAAATAGAAATGAGCTAATTCCAAGTGACTATCTTTCCTGAGGTCATGTACAATTTTTGTTCTAACAGACAGACAGCCAAGATATCCCTAGATGAAATAACAGTATAAAGACCCAAAACTTCAGATTTTGGCAATCTATCAACACAAGAATTAAGGTCATTAAACCATACACCATCTATGTGTTCCCCACTCATATTCAGTTCATTTAAGTTTATATCACATTGGTAAGTTGATTATTTCATGCTTTTTGCCTACTGGTACATCATATAATGAAGCTGCTATCACACTTAAGCAATTTAATTTCAAGTTCAGTGTGACAGTCTAACTTGCTGATGTACTATCATTTCTCCTTTTCACACAGTGATAACTCATTTTTTATTTTCTAATTTTTTTTTATGTTTTTGATTTTTCAATTTTTTTTGTGTTTTTGATTTTTAAGAAAACAGTAAACTATTTACAAAAATTCTTATGAAAAACCAGTTATTCAGGATTCCTCATCCCGTTGAGTTCGACTAAATGTTCAAAGCGAGCCCTGTCAAATGCTTTAGTGTAAAGATCTGCCAGGTTATCCTCTGTGTCGACTCGATGTAATTCAATCAGTCGCTTTTCAGCACAATCCCGTATAAAATGATGACGTATGTCAATATGTTTTGTACGACTGTGGTTCACGGGATTATTAGTTATTGAAATAGTGGCATTATTGTCTATCATAATAAGAGTACGAGTGAAATCCAAACCGTAATCGCGCATCTGCTGTTGAATCCAGAGAACCTGAGAGCAGCAGCTTCCAGCAGCAATATATTCAGCTTCACACGTAGAAGTAGACACACAGGATTGCTTCTTGCATTGCCAAGACACGATCCTGCCTCCTAAGAACTGACAACCACCTGTTGTAGACTTTCTGTTCGACTTGCATCCTCCAAAGTCTGAGTCAGTGTAAGCAACAAACGTCAAATCACTATCAGCTGGATACCATAACCCAAGTTTAGGTTTCCCCTTCAAGTAACGAAGAATCCGCTTCACTGCTTTCATGTGTGACTCTTTAGGATTCGCCTGATATCTGGCACACAAGCATACGGCAAACATGATGTCGGGTCTTGAAGCAGTCAAGTACATTAGAGAACCAATCATTGCCCTGTATTGAGTAGGATCAACGTCTTCAGTACTTTCATGATCTGGGCCAAGATTGTGATTTTCACATATGGGTGTGTTGGAAGTAGTGCAATCATTCATTTTGAACCGACTCAAAATGTCATACACATACTTTGTTTGATGAATAAACATCCCATCCGCCTTCTGTTCAACTTGTAATCCCAGAAAGTAAGACAGCTCACCCATAGCACTCATTTCGAACTTGCTCTTCATCACCTGCTCGAACTCTTTACACATGCTTTCATCAGATGACCCAAAGATGATGTCATCCACGTACACCTGTACCAGCAGAAAATCTTCCTTCTTCCTCTTGATGAACAGTGTACTGTCAATCTGACCTCTTTCAAAACCATTCTTTATCAGATGTGTAGACAGTGTCTCGTACCACGCCCTGGGAGCTTGATGTAACCCATACAAAGCCTTATCAAGTTTGTACACTCGATCTGGATAATCTGGATCAACGAACCCATCTGGTTGTGAGACATACACCACTTCTTGGACTTTCCCGTAAAGAAACGCACTCTTCACGTCTAGTTGGTAAACTTTGAAGCCCTTGAAAGTTGCGAAAGCCAGAAACAAACGAATTGCCTCCAACCTTGCCACTGGTGCAAACACCTCATTGTAATCTATCCCTTCTTGCTGATTGAAACCTTTGACCACCAATCGAGCCTTGTTTCGCGTAACTATACCTCTTTCATCCTTCTTGCACCTAAACACCCATTTAGTTCCAATCTCTCTTTCACCTTTAGGAAGATCAACCAACTCCCAAACCTTCAACTTAGCAAACTGGGCCAATTCCTCTTGCATTGCTTCAACCCATGAATTGTCTTTAAGAGCCATATGAATGTTCTTCGGCTCCTCTTGGGAAATAAAGCAACTGTACAAGCACTCGTTCACAATCCCAGTCTTCTCAATTGAAACAAATAACCCTGTATTCGCTGCTATGCTTCTTCTTGTTTGAACACCTGCAGTAGGATCTCCAAGTATCATGTCAACTGGATGATCTCTATTTGCTCGTGTAGTAGCAACAGCATCGACTTCCAAATTGTCACCCAGGTTTGAGCCAACCTCCCCCTGAATATGCTGATCCGCAAACGGATTAATGAAATCCTCCCCCTGATTGGGTTCGGGTTCATCGTCACTTGAATCAGTAGCAGCAGCATCTTGGGAAGGTTCCGGAGCATCTGTCATATCAACATTCGATCTAGGCATGAACTCGCCTTCATCATCACCAATCACTGTTTGAATCAGCTGAGACTCATCTGCATTGGAAAACTCAGGAATATTAAATGATTTAAAGACACTTTCATAATCATATAATATAGCTGGTCCACTCGTTGACTGTTGAGGTTTGTAAGAAGTGATTTCAACATTAAACACAACCTCAATTTTACCAGTTTTTAGATTAAAAACCCTTTTATTCGGTGCGCCAGGTACATAACCTAGAAAGTAGCCCTCGTCAGCCACCTCACCGAATTTTTGTTTATCTTTATTTCGCACAATGGTGCAGGGTAATCCAAATGGTTCAAAGCCTTCTAAGTTTGGTTTCTTGTTAAACATTAATTCATGACAAGTTTTGTTAAACTTTTAACAGTCAAAACTTTGTTTAGGACATAGCAAGCTGTATTCACAGCTTCTCCCCAGAAAAGAACTGGTAGCTTAGAATCTGAAAGCATTGTCCTAGCGGCTTCAATCAACGTCCTGTTTTTCCTCTCAGCAACTCCATTCTGTTGAGGCGTATAAGGAGCAGAATATTGATGTTCAATTCCCTTGCGAAGACAGTAGAGATCCAGAATACGATTCTTGAACTCCGTGCCATTATCACTCCTTATCCTCTTGATCTTTGCATCATGGACGTTTTCCAATTTTGTAAAAAGATCTATCAACATCTCTGCTGTCTCATCTTTTGTACCTAAAAAGAAAACCCATGAATAACGTGAGTAATCATCAGTGACAACTAAACAATAGTACTTTCCACATATGCTCCTCACGTTCACTGGACCGAATAAATCCATGTGAAGTAATGCGTAAGGGGCATCTATGGAATTTACTGTTTTTGATTTATGAGGTTTCTTGTGTTGTTTTCCCTTTTGACATGGAAGACATTTGTCTTCCACTTGAAACCTCCGCAATGGAACCCTTTTCACTAGCTCATTTTTAACAAGATAGTTCATTTTGCGATAGTGAATATGGGCCATGCGTCTGTGCCACAACATCGATTCAGCTTCAGATGCTTTTGATAGTAAACACGCCACCACTGCAGTTGGATCCTTAGCACCCATGTCCATGACATAAGTGTCATTTCTCCTTGGCGCTCGCATCACTATCCAATCGTCCGGTATTTCCAAACCTGGTTTCAACACTAAAGCTTCATTCTTGGTAAAATGGACCGAGTGACCCTTGTCACAGACTTGTGACACGCTCATAAGATTGTGTTTAAGCTGCTCAACATAGTTCACTTTGTCCAGTGTGATCTTCCCATTGGTCACCTTTCCTCGTCCAGTAATTCTACCACCTTTCGCACCCGCAAAATTTACTTGTCCTCCATCATATTCTTCAAATTCAGTTAACAACCTCGCATCCCCCGTCATGTGCCTGGAGCAGCCACTATCAACATACCACAAGTTGATAATCCTCCTTAGCAGCTCCTGCACACACCAACCAAAAAATTAGTTAGATTGGGGGACCCAAGCCTTAATGGTCTTGGGTCGTCCAAATTCACCAACCACCGGAACATCCATCCAATATCCATTACTCCTAACTGGAGTCTTGGATCTTAGACCTGTTGGAATTTGATTTTGACTTCCACTAGGTCTTTGGTCATGAGGGTTCCTATGTGTGTTTGGACTATTTAACCTTTGAAAATTTTGATTTTGATTCCAAGAAGCATTATTATTATAATTTCTAAAGCCATTGTTATAAAAATTTCGACCACCATTATTTTGGTATCGATTTTGATATTGACCTTGACTTCTGAAATTATTTGTATTTTGGTTGTTCATTCTTGGTGAACTGCTTCTAGGTCTCTCAAATCTGCCTGGTGGAGATCTAGGCTGAAATCTAGGTTGATTTCTTTGAAAACGAGGAACTTGTGGAGTTCCTTTTTCAGCCTTATCCACACCAACAGCAACCGTCTCTGGTTGCTTAGGAGCAGATTTCTTTGGAGAGTTGGACTCTCTCTCCTGCTTATCACCACTCTTCTCTGGTGACTTCTCTCTCTTCCTCTCATTCACTTGTGCTTCATTCTTTTTGTTAGGACAGCAGCTAGCTACATGTCCTTTGGTGTGACATTTGAAGCACGATATCTTTTTCGAAGACTTCTTATCTGAAGCCTTTGAACTGGATTCAGGCTTTGATGATGATGCTTTAGAAGAATCTGGTTCAGTTTGCTTAATTTCAGAATTTTCTTTGTTTTCATTTTTAGCAAACTCTACGTTCGATTCATTTTCAATAACAGCTGTCTCATTTTTCATGTCACTTCCTTGAACAAAATTTATCTTTTTAGCAAAAGTCGAATTTTTATTCTTAGGTTGTGAAGTGTTCTTTTTCAAAGCTGGTTTGCTGTTATTATCCTTCTTAGCATCACCTCTCTCAGACTCATCACCTCGACTTGCTGTGGAACTACTTGGTGCTGTTGACATAAACTTTGTTAGCTCATCTTCATCAGGTAGGAATGAATAATCATGACTAAGAGGAGGTGGGACTTCATTATAGCCTTGGAATCCCACACTAGTCTTGTCATTACTCTTCTTTAACCCACCCATCATATGTTTCATAACAAAAGTAGAATCCCTGAATTGACCCAATTTCTTTTCAAGTTCAACAATTCTGAGTTGAGCATCTGACAACTCTTTGTTTTTATCAGAAATTTCCTTTGTTTTTTCAGCCATCATGTCATGAGCTAAGTCTATGACTTGAAGTTTTTCATTTAATTTGCAGGTTACGGCTTCAATTTCACTTTCATAACCTTTTATTTTCTTCAAGTATGACGTTTCATTTCTTTTAGCAAAAAAGTTTGATTCTTTAATGTTAGACATTTCGCTTACCAAACTTTTGTTTTGTGCAGACAACCTGTAAACCTCACCCTGTAGTTCACGACATTTTAAACACACAGAATTAGATTTTACCTCTCCTGTTTGTTTGTCAAGGTTGGCCATTAGAGCTGCAAGCTGAGCTTCCAATTGTTTATACTTGGCATCCTTTTCCTCAGCTTCTCTTTCATATTCAGACTTTTGTTTTTCATCTTCAGCACCTGTTGTCTGATCAACCTTCTTTTCTTCAGCTCTATTCTCTACCTTCACCTCAGCATCCACTTTCACTTCTGCATCATCTACTTTAGCTTCACCATCATCGACTGGAGTAATCTCTGCCATGAATGCTTGAGTGACATCCCCATCATTTTCTAAGTGAATGCTCCAATCATATGAACCCTCTCTTGCAGTAGAGATCAACGCCTTTGAGCTAGAGTTGTTTGATGCATTCCTGTTGTTTGAACTCTGGCTCGAATTATCTTGCTTTTGTTTCTGACATTCCCTAGCAAAGTGCCCGTAACTCTGATAATTAAAGCACCTCACTTTGGTCTTGTCGAAACCAACACTCCTTCCCACAAACTTTCTTCCTATTCTGTTCATGAACCTTTTCACACGCCTAGAAATCATGGCCATTTGCCATTGCAAATCCATCTCTTCAAGATCATCAGGGTCAATCTGATCATAGTCTTCATCTAAAGTAGCAGGATCAGAAATCTTTCCCTGAATATAGTTTTCATAAGAAGCAACAAACGAAGCAATTAGAGCCAGATGCTCTTCAGCAGACTTCACACTCATTGGCATTGACTTAGCACTAGTACTCTGCTTAGAAGCTGACGATTTCTTAACTCCTGATGATCCTCCTGAAGCAGCAACAAAACACACATCACCATCCTGATTCACCATAACCTGCTCATTCTCACATGATAAAAACGCAGTAGCAGAGTCGCTAGAAGCGTTGTGAGATGAAGAAGATGTAAGCCCATTGTACACTGCCGGATCTTGAACCTGATCATATCCAGTATCTTTCTTCTTCATGCTGAGCTCATAAGCTCTCAACTTTCCTACAACCTCTTCAAGCTCTTTTGTTTCATAATCTGCTTCACCCTTGATCATTAAAGTGTAGATATCCCACTTAGTAGGCAAAGCATCTAGCAGCTTGTCATTCTTCTCTACGTCAGAATAGCAATCGATCTCATAATTGTCCATTTCTGACATCAGATGGTAGTAACGCGTGATGACATCTTCAAGTGACTCATGCTTCATGTACTTGAAAACAGCAAACTGCTTCTTCAGTAGATCAATCTTGTTCTTCTTGACATCAGCATTACCAGCGTATCTTTTCTCCAAAGCATCCCACATATCCTTTGAGTTAGTGTACTTTTTGAAGGTATGTTTGATGCTATCAGGTAACGACATTTTGATTGCAGCCAAGGCTCTCTTTTCAGCCTCATACATCTTTTTATCATTATCTTGCATGTTCACATATTCTGTTCGACGTGGTCTGCCCTCAAAGTCGTGTGTAGGATTCACGTAACCATCTTCGATGCATATCCACATGCGCGTATCCTGATATTCAATGAAGGACTGAAAACGATCCTTCCATGTCAGATAGTTTTCCACCTTCATCATCTTAGGTGGTTTGTTGGTAGTACCAACCTCATGCTCCATCTTCAACAGCTCGTTCAAAGTAGACATGTTTGACATTTTAACGTTAACAGACTGAGAAAACCGTACAAAAGTCATCCGAAAACAGTGGTTACCAAATTACACCGTTAGAATCGTCTCGAAAAGACGAGTCCAATGATATATAATGTCAAAAACCGAATTTGGGATTTTCCAGACTCTTTTTTTTGTCCTAAAAATCACACGAGTTCAACGGTGCAAACGGTTTTGTCCAACGAGCTACGGATCAATTTCTATTTGCAAAACACTGAAAATTTTCCGACGCTTGCCAATGGAAATTCCACCCCTTAATTTTGCTGTTAATTTCGCTAGGTAATCACCTAAATTCGCTGGTCACTTGTTCAAATTCGCTGATCACAGATCAAAGGTTTTCAGGTCTAATTTCGCTGTTCAAGTTCGCTAGTCAAATTCGCTGGGTTATTTCGCGATTACGACGACTGGTAAAATCGCCGAAAACCGTAATAATTTCGCTGTGAAAACTATACGGTTACCAAAGTCGCCTTTGGATTTCACTTCGCCGATCACCGAGGTACTTAGTCACAAAATCGCCGGAGAGTTAATTTCGCTGGTCAGTCAGCGAAATTGATCAAAATCGCCAGTTAAATCTGGAAACTTGATCTGTTCGAAAATTTTGAAGATTTTACTGATTTTCTAACAACTTCCTGCAAAATCAAAGCAGCAAATCAGCAAAAAATTTCGAAAATTTTTCAAGAACATATTGAATAAACTCAAGAACACGAAGAACAGTCTTCGAATCTTCAAGTCTATCAGCCAAAAACTTTTCCAGAATCAGCCAAATCTTTCCAGAAAACCTGCAAACCACCAAACAAACAAAACAGAAGATCAAACAGCCAAAAAATTCGAAAATTTTATCAAACCAAAACACACAAAAATCGAAAATTTTAAAACCCTAATTTTCAGGTTTCAAAAATTTCGAAAATCCTCCTGCCAAACACAATTCTGAACCGAGCAATCAAGAGCCTAATGCTCTGATACCAATTGTAGGTCCCCTTGAGTCTATGGATCATCACAGAATCGTCTTTCCAATCAAGAGTGCGGAATCCTCTTGATCAGAATTAGCAGAAAACGTGTAGGAAACAGAAACAGCAAATCACTTTCAAACCGGGTTTTATTGATTATCTATCAAGACTGATTACAATCAATCAAACCCTAACCACAAACCCTAATTTCGTCCAAGCAAGCACTCTCACGAAATTATGTCTCTCAAACTCTGTTTTGGCTGATTAACCTAAACCCTAATGTTTAACCTTGTTTATATACCACAAGGTTTACAACTGGGCTAGGTTAAAGACTCCTGGGCTGCGAATTGGACAGGCCCAATTCGCCCCCCATCACCCAATCCTTTGGGTTTAGTTAGCCCAAACATTACAACTAACTATTACAAAGCTAAACCCGCTAACTGTTTATCGTTTAACTAATTACAAGATATCCAAAGACCAAATCTAAGCTGTTGTCACAAATCTGCACCAACAGTGCTTCAGGGTCTCACTCTGATAACCGAGGGGGTTCATGTTGACATCAGGTCACTGAAGGCGATGGGGGTAATTGTTGAGACTGATGACGAGGATAGGTTGAGGGGGCTCAACAACGAGGTCTGGGACCCGTTGCCCCCACTCCCAGCAGAGGAAGAGGAAGAGGATATAGAGATTCAGGAGCAGCACGGACCACACACACCACCGCACCACACACCGCCACACCAGCCGCAGCACCATGAGTACTACCAGCATCAGCATTGGCCTGAGTTTTATCAGCAGTTCCAGCAGATGCGTGTTACGCAGGAACAGCATGGTACGTACATCGACCAGATTAGGACCAGCCAGGACCATATCCGGGCTAGTCAGGATCAGCTCAGGGCCACGCAGGATCAGCTGAGGCATAGCCAGGAGAGCTTATACCAGGGGGTGAGTGCCGGATTTTCGTACCTATTCGGGGAGATGCACCATGCATATCCCGACTACTTTCAGCACCCTCCACAGTTCCCACCGTGGAACCCACCTGGTTATGGTGGTGCGGGCCCATCCTTCACGAGAGACGATGACGGTGACGACGAGTAGGAGTTGGTGGTGATGTTCGTTAGTGGTTTTTATTATTATTTTAGTACTTGTCATTTCGGGTGTTCTTTTTGCTTAGTATGTCGAACACCCTCGGATTGTATTGTATTTTCAAACACTTTACTTTCTGTTATGTCGTTATTTGGATTGGTAGTATTTATGTACATTATGGTTTATTTGTGTTTATTCTGTTACTGTTCTGTTTTGCTGTACCATATGACATACTTGCAGATTTTGGCTATCAAGTCTTTGACCGGAGCATATGACAGAAACAGCTTTGGAAGTCTCGATTCATCAGATATCATCTTGAGGGGAGTACTATTATCCTTTTCTCTATATTTCGGGTTTCGCATTGGGGACAATGCGAAGTTCAAGTGTGGGGAGGGGGTTAACTTTGTTAACTTTGTTTGTCCTCATATATATATATATATATATATATATATATATATATATATATATATATATATATATATATATATATATATATATATATATATATATATATATATATATATATATATATATATATATATATATATATATATATATATATATATATATATATATATATATATAAAATCAGAAAATCAGAAAAATCATTCAAAAATACCTGTATTTTGTATATATTTTAGTAAATAAACCGGTTGGTTGTGTTTTAGAAAGCTTCGGACTTGATAAAAACTCGACAAGCAAAATATTTTTTGAAAAAGAAAACCGGAAAGCGTGACAAACAAAGAAAGACTTACATGATAGTTTTCACACTTTTACCCATTCCATCCGTTACGTAAGCATATTTGAGCCTATTATTATATATTTGTTCATTTCAGATATAGGAGTGAGCCGGATGTTATGTGTAATATAGAACTTGTCACTAGTATGCTTGTTAAAACCATGAACTTGTGGATTTGTGTAAAAGTGATAGAGGCACTTAGATTACCCCTTTGTTGTAAACCTTGTTCTTTGTGTTGAGCTCCCCGTTCACCTTATATTACCCTTTAGGATTAACCATGTCGAGCCTTCCCGTTTACCTTTGTTTACCCATATTATCGCCCACTTAGCCAAATTTAGCCTTTGTACGTTTTATACCCTTTTTAGTGTTGAAACTCGGACAAAATAATCGTTTAACTAGCGTTTGTTTCAGTTTATTGTATAGTTTGCTTATAAAAAAAAACACCCTAAAATAGGGTGAAGTTGATAAAATCGAGCAATTTTGAACACTTAAATGTTAAAATTTCGTTGATAAGCTCGATTGCGCAATAGTCGCCTTTTTAAGGCATTTGTGTGTATTGTTGTATACGTTGTTGCTAGTTAAACGCTACTACCGAGTTTTAACCATTTTCGCCACTTTATATGTCTACTTCCATACCCTTCGCCCAAGCCTAACGTTACAACCCGTAAAGACCTCTTGATTTACGCTTATTTGCATGTTAGTTGGTGGAGACGAGATCTTATGACAAGCTTATGATATTGCATGTTTCATTGACGAGGCATTGAGTGTTTGCACATACACATTATATGTATGTTTCATAAATAAAACCGAGTGTGTGTGAACATTGTGAGTCGCGTGAAGATAAACATGCTGAGTCGATTAAATGTGAAGTCACGGCTTTTTGGTTGTCGCTTTATAATTGCATATGCTGGTTGGGTTTGAGTCTTTTGATGTTGTCTTTCGACAAACCGGCTAACCATTTATAGTAGTTTTCAATAAAATAGTGTTTAAATTATCGTTCTTGTTTGCTTCCGTCTTTTATTGCTTTTTAGTTCAGCTTGCTTGAGGACAAGCAAGGTTTAAGTGTGGGGAGATTTGATATTCGCTAATTTACACATATTTTAGTCCCCCGTTTTACCCCTATTTTATGCATTTTCAGCCGTAAAACCGTCATTCGGATACATAATTATCTACATTTTTGTTTACAGGCCTAAAACAGCATACCAGACAAGATGATAGCAAAAACGAGGACTTTCCGGAGAAAACGACGAAGCTGCGAAACTTCTGTTAGAAAACTGACCTGGGCGTCTGGAACGGTCGTGCGACCTCATGCACGACCGTGCGTCACCGATGATCCTGAATGACCCGGCAGTGAACGAGGCGTGCAACTCCGTGTGCAAAGCATTGAAGGCCAACCCAAAAAGGCACGGTCGTGCCGTATGCGGAACGGTCGTGCGGATCCGACGATCAAACAAGAGCTCGGAACTGAACGACCAAAGGACCAGGCGTGCAACTAAACTTCGGTGAGGAACGACCGTGCCAAGTGAAGAACGCCCGTGCTTCTCCGAAGACCAGTCAACGATCTGTGACGTCACGCAGTATGGTGGACCACCACCAATAATTGCTTAAAGTGCACGGTCGTGCGATCGGAAGAACGACTGTGCAACATGGAAAAAGCATAAAAACAGAACAGAACCATTCTATTAGTAACTCTGGAATTTTGGAGAGCTTTGCAGGCGATTTTGAGGCTCCGAGGACTTCTGCTTTCACTCGGATTCAAGCCACATTGCCCGGTTCTGCTCATTTACTATCCGGATTCTTAATCTTGTGCTTGTTTATGGTTGGGTTTTCTAATCTTTCCATGATTTTGTTAATCTTTCAAGCATTTAGATTAATATTTATGTATTATTGTAGCCTTTGGGCAAAAACACAACAATCCCTTGCTTGATTATAACCATTAGTATGTCAATCTATGTTTGTAATGAAATTTGGAAGTGTTTTCTATGATTATCTTTGATGATTAGTTTGCAACCTTGTTATTGATATTGATTTCTTGATTATAAGTAATTGTGTTGGATGATTGGTGCTTGGTTAGGTAGGATAGTTGCAAAATGAAGCTTATTTAATCATGTATTAGTAAACTTTTAATTTGGTTAACTAGTTTAACTTGGTTAAAATGTGGGCACCATGATACTCTAACGGGTTAGTTGTTTAATAAAATGTAATTATTGTTAATCAAGAAAGCTTACCCTCACGGAAGAACTCTAACGGGTTAGATGGTGTTGTTATGAATTCTTGCCATGATTTGTGAGCTTAGTTAGTAGTTTCGGCCAAAATTGCTATCTTGGTGAATTTATGCGTAAGATTTGTAAAATGAACTTGGTTGTGATTTAATCTAGTTTATGCTTGTCTCGGTGGTTGCATTGTGTTTATCGGTGTTGCTTTCCTTGATTAAGTGAGGTTAGAAAACTCCTAACGGATGACTAACTTATTTTTAGGAGATTTTTGTAGACATTAATCAATCGCACGTTAAAGAACAATTTTAGGTGGTTAAAGTGTGTTTATCGTTTTAACTTTCCGAATGATTGTCATGTTAGGATTCCCGAAAGGGATACTAATTGTCTTAAATTGGAAAATTGACCGAATGCTTCTAGTGCCAAAACCGACTTAGTTGACATGCGTTGGTTGTGTATTAAGCAAGGCTATATATATATATAATTTACTATGTTTTATAAATATTTGTTTATGCTTATGTTAGTTTAAATAAAACCAAAACAACGTATGTTTTTACCGACAGTTTAGCGACAAAGGTCTAGTATTATTTCTCCTTCCATTTCCGTGGATTGATACTTGGTTCTTACCGATACTTTACTACATATATGACGGGGTACACTTGCCTCTTTCGTGTGTGTTTTGATGTAAAAGTAATAATCACTTTTATAAATTTAAAACCAATTCATGTGTAATTTCATTGTAAAAATATGTATAGTCGCGCACGTACCATAACCGCTGCCACGTCAGCATTCACTATTTCCTGTATAAAACCCTGAGCAAAACCCCCAAACAGGGTTTTTACTGTCGAATCGAATTCAGAAATTCCTTTTATAAAGCAGTTATCATCCATTTTTTCTCCAATCATTCATCGTTCTTCTTCTTCAAAATGACAAAATCAAAGTCTTCATCTTCTGAAAAACCCACTGAAAAAGCCATCGAACTTCCATATAAAGCTCCTCATAATTACTTGGGTCTACTCACAAAACCCACTCAAATTGAAACCTACAATTCCATCATTGACGCTCTTTCGTCTTCAAAGTACAAAACTTTGTTGACTGCAGATGCTTCGATTTACCTGAAAACCCAGAGAGAATTTTGGAAAAATGCTACTCTTGAAACTCAAGGTGAAGACATCATAGCCATCAATTCCTCACTAAAGGGTAAAACAATCAAAATCACACCACAATCCATCTCAGAGGTATTCGAACTTGATGATCAGCAAGGTAAAACTTCTTTTCCTAAAAGCGAATATCAAATTGATTTTCCTGAAAGGGGGTATGCAGAAGAAATGAGAAGGGATACCTTACAAAAAGGCAACTTTCCTCCTGCAACAAGATTTTTATTCCATACCTTCTTGATGTGTGTCTCAAATAAAACAACTACTTTTAACGAAATACCATTAAAGATCCAATACCTGGGTTATGCTATTTTACAAAATGAAAATTTTAAGTATTCCCGGGAGATCTTTGATGACTTGGTAAAAAATGTCAATAGCAAAGCATTTTTACTGTTTCCAAGGTTTTTGAGCTTTTATTTTCAAAAGAAATTTGGAAAAGATGATGCTCATGTGATCAACCAAGGTGACTCTTTTCAAATAAACTGTTTAACTGCTGAAACTTTTACAGGATTAGCAAAACCTTTCAAAACAAAAGCAGAGGCTCCTGAGCAGAATTTAGCAGCTACCACTGCTCCTCAGGCACCTGCTGCTGAGCCCACTGCTCTAGGTGATCACAGCAGCAAAACAATTGATGTGAAACCCACACCTAAAATCATCAAAAAGCCAAGACAAAAGAAAACACAAAAGCCCCCCAAACCTACAAAAAGGCAACTCTAGAAGATGAGATCCCAGAGCAACTGCAAGTGACAACACAAAAGTCACTAGAAACCTCTGCTGCTACTTCCTCACAACAGATGGTAGAAAGATCTCAACCCATGCCTCAAACTCCTCCTGCTTCTTCTAAAAAAGAACAGGTTGTAAGAATAGGGACACCACAATATGATGCTCTGTAATCACTTGCTTCCATCATCCACAGCCCACTGCCCGAGGCAAATTCTCTTTCTACACCCAACCTGACTTCAACAATTCCCCCACAAACAAAGCTATTGTTGGATGCTCTTGATTTGAACCAGACACAAACCAGTCATTCTCAATCACCTGTCAATGAGAACATACCTCAACAAGTGACTGGGTCTGATGTTTCAGTCATTGCTAACCCACCAACAACACCTGAGTAGGTTACACCCCTTGACTTACAAGTTACTCTTGGTGGTAGTTCAAGTGAAGCAGCCACTACAAGTGCTGAACCCACTGGTTTGCATTTGGACAGTGGTTACATAATAAGACTTCCTTGGAGGCAATCTCTTCTCTGGGAACACTTGTGTATCCAGTCTTCACTGGTTCACTAAAAAGTGTCTCTTAATTTGAAGGAAGAAGTCCCCAGTTCCAAGACAAAGGGGCATCAGTTTTGGAAAACATTCCCTGAGTCAACCACTGTTACAACCACTGAGTGTGGGAAATCAGATGATCCCATTAAGTTGGGTGATGGTTTAATGTACCAAGAATTGACGGCTAGAGTTGATAAACTAGATACATCTGTTGCAGAAATCAAAGACATGCTGCAACAGTTGTTGAAAGTTCAAAAGGTACCATCCACTGCTGCACCAACTCCAACAGCTGCTCCATCATCTGCTCCTTCAACATATGAGTTGTGGAGGTTATTTCAACCACTGCTCCAACATCAAAGAGAATTAGTTGATCAGCAACATGAGATACAAGTTCAAAAGATCAGAAATCTCATGGAGTCAAGGTTTAAAGATACCCAGGCTGATATCAAGGCTTTAAAGGCCCATTTGCTGAACACCACTGGCACTGCACCTCCCACTGTTATCTTTGTAGATAACCCTCCAACAAATAATGCCAAAAAGAAGGAGAAATTAAAGCAGTTCAAGAAGAAAGGGTATGGAGATGGCCTCTACATTGAACCAGATAAATCAAGCATGCTTACAGACATTCCCTTGCCAGATGGTAGTAAAAAGACTGATGTGACCACAAAAGCAAAAGCAAGTGTAAAAAGGGAAAAAAGGCTAAGGATAAAGCCAGGTGGGTGCAGGAGAAAAGAGCTTTTATGGAGCTGAATGAGCAGGGTATTTCTAAGCCAAAGGATGATAAAAATCCTGAGCCAAAAAGAAAGAATCCCACTAGAAAAGTGAGGGAACCCAAACACACACCATCCAGACCCACAAAGCAAACTCCTAAACCTACTAAAACCTCCACACATCAATCTTCCACCCAAACAATTCACTATAACACCTGCTGTATCAACAACTGTTGGTACTTCAGTGGTTTCAGTAGTTGTTAAACCAACATCCACCATTTCAACTACAACAACTGCTCCCAGTACAACCACTGCCTCACCAAAAATACCATCACCACCAAAAACCACCTCACCACTAAAAACAACTACAAAACCACCATCACCTCCTGCCAAAAAGCAGAAGACAGCAGTTGACACATCATCAGTTGTAATGACATAAGTGGTTGAAACACCAGTTGTTTCAACAACTGTTAGTCAGCCAACTTCCACTTCAATCACTTCTACTACAATAACCACCACTCAAATCACCACCACTGAACCATCCAAAACATCATCAGCCTCTCCTCAACCAAAAAGGAGAAGGTTAATTCTGAAAGATGATGATTCTTCACCACCACCAACATCTTCACAACCTTTGTCACTTATCACTATACCAAACCCTATTCCTCTCTCTTCAGCTCAAGTTCAAAAACCAATCACTGCCATTACTCCTTCAGGTGTCCAATATCCTTTAGAGCTTATAGCAGTCAGAGAAGAGATCAAATCTTTCTACTATGAAGATGACCCTGCTAAAAGGAGTTTGCCATCTGTTGAAGGATATCTTAAACCTAGTAACATTGAAGAATACTTGAAAGTTAAGGCTCAACAAGCAGAGGATATTTCCAAAAGAAATTCACAAGGAAAATCTGACAAAGAAATTCAAAGGCATTATCAATTTCTGCTCACACAAGTCAGATCTTTGGAGCAGTTTGCAAAAAATGTATGTCAGCAACTATCAGAAAGAGCAGATGAATCCTTGAGAAAAGACTATATTGAAAACATCATGGCTTACAAGAAATACAAGGGAGAAAAATACATATACAAAGAATGGACCATTCAAGAGCTTGAAAGTGAAGCAGCCAGGATTCAAGACATGATCAAAAACAAGGTTAAACATACTCCTCCTGATTGGGCAAAATACAAGAAAAATATACCTGATAAGGTGCTAGAGCTGAAGAGAATGAAAGAGGAACTTATCACTTCTGATTTTGGGTCAAGAAATCAGGTGACAAGGTGGAAAGAAGACAAAATCAGGGCCAACTACAAAAAGTTGGAAGAACTTAGAAAGAAAAATCCAAATATCCCACAAAAACCTGACTATCCTGAACCAGAGGTCTCAATAAGACCACCAAAGCTGCAAGTCAGGAAATCCACTGCTCCACATGCTGCTATTCTTTATCAAAGAAGAAGACAAAGCAAATGGATGCAGAAACACCAGAGGATCAAGCAGCATGTGGTGAAGTTTTAAAATGGTCCTTAAACAAATGATGGTTGATATTCCTGAACTTGCTAAAGCTCAAAGCACTGCTCAGTCAGTCATCACCAGGCCATCATCTCCAAATTCCTCATCAAATAAAGATCTCCCAGGAAACCCATTGGATTCAAAAATACTAAAGTGGAAAACTGACAAACAGTCCAACGTATTGACTCTGATCAAATCCAGTGGAGAAGTGAAGAAAATATCAAGGAAACAAGCACTAGGCCTGAGTGTTGAAGATCTGCAGGATCTCCTTGATCTTCCACTTTACAGGGGTGAAGATAATACAGATGCCCTAGACTTTGAGTTACAACTTAAAGGTCAGATAAGGTAACTACTGATAAGACAATAAAGATCTACAATAATGAAGGGTTTTGGCATCATCTGTTCCAGGGGGAGATTGTTGGGATTGAACCCTATCAGAGGAACAGATGATTAAATCCAAAACTGGATCAGAGCAGTGGATCCAGTATAAGTAGTGGATGTATACAAGTCTCTCCCCTTGAAAGTGATTCTATCAACTGATGATCTCCATCCACTGATCCTTTACAACATCTGCTGACTTACAACTGCTGATCAAGTTAAAGACTGATGAAGACTAAAGCCCTGTTGATCAATCTACTGCTATGGGTCAAGCACTGCTAAAGATATCAAGTACTGCTGGAGTCACAACAGTGGAAGGATAAAACAGTAGTTTAGTCTTTCTTATGTAATGTATTGTAATCAGTAGTTAGCATAGCAGTGTTTATATTAGATCGGTTGTTAGATTTTGTTAGGAGGTTAGATGTCACTTTCATGGTGATGTCAGCAAAGATGCCACAGTGGTTTGGGTGTGCCTATAAATAGAACAGTACCCTGTACTGTTCTATCAGCTCTTCATCACTTTTCTTCCTGTACGAACAAACATTGTGAGCTCAGGCTGAGGGGGAGTTTGTTACATGGATGCATATTGTAATTGAACCTTGGAATAAATTCAAGCATTCAATTCAATGTTAAAACTTGTGTGTTAAAAGCATTTCTCCTGTTTGATTGTGTGCAAAGTTTATTTCCATTTTAATTCCGCTGCATTACTTGTTCATCTTCATCATTTCATAAAAAAAAACACAATAAAAAAGAAACTCAGATCCTAACAACACGGTACTAATGCAACCTACTTTCTGCCTTCTACAGGATATCAAGACGGGTGTGATTATTGGACGTGGTGCTGAGCACCAAGGATTGTACTACGTGGATGAAGTGGCTCAACAGGGTATTGTGATGTTGGCTCATGGAACCGAAAACCGGGAAGCCTGGCTATGGCATAGACGTTTGGGACACCCATCCCATGGTTATTCACACCTTTTGTTTCCGAAACTCTTCTCTTCAAATGGAAAAATAGATTGTGAAACATGTTATCGTGCTAAAAGCCATCGATAACCATTTAAACCTAGCAATACCAAAGTTGCTTCACCTTTTTCACTAATCCATTCTGATGTGTGGGGTCCTGCTCCAGTGATGGGGGCAGGGTCTTCGGTACTTTCTACTATTCGTGGATGATTACACTCGCATGACATGGGTATATTTTTTAAAAAACAAAGCCGAAGTTTACGAGAAATATATCACGTTTTATGCTATGATTCACACTCAATTCCAAACCCAAATCCAAATCCTTCGATCCGACAATGGGGGGGGATTTGTCAACACTTCCATGAAACAATTCTTTAAAACCAAAGGATTCATTCATCAAACCTCTTGTTCTCATACCCCCGAACAAAATGGTGTTTCCGAATGGAAAACCGTATTATTCTTGAAATGACTCGAGCTATTTTAATTGAGTCTCCGGTACCCAAATCTTTCTAGCCGGAGGTAGTTGCAACCTCCGTGTATCTCCTAAATCGGCTCCCCACCAAAGCTCTGAAGTTTAAGACTCCCTTAGATTGTCTATCTAAGTCTGCCAATATTCCCCATCCTCTTACACTTGAACCTCGAATCTTCGGGTGTACAGCATTTGTCCACATACCCAAAACTAACCAAAACAAGCTTGGCCCGTGTGCTGAGAAATGTGTATTTGTTGGCTATGGGATCGATCAAATAGGTTATCGGTGTTATAATCCACAAACTCGTCAAATGTTCACCACAATGAATGTTGACTTCCTTGAAACAAAATACTTTTATAACACCCAACTCAGTGGTCAGGGGGAGAATGAACGTATAGACACTTTGAGTTGGCTAACTCAACTACCATCATCCGAAGAAGTAACAGCACAAAACCATCACAGCACTCTGAGCCCTTCAAACACAGCCACACAATCTGCGGAGCACGGTACCACTGAAGAAAGTCCATCCAACGTGATACCAGAGGTAAGAAATACTGAGAACCCTGAATGTCCTGCGTTTTTCAATTATGAGACAACAGGGGAACACATAGACCCGACAAGAACGGAATTTACAGAATAGGTTGAACCAGATGTGGAAGAAGTTGAACCAGTCATTGAACACGTTGAACCAGTTACAACAGAGACAACCGGAAGATACTCTCTTCCCCCAGAGAGCCAATAGAGGGGTCCCTCCAAAACGGTATTCCCCGGAGAGAGAAACCAGAAATTCGAGGTATCCTGTAGCTAATATGGTTAATGGGAACTTATCTAATAGTGCGAAAGCATTTGTCACCTCACTATACTCCGAACAAATACCTGATTCTGTAAAGGAAGCACAAAGTAAGAAGAGCTGGAAAGAAGCTATGGAAACGGAGATGCACGCTCTTATGAAAAACAATACATGGGAAAAGTGCATTCTCCCGAAAGGGAAAAAACAGTTGGTTGCCGGTGGGTGTATTCGATTAAATATAAACAAGATGGTTCCATTGGAAGATACAAAGCCCGACTTGTAGCCAAAGGGTACACCCAGACGTATGGAATCGATTATTCTGAGACATTTTCTCCGGGTGCAAAAATGGACACCATCAGAGTCCTCTTTTCCGTGGCAGCCAATAAGGATTGGCCCCTTCATAAATTTGATGTTACAAATGCATGTCTTCATGGAGACCTAACTGAAGAAGTTTACATGGAAGCTCCTCCAGGTTTTTTAGGGGGTTTTAAAGATGGCGAAGTTTGTAGGTTGAAGAAATCCCTATACGGACTAAAACAGTCTCCTCGGGCATGGTTTGGAAAGTTCACCTTGGCCATGAAAGAATACGGGTATCACCAAAGTAACACTGATCATACCTTCTTCCTCAAAAGGAGGAACGGCCTCGTAACTTGCTTAATCATATATGTAGATGACATGATTATCACCGGAGATGATGTAGAAGAAATAGCACGGCTGAAAAGGAATTTGTTTTCAAAGTTTGAAATGAAAGACCTTGGGAATCTCAAGTATTTCCTTGGGATAGAAGTTCTCAGGTCTAAATGGGGGATTTTCATCTGCCAAAAGAAGTATGTTCTTGATCTCCTGGCGGAAACTGGGTTGATTGATTGTAAACCAGCAGATACGCCAATGGCGGTGAACCACAATCTTCACAGGGAACTCAATGGAAAGCTCGCAGACAAAGTAATGTATCAACGGCTCGTGGGCAAGTTAATTTATCTCTCCCACACTCGCCCTGATATAGCTTATTTTGTTGGAGTGGTAAGTCAGTTTATGCACCAACCACAAGTTGCCCACATGGAAGCTGCTCAGAGAATTCTAAGGTATCTCAAGGGAACCGCAGGCCATGGAGTGTTGTTCAAAACAAATGGGCAAGCTCTACACTGAAGCAGACTGGGCAGGAGATAAGGGAAACCGAAGGTCGACATCAGGGTATTTCTCCTAGGTTGGTGGAAACCTTGTTACCTGGAGAAGTAAGAAACACAAGGTAGTCGCTCTTTCAAGTGCAGAAGCAGAGTTCAGAGGTATAGCTTGAGGGTTAAGCGAAGTTCTTTGGATCAGGAAGCTTCTAGAAGATATTGGTTTCTCCCAAAGGGCACCTAGTAAAATTAGGTGCGACAATACAACTGCAATACAAATCTCAGAAAACCCAGTTCAACATGATCGAACAAAACACGTGGAAGTTGATCGGCATTTCATCAAGGAGAAACTACAGGGAAGGATCATAGAGCTCCCGTATATAGCATCAAAAGATCAACTCGCAGATATCCTCACAAAGGCAGTCGACGGAAACACGTTTAGTAGCTGTTTAAGCAAGTTGAGCATTGGTGACCCCACTACTCAACTTGAGGGGGAGTGTCGGAAAGGAGAAAATAGATAGTATAGGGGCTAGTGTGTAAAGTGGTGTCCTATATAAACCAATCTTTGTAACCCTAGTTGGTAACACACAGAAAACAGTTTCAATACAATTTTCAATAAGATTCAAACCCCAAACGCTGTCCATTCTCTATACCAAATAACAAAAGCTTCCATACTAGATTATTTGTGACTATTTGAGCTTGTTTATAGATAAGAGATATCTTGTTCTCTATAAGGGCCATGAAGCAATGATTTAACAGTCATGACGTATAGTCAGGCTATGTGATAAAATAAGTACCAATACATGTACACATAAGAGAGATAATAATAATAATAATTAAGAGGCAATGGGTTTGACCTAGTCGGCTGTCATTAGATTTCGTATAATCATTCCCCAATTTTGCAATGTGGTATGTGGTGGCACCGTTCGCCGCTCCACTAGAAAGAATCTTCCATTGCCTTGTCTTGTACCTGGTATGAAAGTCATGTGTGGTTTCCACGCACAACTTACTCCTACTTCTATTACTAACAACTAATAGTGACTGATGCTTCCGCACATGTAGCATGGATGGTTGACGCAAACGAGCTAGTAGCACGCTCGAGATGGCGCACCATAGAAGTACTCCGCCGATGTGAGCTTCACATATAAAGTTACCATCCAAAGATAGCACGACATTGAACATCGTCCGCGGTAATAGCGTGACAAAAATAAAGTTATGTCCTGGAGATGGCACAACATAGAATGTCTCCCCCGGGAGGTTACATACCATCGCGTGTTACCCCGCATTTCCGATACTCAGTTCAGAAGCAGAGCTATGTATTTATTAAGAGATATGCTGGAGATAAAATCACAGATCCTTCGGTTTGGAAGGTTTTTAGTTGCTGGAATTAGATCTGTAACCGGAGTTGTAAAACTCGACAAGCCCAGATCCGAAGGTTGTATGTCTAAAGATTAGTGATGCATCCGCTGGCTCGAAAGGGGTAGCGCGAGGGCGGAAGGCATGTGGCGCGAGGGAGCGAAGACCCGCAATGCGATAGCGTGATCCAAATCTACAGAACCTCTCCGTATATGGTTTTGGCGGGTCATATTTACAAAGGGAATATGTGTTGGTATCATCGTCATCGGAAACCCAGGACTAGTCGGAACGGATTGAGTTGTGACCACATACACAATCACTTTCGAACAAACCACAACCTTTACAATACTTCATGATGAATCAAACTAATAGAACTTGCTGAATGATAATAACACTAACCGTAAACAAATCTGAACGAACTTGAACTTCTAACAAACATAAACTTGCATTACAGATTGTTTTTAGAATGAGGATGGAGCCAAGTATTTATACCGAACGAATGGGTGTGAGTGAAAGGGTGCGTCGATCAACAGAGGGGTACGTCTCCTCCCTCAATAACCGTATAAGCGGTTATACCTTCTCACTCACGCCGGTTCATGTAACATGGCCCAAACCTCATATGACCCAAACCTTTAAACCTACTGGACTACTAATTGTTTGACCCATATACATCACGCGGCCTCCGGCCCAAGTTCTAAACACAAATAATAAAACAGTAAACTGTTTTGACCCATTAACCAAAAACTAATAAACATAAATAACTACCGGTCCGAAACCGGATTCATTCGGATGGACTTGATTATCTTTGGTCTTCATTCACCGCCCTAAGCAAGAACATCCGAATCTTCAGCCTTGATTACTCCTTGCAGTTGTTGGTGACCTCTATCTTGACCACCACTTCGTCATCACTTGATTCTTCGAGCCAACCATTGTTGTTAGAATTTCCAGCCATGATGTTTGCCTTTTTCCCACGCTCTTTCCTCATGAAGTCGAAATACCATTCGACTAGTTCCAAGTAGTAAATGTAGGCAACCTTGACTTCGTATGCATCATCCGGCTCATAACCATACTTAGCCACAATCACATCCCATAAATTCTTTTCCATTACTTCCTTGAATCCCCCGTTAAGCTTTACAATTCGATGTAACAAGATTAGACTAAGTTCACTGCCATCAATCAACTCGGGTGGCATTGCCTTTTCACATACGATTCCAAGAAAATCTGAAATGAACCAAATCAAAATCTCTTCGAATGGAGCATCGAAGAACCTTTGATGATTCTTTAATTCTTCGTGCAAAGTTATGAGATCTTTCGGTTCTACACAACTTTCAATGATCATGTTCTTTTCGATAACGTCTTCCTTGAGTTGTGAAAGAATTAACGCTCGTTCCCGGAGCGTTTCTTTTGACTCATGCGGATTATCCTTTTCACCTTCGATGTATATTAAAAGCGCCTTCTTTGCTTTCTTGGAGTAAACGATTTCTTTCTTGCCCTCGAACTTTCACCGTACGCCTTTTTCTTGTTCCTTTCCTTTTCGAATTCCCTCTCGTAGTAGTCTTCCAAACATTCTTTAAATTCCTTCTTTTCTTTCTTGTACCCGTTATCAACACCAAGATTATCATAAAACGTGTTGAGATAATCTTGTTCTAAGTCGACCTCCGACTTATCTTCATAAATATCAAACCCTTTCGAGCGACTTCCAAACATCTTCTTTAGTAAACATGTATCCCCCATTGTAACTGTTTCAATTCCTTGAAACAACAGTTGTTCTAGACTTAACACGTTCTTGTCTAGACTAGGAGCGTAACTTACACATGGGATTGTTTTGTCTTTTCTATCCACCGGGACTCTAACTTCTCCAATACCATGCACAAACGAGAAATCCTTCCTATTCTCGTTTGTCACTAACCCAAAATGCCTTTTGAAGCATTTGAACACATTCCGGTTTCCCGTCATGTGTGTTTTGTATGTAGGATCAACAACCCAAATCGAATCCCATTTACCGCCACATGTATCCTTAACCATATAATCACTTTCAACCGGTAATGGCGATAAATTAACATACTTACTTGGGCAAATCGAGGCGATATGACCAAATTGCTTGCACTTGAAGCAACGGATTCCCGGTTTCCTTGGTCTTCCCACCGGTGCACTTGCCTTCATTCCGGACTTCTTCACAAACCCCTTTGGAACCATTTTCTTTGGAAACTTCTTTACCGGTGACTTCCTGGTTCGTATGGTTGGCTTCCCCTGCGCGTACTCATTCATCTCTTCCGCCGCCCGGCCGCACTTTCCACTACGAACAACATCTACACCGTAGTCGGTCTCAACCGATTTTCCCTTGTCTCCTAGTAAACGGTTTCCATCATTATCACAACCCTTTCCTGTTCCTGTTAAACCTTGGCTCTGATACCAATGTTGGTATCATCGTCATCGGAAACCCAGGACCAGTCGGAACGGATTGAGTTGTGACCACATACACAATCACTTTCGAACAAACCACAACCTTTACAATACTTCATGATGAATCAAACTAATAGAACTTGCTGAATGATAATAACACTAACCGTAAACAAATCTGAACGAACTTGAACTTCTAACAAACATAAACTTGCATTACAAATTGTTTTTAGAATGAGGATGGAGCCAAGTATTTATACCGAACGAATGGGTGTGAGTGAAAGGGTGCGTCGATCAACAGAGGGGTACGTCTCCTCCCTCAATAACCGTATAAGCGGTTATACCTTCTCACTCACGCCGGTTCATGTAACATGGCCCAAACCTCATATGACCCAAACCTTTAAACCTACTGGACTACTAATTGTTTGACCCATATACATCACGTGGCCTCCGGCCCAAGTTCTAAACACAAATAATAAAACAGTAAACTGTTTTGACCCATTAACCAAAAACTAATAAACATAAATAACTACCGGTCCGAAACCGGATTCATTCAGATGTACTTGATTATCTTTGGTCTTCAATATGTATGGGCAAGAGTACTCCGCCGATGACGAGCGGTCTTCACAGGTACTGACAAAGGGAAATAGGTTGCGGTTGGCTGGAATAACTTTCCTCCGGTCATAGGTTGCTTATTCCCCTTTTTTGTCATGTTCCCCAACTTAGTTTATGACTTCTGCAAAAAGTCAGACAAGCCTTTACAGGAAAAGAAAGGAGAATATGCATTATGGGACATACCTTGTGCAACCTAGATTGTACTCATTGACTAAAAGCGTGTATTAGGTATGAAACCCCCATAAACACATATTCAAGGGTTGTATACTACACATTGTGGAAAGAAAATTGTGTACAGCATATGGCTCGAAGGAGCAACGATCCAGAGACCATTGATCCAAGACACGGATATTGAGATTCAGTGGAGAAGGGCGAAGTGCGGTTTGTTTTCCGTCCCACGGATGGCACCAATGTAAAAGAGTGAACCTATGCGGGTCAGTACTTCTACGGTGATGAATAATACTAATATAAAAGGCGATAAATAATGCATAACCGTTTAAGCCGGGTCAAGTACCTTACCTCTACCCTTGCGTTTGGCACGGACGCAATGTGACGCTTTGATGACTTAGCACACTCGCGTCGCAGCAAGTCACCTTTGTAAATCTGATCTCGTGCGCGAAGTCTGGAACTTGGTGGTGTGACTGACAACGTAGATAGTGTGGGTGAGGGGGTGCACTCCCACGGGCTCTTGGTGATTAGTTGTTGCGGTCTATGTGGCACGGAGTGGTGGGTCATCATTTCCGGATACGCACACGGGTCTGATTCGGGAGTCTAAACAATATTAACTCGACTGAACTCTCTAAGTCCGTTCCAACTTCTTCTCTGGTTTTTTCCAAAAGTCAAAACACTATTAACCCGGTAAAACCTTAGGCGGTACATCCAAAAGGAGACACGAAAGTTGTTATAAGGGACCCGTGATGAACACGACCGTTCAACGATTTTGTTTGTTCATTGTTGGAGTCAAGAGCATTGTTGAAGTTCTCATTGAAGAAAAAGGCTTGAGTCATCTTGTTCATATAAAATTGTAAGTTTTATGTTATTATTATTTTATTAATATAAGTGACACACTTTCCTACGATTATCAACATGGATACTGGATGAAATCCAATTTATCAAACTCAAATCAAATGATGATTACATAATCTTGAATTGTACAACAATAAGTGTTGAACTATACAAGCATCTAATTAACTGAGAGTAAAGAAGATTAGATGAGCATGAATTCATTATACCTTATGGAACTTACTGATCTCACAACTTTGACTTCAAATCGTTATAATTAACAGCCATTCGCTTTCGAAGCCGTTTCTGGACTTTAAAGAGAATTCCGTGAACTTCATCGAAATGAGGTGCAGTCGCCCGCTTTGTATCTTCAATCCACTGAACAACTTTCTTATAAGGTTTTAATATCCGATCATAATCCTTCTCACTTAGAAGCTGAAACATATGAAATTTTGCATTTATTAACCAAAAAGTTGAAGAAGAATTGCGAGAACTTGACAACCATGCAGGTTGATATATAATAATATTTTTTCACCTCAAGTTATCTTCTAATTTAGATAACGATCTCACGAGTAACTTCTCACTTTCCTCGGCTACTAGAGGGTGCTTTAAAGGTAATCCATGTCGTGGTGCAAGGATGGTGTTCCAAAAGCACGCCTGGAAGAAGAAGAAATTATAATAGAACCAAATAAATGATAAAAGTCATTTGGAAAATACTTTTGACAAAAATATTATACAAACAAACGGGAAATATTGTCACCTGAACTCTGGCGCAAATTAGAATGATGCCAGTCTAAAACTGAATGGATCTTACTTCTTTGAAATGGATCATTAGGATACCTATGAATATAATTATAGCTTAGAATTTCTACCAAGATATGGAACGAGAAGAAAACCACTCACCAGTGACTAGCCACTCCCGGAAATGCACAACATATGTAGATAAGAATTGCCTGACTGCAAATCAAATGATACTTTTACTTCATGTAAAGAATAATACAATGAAACCATAAAGAAAGAGTGATTTTAGAAAGAACCTCTCAAACAACTTAAACTTTCCATCAACTACTACTGTGGAAACTTGACACATGGGATTTATTGCTGCATAAAACAAGATTAGATAACATACTTATGTGTTAATGATTGTTCAAAAAAATATAATGTTAGATAAAGAGCAATAACTCAATAAAGTGGTGTCGATGTGAGTGGACAGAAAGTTGTTTTTTTAACAATGAGAACCCGTTACTAGAAAACTTGTTGGGATCAAGAACACAACAAATCAACAATATCGAATAATGTGTGTGATGAATGTGAGAACACAACAATATGGATAACAACAAACGAAATAGATTGTTGACATCTTGGTAACTAGAACAAGATCCACATTTTTGTTTATATACATACATAGAATGGCATTTATCGACGGTTAAGAGTTGATTGTAGTTTTGGCGCCAACAACCGTTCCTAACTGTCATTAGACAACCTCTTAAACCCTTCTGAAGGAGACGTAAAAGATAAGGTTTAACAAGACAACCTTTTTTACTTTTTTGACCATCATTTATATTCTTTTTACTTTTATTTTTTCACAAACGTTTAACCGATAAAAATGTGTAGTTATATTAATTAAATAATTAACTAACATACAAAATATATATTAATAATTTTAAGTAATTAAATTAAAAGTAAAAATATGTGATGATATGGAAAATGTAAGGATATCTATAGATGTTTGTAGGATTTGAGGTGAAATTGAGTGGTTTTAAGAATTTGTAAGAATTTATAAGGATTTATAGGGATTTATAAGAATATGATGTGTCAGCTAACAAGGACGTCATTGGAGATAGTCTTAATCAAGGTTGGTTGTATTTGATTGGTTGTTTTGTAAAAAAGTCAAACAACTTGGGGAGTATTTGGCCTAGCTTTTTTAACAAAGCTTATAGCTTTTTTAGCTTTTTTTACAAAATAAGCTTAATTTGGTGTTTGGTTTAGCTTTTAAGCCTATGCTTATTAGCTTATATTGAAGAAGCTTATTTGAAGATGATTTTTTAGCTTATTTGAAGAACCTTATTTGTGTAAGGGCAAATGATAGAAAATAAGCTATAAGCTAATCCAAACACTTAAAAAAAGGTTATCAAATGATAGAAAATAAGCTATAAACTACTTTAAAATATAAGCATAAGCCAAAAAATAAAAGCTAGGCGAAACACCCCCTTGGTTTGATTTCTTTTGGTGTTGACTCGTCAATTCAAGAAGCCTAAAATAGCTTGGTTGATTTTTGTGATTGTTTAAAATTACAAGCAAAAAAAGAATTAGTGTCACAAATAGGGCTGTAAACGAACTGAACGTTCAGGGAACAGTTCGTGAACCGTTCGGCGGGAAGTTCGTTTATGTTCGTTCGTTTAATAAACAAACAAACACGAACAAGGAATTCCGTTCGATTAGTTAAATGAACGAACATGAACAAAGGTCTCGTCCGTTCAATTGTTTCGTGAACGTTCGGTAAGGTGTTCGTGAACATGTTCGTGAACATTCGTTCATTTGCGTTCGTTTATGTTCGCATGTTTGTGTTTTATTGAAAGATTTTTGTACCTTCGTATATTTTATCTATACTCTTTATATAATTAAACCTATATTTATTTATTACCCTAAGAATTAAACTAGAAAACCCTATTTCACATTTTTATGCACCATTTCACTTTCATTTCTTATTATTTACATCGACGAAGACGATCTACCTTCATTCCACAATAAGGAATTCAAGTTCGAGTGCTACTCTTTGTGCTATCCACCTTTATCCTTCATCGCATTCGCCAAATTTATTTGTGTTCGTGAATTGTTCGTGAACACGCTCACTTTCTTAATGAACGAACACGAACATAAAATCTCGTTCGGTAAGTGTTCATGAACCGTTCGTGAACATAATTATTTCCCTAAAAAACGAACACAAACAAGGCCTTGTTTGTGTTCGTTTGGTTCGTTTACATCCGTAGTCACAAATCTCAAAAGCCCAAAGCATTAAAAGGGAATTGGTTTTGCACACGTGCATACGTGATAGCAATACGTTAAACAATTAAAAAAAAATTGCAATGTTTTAAAATAAAACAAGTTGGTTTATTTTTTTTGGTTCAACAAGTTCGAGTTTAACCATTAAAAACGTTGATTATTATTTGGGTTGACAAGCGGGTTCAATTCAAGATTTTTTTTACCAGGTTTCTGTCAGCAAATGAGTACGGTTCTGATAAGTCGTTGCGGACCGAACGGTTTGTGTTTGTTTTAAATATAGAGGTTGATTTTTTGGTGATGATTTGGATGACTAAGGTTCAAAGTGATTGGGTTGAACAAGTTGGTTTAATCAAGGGATATTGTTCGGGTTAAATGAGTATGGGTTTGGCCACATATTGAATCAAAGATGAGCCTAAATTTTGTGGGAGCGTGTAATGATCTAAGAAAGCGAGTGTTTGCTCAAGATCGCAGCCGAGTCAATGGTGTTGTGAGTTCTTATGACCAAAGGACGAGTCGTTGAGAAAAGAACTAGTCGGGTACAAGGTTGCAAGAATGTTCGAGCTAGGAAGGAGCCAAAAAACACAACTAGAAGATCAAGATGAGTTCTATGAGAATCAAGACAAAGAAGACATGTTAGAACCTATCTATTTCGAGTTAGAAATTAAGGGGGGTGATTGTTGACGGTAATTCCCGACTCATCACAAGTCGGTGATGGGAAAGGGTGACGAAGGAGATCAAGTTACAAGTCGGTGAACTTGAGGGACCAAATTTAACAAGTAGGTTAAGTTTCCTAATTACATTATAATTAATATTGTAATGTCTTGGCCACCAAGTTAGGGTTAGACATTATTAAGAGACCAGACTACAGAGAAATCGAGTTATGGTTTGAGAGTCTGTAATCAGTTGACTTATTTTCTGATTAATAAGATTGAGAGTTAAGTCAAAACCGAGATGGTCATGATCATGGGTCAAAACAAATTCAAGTCCGTAAATTACCAACAATCACCCCCGTAATTTGGAGTTGAAGACCTACCTGTTTTTTTATTCAATTCTAATTAGTCGAAAATATTGTAATCATTCAGTTTTTCTCTTGAAGCATTCAACTATTGAAATAATACGATTACATTCGACTAAACAATATGTGTTTTCTTTGATTTATTTGTTGTTCGCCTGATCCAAATCTAAGGGTGTAAGGAGTGGTTAAACACTTTGGAGTGGTAAACCAAAAAACCAACTAATTAGAGCGTGCCATGTCAATCAGTCAAAAATGTTTAAACTTTGCTGAAAAGTGTTGGCAATGGTTTAAACATTTGGTGAAGTGGTAAACTTTTTAAATAAAAAAAAGGAAAAAAATGTGATTGGTTGAGATTGGAATGGACCCCACCCCACACCCCCCTCTCTCTTTCCTTTCTCCTTTCCCGCATCGGTAAAGCATCACCGATTTTAACCCAATTTCGTCAACATTGTATGCGGCAATGGGGTTGGCAGTGGTTTGCCGCCCATTGCCGAATCGGTGATCTCCGTTTGCCGCCTCCACTCCTTACCCCCTAATAGTTGTCACCTAAATGAGCCCTAAGTCATCACAAATCAATAAGGATGGGGGTAAAACCTTTATATTCGGGGGCAACATGCTTGTGCTTTGAGATATCTACTAGTATCTCCTCGTAATCTATCCCGTTTACCCTACAAATGACATCCAAAAACTACATAACAAACATAACTTAGACAACAAGTATGAGCTACAATACTCCGTAGTACTCATAGTACTCGGTCACATGTAAATAAAATTTAACCTACTAATGAAATTATAAATGAAGGTAGGAAGATAACTTACTTGCAGAAGATGAGAACTGCACGAGACGGTTGGGACATCCGATTAACATACACTTTCATCGCCATTTTTATTAATGATATTTCTTGACGATGCTTTGAAATATATTAGTTTCATGATTGGATTAGGCCTGGTCTATTCGCACACGCCATTTGTCTTTTTGCACATCCAAAGCGTCGCGCTATGGCCAAAGCGGGGCGCTTTGGTCTTGGTCAACAGACAAGGACTGACTCAGTCCTTGTCTGTTGACCAAGACCAAAGCGCCCCGCTTTGGCCATAGCGCGGCGCTTTGGATTTTTTTTTTTTTTTTTTTTTTTTTTTTTTTTTTTTTTTTTTTGGAAACAGGTGGGATGTGGGTTAGTTTGGTAGGGATTTTTGGTTGTATTAGTTTGGTAGGGATTTTTGGAGGAAAAAATTTTATTTGAGTTTTATTACATATAATTCATAGTTGTTTTATAATTACGTCATTACATACAAATAGAAGATTAACTGCAATATATATATATATATATATATCAGTTTGTACATACAAAACAAAAAGGTACAACTGAGTACATAATACATAACAAAACACTAAACAAACAAAACTAAGGTACTAATCCTCATGCGGTGGGGACGGTGGGAGGGGAAATGGAGGCAACCCAGCGAGCTCTCGTAGAGCAACGAGCGTCTCGACGATCCAGTCAATGTGTGCGCCCTGGCGTCTGAGGCGCCGGTCGAAGTCCCGAGCCACCTCACGCGCTGCCGGAGGCAGGTCAGCGTAAACGTGCTGCGGGTACTGTGGCGGCTCATGAGCTGGCTGAACTGGTGGTACCGGGATCTCCTCGACGTGCTCCTCCTGAGCCGGATCCTCGAATACAGGTTGAGCCTGAGCCTGAGCCTGAGGCTCGCCCTGAGGTTGATCGAGGCCCAGAGCCTGTAGCTGAGCCTGCCGAGCGGCCTCCTGAACATGAGGAGGGGCTAACACTCCAGGCTTCACCTCAATAACAACCAGGATGACCTCCGGCAACACCTCCGGCTGCCAAATCAGCCCGTCACGACCCTTGAACCTCAGACCAACTTCAAAGACACGGGTGATCTGCATGCTAGATACTGACGAGCGGCCCAACGTAGTCGACGAGATTAGCGCGGACAGCTCCGGATCACTCTCGGGCACGATCCCTAGCGAGCGTGCAATAGCGGTGATGTATGAGCCACCGTGCAGCTTCCTGCGGAGCTGCCGGTGGTATGCTGTGGCAAAGTAATCTGCCAGGCAGCCTGCTAGATCGCAGGTCTGGCCGCGAAGTAGGCAGTATAGAAAGAAAAGGTCACTGAGGTTGACCTTCTCCCTGCTGGTACCCCGCGGCACGATAGATGACCCGATAATATGGTGCAGGTATCGGTACAAGGGGTCTCTAATAGTGGTGGCCTTTTGCCAGGATTTCCTAAAGGGAACCCTGGAAATGGCCCTCCAGAAACTAATAAGCGTCTTCCTGTCCATCTGTCTAACCCCCTGCGTATATAAATCAGTATCAAGCTCGGGCTCTGTGTACAAACCTGTATGGACAGCAAACTCCCGCACACTCATGACAAACTGCTGACCGACGAGACGGAATGTAACCTCGTGGATTGGAAAATTCGGGTTCTCCACGTTATCCGCCGGATGCGGCGCGTATGTAAACGTAGAAAGAAACTCGACCATAAGCTCACGGTACGAGTCCTCCATCGCTGTCTGAAAGAGGCGTGACCAAGGAGTATCTAGTCCAAGTATATCACGCGTCCGCGCAGCCTCTCCCACGGTCTTCAGCAGCTCCAAGTCTATCCCTACATGCCCCCCAATCTCCATGGTGCGCAACCTAGCGCATCTCCTCCTCGCCCGAGACCCCTGCGAAAACTGCAGGTACGGACATACCTCCTCTCCCACCTCTCCCTCATCCTCTATATGCTCAATCTCGTCATCGGAATCCATCCCTGCACGTTTAAAAGATAATAAATAAATAATATTATTAAACAATTCAAATACACAAATAATATTAAATAAAAGATAATAAACAAATAATATTATTAAACAACTCAAATACACAAATAATATTAAATAAAAAAATAATATTATTAAACAATGTAAAAAAAATAATAAACAAATAATATTATTAAACAATTTAAATAAAAGATAATAAACAAATAATATTATTAAACAATTTATATTAAAAATAATAAACAAATAATATTATTAAACAATTTAAATAAAAAATAATAAACAAATAATATTATTAAACAATTTAAATAAAAAATAATAAACAAATAATATTATTAAACAATTTAAATAAAAGATAATAAACAAATAAATAATATTAAATAAATAATAGAAAAAAAAAATTAAACATGAACCAAAGCGCCCCACTTTGGCCTCCGCGCCTTTGGTTCTTCGTTCTCAAAAACAGAACCCAGATCTGATCAAAACCGCCCAAATCAAAAACAAATCAAACATAATAATTGAACCAAAACAATAAATGAAGTTCGATCGTACCTAATAGCGTTTGAAATCTGGAAAAAGTAGATCTTCGCCTAAGTGTGTGTAATCGCACCTTTTGTGTGTGTGTTGTGTTTGGTGATGAAATGGGGGAGAAGCTGCTCCGCTTCAGGTTAAACGAGGGACCAAAGCGCCCCGCTTTGGCCATAGCGGTGCGCTTCGGTTCATGTTTAAGGGCAAAGCGCCCCTCTTAGGTCAAAGCGGGGCGCTTTGGGCCTTTTTTAAATTTTTTAAAGTGGTTTTTAATTCACAAACGCGTCGATAATAGTCTAAATGTTATGCTTTTTCCATTATACATCATTTTTTAATATATATATGGAGTATAATGCAAGTTCCGGATCAAATCGGTTACGTGTGATGTCTTATTCCATTATATCGTATCATTTTGGTTTAAAAGCACAAGTACTCCTATGAGTAGTGTTATGTGTATCAGCCGCCTACCGTACATGTACATGACGTATTTTTTTCATTAATTGTAGTATTATGATGTATATTGTCATTTTGGGTCGTACAAGTGCGTATTGAATCTGATTGGGTCGTGTCGGTGACATTTCGTTTTTAACGTGATGTAACGCATATATTGAACAAACACAAACGTGATTATTATTAAACACATTTAACATACATCGTGAACATATGGGGTTACATTAAGGTCAGGGGGACGATACGTAAGCATTTCGTACGCGTTGATCTGATCCCTGTATAATGTATGCCAGGTTGCTGCGCGCTCTGTTCTGTTCTCTGTCCAGGGTAGGTTTGGGGGAGGCATTGGATAACAACCTCCAAGCTCTACATGTATGAAATGCCCATCGTCGACGAACACAACCGCAACCACCAGGTGAGGTTGCTCAGCTTCGTTTGGCCCGCCCAGCAGAGGGAAAATTGTATCGCTCCCACGAATGTCGAAGGTGTGAACAATCACATCGTATCGTTGGGAAATAAGAAACCCCGTCTCAGGCATCGTCATGTAATTTTCGATACCTGCTCATCCCACCCCCTTGAAATCGATCCGTCTAACCAGCGCATCATAATGTCCTATGTTTTCCGGATCGAAAACCTGCCTCCAAAGCGATTCGTTCATACGTAACTCCATTATAAGTTGTTTCCGGATCATCAAATATGTATTTTGTTTCACTCCTAACCCAACAGCCACCGATCGAAACCCACAATGACCATCTGGTTTCACGTCCTTTATTCTCACGATGTATGGATGGATCACTTTGGGAATCTGAGATGCGTAGTTGCGGATCGCTATATCCGTCTTAGGACCGAGCTTGATCATCGGGAAATCAGGGTGTAGGTTGAGCGGTTTGGTATTCTTTTGTCTTCTAGAATCTTCGGATGATATGTACGAGCTGTGACGGGGAAGATCGTCTAAGGCCTCGACCCAAGTTTCTTCCGACGGAATGTACGAGCTTTTTCTAGCGGCTTCAACCTTCCTTTGTTCCTGCGTTTTCAATGTTGGGCGACCACGAGTTTTCTTCAGAACAGCAGGAGGTTTTTTGTTATTGTTCTCTGGATTGAGGATTTGCTGAAACTTTTCAAAGAAGCTCCTTTTCACTTGAGGGGGTGTTGGATCGATCTGTTGTTTCAATTTTTCAAATTCTGCGTCTACATTGATATCCTCTATGTTATTCCTTGCATGCTTGAAGTCAAGCTTCTTCCAGAACACGTCTATGTGTGTGATCCGGATTTGCTGACCTGTGGATGAAAACAAATTAGGTGGCAAAATCATAACGAGAAAGGTCAAAAATATTAATTACCGTTATTTTCCATCTTTTCCAAACGACAGGCACATGGCAAACCACAGCTGGTAAAAAGTTGGCAACCACAGCTTCCACCGTAGGCTCTCAACCCGTCTTCCTTACGTTTTAGTTCTATACTCAAAAGCTCAATCGCATATATTGAAACCTTTCTGAGAATATATGCAAGCATGGGCTGATCCTTGTGGTGCTTCATCACTTTTCGGAGGCTTGTTTCAAAGCTAGTTCTAATCTCGGCGTATTGTCTATCAACAACATGATCAACATACAGTACAAGTTTATCCAGTGTGTTGCGATGACTTGGAAAGTGACTTTTTAGTGTTTCATGGATGCCCTCAACCCTGTTGGTCGTAGTTTGGTGAAAGTTGATAGTTTTGTTAATCCAGCAAGATACAAACTTTTCACCGTACGGATCCAACCAGGATTTCATCAAATAATCAAAAACCTCTAAAATTAAAAAACGTAAATAGTCAGTTTTTGTTATTATATAAAATTTGAACGTAATTATGTAACAAATACTCACGTTCACGGCCATCTTCTTTCAGCTGTGCTTCAAGGTTTTCCAAGTTATACCTGTATATTTCCTCAGTCGTAGACTCGCACAATGTCCAAAATGTACGTACGAATTCTTTCCACTCCTTGTCAGAGAATTTCCTCTTGCTATTCTTATTAATATTTGGTTGAATATGGAACCGACAAAGATACTTATGCGCTTTTGGAAAAACTTGTTCACACGCGTTCATTAGCGCAAAATCCCTGTCTGTTAAAATCACGCGTGGTTCCATACATCCTACCAGCATAGACTTGATCCTCTGCAACACCCATAGGTAGTTCTCTAACTTCTCAGCGGAAATTACCGCACAAGCAGCCGTAAACGATTTGTTTGTCGACGTCATGCCTACGACCTGAACAAATGGCAGGTTGTACATGTTTGTTTTGTAGGTGGCGTCAATCATTAGCACATGCGAGAAGGCACACCACATAGTGAATGATTTTTTGTGAATAAAGAAGACATCTTCAACTTCGTTCGATATCTCATTCGTGCGCATGTAATAAGTGTAATCTTTTTCGAGAAGAATGTTTTCAAGTTTTTGCATCGGAGACTTACCGACATTTTTTTTGGCGTTGATCTTCTGAACAGCGTTGTGTATATCTTTCGGGATAAGCTTTCTATCCAGATTGTTTTTTGTCAGCGTTCGCCAGATACTTTGGTTGGGAATATCTTGCCCTGCCAGCTCCTTAACCAGTTTTTTATCCTCCGAAGAAAGCCTTCTCGCATACGCGTGACCCTCGAAGTTTTCAATAGGAGTGTGGTTATGCTTCGCCTTCGTCACCTCGATCCTCCAAACACTTCCGGATGATTTCGAAAACCCGATCATCTCGAACGGGCAGCCTATTTTCTTGCTACCCGTTTTCCTCTGTGTAGCTATACTCTTATGCTCCCCACCAAAAGTACATTGAAACCAAATCTCGTAATTCTCTCCTCTTTTATTCGACCTCTTAATCACAATGAGGTAACCATTGTCTTTTGTCGTGTCTTGTACCCAACGCACCAACTCTTTACTTGACGAACAGGTCTGCGTTGTATCAAACGAAAATGTAACCAGGTAACAGCCTTCCTCGTCAACAGACACATCCTCCGGCTCACCATCGTCACCGAGGTTCAAATAGACTTGATGTTCAAAGCTCTGTTCACAACCGTAACTGTGGTTTGGATAACACTCCTGCTGTACAAAGCTGTGCTCGCCACCGTAACCAAAATTCGAATAACCTTGTAAGCTCTGTTGACAACCGTAACTGTGGTTTGGATAACACTCCTGCTGTACAAAGTTCTACTCGCCACCGTAACCGAAATTCGAATAACCTTGTTGTGCGTAAGGGTCCTCCACAGGGGTATTCAAATCCAGCTTTACCGTGTTATCACTATAAAGAATGCTAGATACAACCTCTGCCTCCCTCAAGTTGGACGAGACCGGTTTTTCATACGAGTCAGAAATAGCGGTCCCCTCGTAAGAATCAGGAACAACTGACTCGTTAGAATATTGACCGAAAAGATAGTTGCTTAACCACGACATCGTTTTTTCAAGACACGTAACTAATACAGCAAAGAAATCAACAAACAACAAAACACTCGAATACCCTCGAATGCTAAATGTTCTGTCTATGCAGGTTTAAATAATGAAAATTTGGGGTCGAAGCGCGCCGCTTTGGCCATAGCGCGGCGCTTAGGGTTCACAGGACACTGCAACCTCGTACCACCTTTATGTCTCTGCAACTTATGTTTCAAACGTCATTCAAATCAACTTTTGTCAAGCAAAGCGCCCCGCTATGGCAATAGCGCGGCGCTTTGGGGTGTGAAAATAATTTTCACTGTGTGAGAATAGCATGACCCTTGGATTATTTGGTTTCTTTATTTATATCTAAGCATTGGATCCCATTTTGTACTCTTCCACTAACTAGCCACCATGTGTTTGAAGTCTGACTTGTCACCTTTGGCCCTTTCCGTTTACTGAGCCAACCACTACTTTTTTTTTGTCATATTGGGCATAAGACTGACAATTAGATTATTATTAATAGACTATATAGTATATAAGATATACGGTGAGCATGGAAATCTAGCGTGAAGCTCAGTCACGCTCATAAGACCATCTCGTGTTTGGTGTTGTGTGTGAGGTGGAGGATTCTTCACCGGCGTGCGGGCAATTTAGATGGTAATGTGGTGTGAGTTTTTTTTTAACGGAAAAGATGATCATATCATTACTTCAAACGATTACAAATAGTCGATTCTAGCCAGAAACTAGAAAGACATACAAGTAAAAAAACAAGGCCCCCCTTGTTCCCACACCCCCTATATCTTATTTTCACACCCCCTAGTGCATACGGGACGTATACAATTATACGGCCCGTATAGAATGTTTTTTAATAGGAAAATGCGCAGAGAATGTTTTTTTGATTTTATTATATACGGCCCGTATATAGTTATACGAGCCGTATATATCGGTATACGATTTGTAAAACGTATACGGCTCAATGGATTTATTTTGGGAGGTTTTTGATGTTACCACATTTATACGGGCCGTATAACTGTATACGGGTCGTATATAATGGTGTTTTTTCAAGTATCACGTTTTTCCAGTAAAAACACAATCATTCTAGGGTTTCTAAACTCTTCATCAACTTTAACAATGTCGATAATCATTGATCGGAATACGCCGCTTAAATCGGAGCACAGGTAGAGTATCGTTACCGATCAGTCCGTTGATGGAAACCTTAGCGATCGCAGAGATCTTGTGGTGGTTATTTATCGATTCCGAATAACTAGCCGAAGAACCCGACACAAACAAGTTCTCCACAGTTTGTTATTCAGATCTCTATTCGGTCATCTTTCCAAACTACAACACACGATAACTTTAAACTTTTTATTGTGTGATTTGACCAGGAAATGATTGGAGGTGATTGCTACTTTTAATAAGCTGTCATAGTTGTCGAATTTGATTTCAACAAAACTTTTCCTTTTCGTTCAAATTCTAGAACATTCTCCGTAACATGAAGACGTGTCGGGTTCTTCTACTAGTGGTATTTTAATGAAATATTGAAGATTGAATGTGCAAACCGCAACCGTTTTTTTTACTACGGAAACTGTGGCTATGCGAAATACAAACCGCAATCTTTTGTGACTATGGGAAACACAAGTTTTCTTTTTGAGCTTGATAGATGTCCGTTATCTCAGTTGAGGCGTTCATTGTTTAAATCTGAATATAACTAGATGTTACGTGCAACTTCATTAAACCAAGAACAAAGCCTATTTCAAAACACATGTAGACGAAAATAATAAACCAAGCAGGCATTGATTTTGCGAAGATTGAAGGAAAGAATCTGGTCATAAGCGTTGTGGATTCTCAGCGTTATTCGAATGTAAGTGGATCGAGTGATACGCTTATCTATTCTGGTCAAGGTGGGCATGGTTTGTTCGGGAGTAAATCACCACCCAAAGATCAACAACTTGTGAGTGGGAATATGGCTATGAAGAATAGTATGGATAAGAAATCACCGGTTCGGGTGATAAGGAACGTTGCCTCGTTCTAATAGATTAAAAGAAGGATCGTTCTAATAGATGAAAAGAAGGGGTTTACGGTGTTTTGGTAGGTTGAAAGAGGTGAATGGTCTTGAAAGATTTGTTGAAATCGAAGAAAAGAGTAACTAGCAGAAGACGTGTCGGGTTCTTCTGCTAGTTATTCGGAATGTTTCGAATCATCACAAAAGACGTGTCATGTTTGTATTTCCCATAGCCACTATTTCCGTATACAAAACGGACGCAATTTGCATATTCAATCTTCATTGCTTCATTAAAATTACAACACAGGATAAACTGCTTGGAAAATTGCATCAACTCTCCTATATCAACATACTCTTCTCAAGACGCTTAGTTGTTATGAATGACAACTTGAGATGTCTAGTTAACTTTCAGATTCAGATTCAGGAAGCAGATGATTTGTTAAAAAAACATGGTCAACGTAGTAAAATGTGAGCTTTGTGTTAGGTTGATTTGAATTTTGAAAGTTTCAGTTATTTCTGTTGATTCAGTACTTCAACGCATGAACCAACCGAAATCCACAAATTCCAACAAATTGTGTACATTAAATACCGTTCACCGTTTTTTAGTTGCTTCTCTTGTTAAGTTTCTGAACCAACCGGAATCCACAAATTCCAACAGTTTCTTCATAGATTCCATTCGGTTTCAAATCCGGTGAGGATTACGAGTGTTCTAGACTCGTTCAAAGCCGGTTGATGAAACCGAAGCTGTTATTTCTGTTGTTCAGTACTTCCGAGACGATTGAAGTGAGTCCTAAGAAGCAAGTGTCTATCTATTCAATTGAGAGGAATAATTGCATTGTTTAAATCAGAATCAGGGTTCTCAAAACAAAGATCGTTCTAATAGATTAAGGAGAATAAACCATTTTTTACCAACTTGTACCCATAGTATACGGGTTGTATAATATTATACGGCCAGTATACAATCATCGTATACATTGTATACGATCAGGTAAATTTTTTTCACATGCTGTTTACGGCCGTATAATAGTATACGGCCCGTATTAACAGGGTAAAAATGATCTGGTAATTTTTTTTTCACATGGTGTATACGGGCCGTATAATAGTATACGAACCGTATTCTTAGGGTAAAAAATGGTTTATTCTCTTTAATCTATTAGAACGATCCAAAAAACGAAGAACAAAGTCAAATTTGATCAAACTTGGACATCAGACGTAAATCTTGAAGAAAATATGAACATATGATGTTTTTTTTTTTCGCATAACCGCTGGTATACGTCGACCACAACGAGAACAGTGCAGCGACAGTTGAGTCTCCTCCTTTGTTCCCGATGCAACAATGAGAATAACGCCTGATTCAGATCTCTATTCGGTCATCTTTCCAAACTACAACACACGATAAGTTTACACTTTATATAGTGTGCGATTTGACCGGTTGTATTCAGTTATTGATGTTGATCCACAAATTCCAACAAATCTTTGTGAAGTTATTCGGAATGTGTATGTGTATGTGTATGTGCTGTAGTTAAACAGACTCTTTCACTCAAAGTTAATATTCAATGTGGTGGATGCAAGCATAAAGTTAGAAAAATACTCAAGAAGATTGAAGGGTACACAACTGAAGGTTTAGTTCACGAAAAGTTTCTTACGAACGATATGTATCAGGAAGCTCAACTTGAACGGACGATATGTATCAGGAAGCTCAACTTGAACGGACGATATGTATCAGGAAGCTCAACTTGAACGGACGATATGTATCAGGAAGCTCAACTTGAACGGAGGATATGTATCGAAAGAGCGGGATGCGATAGATGTATCTGGTGGGGGTGATATAGTAATTTTCAATAATGTAGGAAGGATTGTAGTAGTTGGACATTGGAACCACAGATAATGAACGGATTATTGGCCATTATTCGACCGAGTAATCAGTTGTATTTTTTTAGTTGCTTCTCTTGTTAAGTTTCTGAACCAACCAAAATCCACAAATTCCAACAGTTTCTTCGTAGATTCCGTCCAGTTTTCAAAGCCGGTTGATGAAACCGAAGCTGTTATTTCTGTTGTTCAGTACTTCCGAGATCTGAACCAACCGAAATCTACAAATTCCAACAAATTGCATCAGGAAGCTTAACTTGAACGGACGATATGTATCTTCTATTATGTGACAAACCCAACAAATTACAGAATCTTATTGAACGTAAACAAACCTTCCATGTATCTTGCAAGTTAAATCCACAATTGTCACACCCCCAAAATCCACCTTGCGGAGTACCACCGCTTGGAGGCGTGACGTGATTAGGATCGAGCCACCAATCATATCGAACAACATAATTAAGTAACTAAAACCAAACACAATACGATTGGTGCGCATCCCACAACGACCACCTCCATATGCAAGCTCCAAGCAGTTAGCGACCTGTAAGGCATGTAATAACGAGTCAACAACAAAGTTGAGTGAGTTCACGTTTGGTTGTTTAGTTTTAAGTTGTTTTCCGAAAACGTGGTTTGTCTTTCGTTGGCGCAATTGTCGTGGGGGTTACCCCGTAGTTGAAAGAAAGTTTAAACAATTCATTCTTTATTACCCATACCCTGTTCATGATTAGTGGGGGCTTCCCCATGTGAACCACTAGACCGTGTGATATCGACTACTACGCAAGTAAGTTGTGCCCTACATCAGTGTCTATCATCACTGATGGTTTGCCATAGTCCATTAGTACACGCCCGTCCGACTGGCACGGTGTGAGGTTTGTTAAACCTAATAGCGCTATTAACTAATGACCCGCTCGCCATTGGCCTCGGCGATTAAGTCGATATAAAATGAGGGACTTATGATAGAGTTTTGTCTAGTAAGTTTTAAGGTTGTTGTCCTACCCAAGGAGGACGAACGTACGTAGTTCTCCCAAAGAGAATACGCAGGATTAATACTGGCATCCTACCCGAGGAGGATGGCCGTACATATCCTACTTACGTAAGATATGTAGATTCCGTTTTAATTCTTTAACCCATTCCCAAACCACCGGGAATCCCATGCCTTAGAAAGTGTGTGAACTCACCTCGGTTTGCTCGGTTAGATTCTCAATATAGCTAACAGTCAAGGTCGGTCAATCACGTCCTAGTATGATTTACCAGTTAGTCATTTAGTGGCTTTCAAACAGAACACAAAGTTCCTACACATATCTATCACACAACATGCATCACTTTAACGGTTTATGCCCATCTAAGTTTCCCATTCATTCCCCACTCAAAATCAAACATACGATAATGCACATAACATATATAACATGTTAGATCATTCACGGATAGCATACTCGACATTTAGACACGCAAGTCACAACTTATATCAATTCAGCATTAATATTCAAAACCGGCTGTTTTCGGGCATTTAAATAAAATAGTTAAATTATTCCAAAAATTCACAAATTTTTACAGAATGTCTTAAACGTTCCATATTTTATTGTGTAAAAATATCGGGGTCCGGTTAATTACCAATATTTTCTAAAAATTCATGTTCCGGACTGAACTCAGATTTGTGTATTTCTGACCACAGTCCATGGAACAATTTATTAAAAATTCATCGAGTGTCCGATTTACGAAATTCGAGTGGGGTAATTACATATGCATCGGTTGTCATCTACTGTACAAATTTCATGGTCTGATTCATCACAAAACTCAGGTTATGACTGAAAGTATGACACCCATTTATTGCTGGCAAAATTCAGCTTAAGTTGCTGTTACAAATTAACACTTTAAAAATAGTAAACGGAGTCCAAAAATTACGATTCCGGTGCCATTAGAACCGAATTTCATAATAACATATTTTAGATTCAAAATATCGGTTTTTCATTAAGTTTATGACCTGTTTACAGCTAACTGAAGTTCGCTGTAAAGTATGGACAGATTGCTGTTTTCAGCTTTTAGCTTTCTAACTCATGTTCGATTGATTCCGTTAACATGTTTAGTGATCACAACGACATCAAACATCAATATTAACAAGCAAATCATCAGGTAATCAACAACATAATCAAAACAACTTCATTCTAGCATTATTTCATCTTATTTCTTCATCTTTAAGTTTATGTTTCAAGACTTAAGATTCATGTCGTTTAGAGTTCATTTGATTTCATCATAAAACAATCTTTAACCACTTATATGACATGAAAAATGAACGGATCTAAGTTCTTACCACTAGTTCAAGACTAGGGAAGTTCAAGTGAAGAAATGTGGTGGTTAATAGCACTTGCAAGAGGTCCTTCAACTTCCGAGAACACCAAGCTTACTTATACACCTTCTAACACCATAGAATCACCTTGGAATGCTTGTTAGTGGATTGGAAATGGTGGAGATGGGATGGAGGTGGTGAGCCGTGAGTATGGAGGGAGGGGAGAAGGAAGATGATGTTGGTGGTATGTGGTGAGAATGAAGATGAATGTTATGTTGGTTACTTATATTATCTTCCAACACACCTTTATCTAATGGTCACAATGTTCATAAAGAGGAGATATGATCTTGTTTAATATTCAAATAAAATCAATAAATGGGACCACATGGATCCGCCAACTAGGTGGGGGGGGGTCTAGCTTAGGTGCTAACCAATTTGGTTACAATCTAGTTATGAATCAAATGTTAGTTACATACTTTAGCTAGTAGATATTTTAGGAGGTGTTATGATGTTCGGGGATCATAACTAGCTTGGTAAAAGTGAAACAATGTGTTTAACAATATTTTTGTGTTCTGGGTAAAGTCCGGTTGTTCGGTTCGGTGTTGTTACGTTAAACTGCTTAATTAATCCGTAGAGCGTCCTATATATATATTGGCAACGTTTTTAATTTTTAACACTCAGGAAGTCATAACAGACTATTTAATGACTTTTCTGTACACTATTAGTGTGTCAACATGCACATGTAAATATAACACAGATATCAGAAAGCAATTATGTAATTCCACACAGTCGTCAAGCACATTAATTATTATTAATAAATTGTACGGAATACATGGGATTTTGAGGGTTGTCACATTCTCCCCCTGTTAAGAGAATTTTGTCCCGAAATTTAGCACGTGGTTACTGAGGAAGCTAGTTAAGTTGCGTTGGTTTCCTGATTTTCCTGGGGTGTCACATCATTCCCCCGTTGATTTGGAATTTCGTCCCGAAATTCTGTAGTAGCTTCAGCCTCAGTAGTGGTTGCGTTTTTCTTAAACAGCTGAGGATACTTGAGTTTCATTTGGTCTTCTCGTTCCTAGGTATACTCTGGGCCACGACGGGAATTCCAACGAACTCGGACGAGAGGTATTCTGGTGTGCTTGAGAATCTTAAAGTCTTGATCCGTAATTTCTACTGGTTCCTCGACGAATCGCAGCTGGCCGTCGATAGTGAGCTCTTTGAGAGGAACTATGAGGGTCTCATCTGACAGACACTTCTTCAGATTCGACCCATGGAATACGTTGTGAACTCCACTGAGTTTTTTAGGTAGGTTCAGCCTGTAAGCGACTTTGCCAATTTTCTCAATGATCTCGAATGGCCCGACGTAACGCGGGTTAAGCTTGCCTCGTTTGCCAAATCGGACTACACCTTTCCAAGGTGAGACTTTGAGCAGCACTCGATCCCCAACCTGGAACTCGAGTGGTTTTCTTCGCTTATCGGCATAGCTTTTCTGACGGTCATGAGCTGCCGCCATTCGCTGTCGTATCTGAGCAATCTTTTCTGTTGTATCTACCACTAGTTCTGGGCCAGTGATTTGACTGTCACCAACTTCCGCCCAACAAAGAGGTGATCGGCATTTATGTCCATACAATGCCTCGAATGGAGCGGCCTGGATGCTGGTGTGGTAGCTGTTGTTATATGAAAACTCCACTAACGGGAGATGCTTTTCCCAGCCGTTTCCGAAGTCGATCACGCATGCCCTAAGCATGTCTTCGAGAGTCTGAATGGTGCGTTCAGATTGCCCATCCGTCTGTGGATGATAAGCGGTGCTCATGTCTAATCGTGAGCCAAAAGACTTATGCATAGCTTGCCACAGTTCAGAGGTGAAACGCGCGTCACGATCAGAAATGATGGAGGTTGGCACTCCGTGCCTTGATACCACTTCTTTTAGGTAGATGTCTGCTAGAGTAGAAAACTTATCCGTTTCTTTGATAGGCAGAAAATATGCAGACTTGGTCAGTCGATCCACGATCACCCAAATGGTATCATTTGCGCGTTGAGATCTGGGCAGGCCAGTAACGAAATCCATGGATATTTGCTCCCATTTCCATTTTGGGATCTCTGGTTGTTGAAGTGGGCCTGATGGTTTCTGGTATTCGACCTTGACCCTAGCACAAGTCAAGCATTTACCGACGTAGGTCGCTATGCTAGCTTTCATACCAGGCCACCAGTATGTAGTCTTTAGATCGTGGTACATCTTATCCGAACCAGGATGTACTGAATAACGAGACTTATGTGCCTCATCCATCACAAGCTCGCGTAAGTCTCCATACAGCGGAACCCATATGCGTCCGTTAACATAGTAGGCGCCGTTTTCTTTTTGTTCTAGCCGTTGCCTCGATCCTCTTAGGGACTCAGCTCTGATGTTCTCTGCCTTCAATGCTTCAACCTGAGCATCGCGAATCTGAGTGGGAAGGTTAGATTGGATGGTAAGCTGTAACGCACGTACACGCCTAGGTATAGTATCCTTCCGGCTGAGGGCGTCAGCCACAACATTGGCCTTGCGCGGATGATACTTGATCGCGCATTCGTAGTCATTCAAGAGTTCAACGCATCGGCGTTGACGCATGTTTAACTCCTTTTGCTTGAAGATATGCTCGAGACTCCTGTGATCGGTCTAAATGGTGCACTTGGTACAGTATAGGTAATGTCTCCATATCTTAAGCGCGAAAACAACTGCTCCCTATTCCAGATCGTGAGTAGTGTAGTTCCTTTCGTGAACTTTAAGTTGGCGTGATGCGTAGGCAATGACCTTGTCGCGTTGCATCAACACGCAACCAAGTCCTTGGATGGAAGCGTCGCAATAAACCACAAATCATCTGTGCCTTCAGGCAATGAGAGGATAGGCGCGCTACAGAGTCTATCTTTTAGGCGCTGAAATGCGGACTCCTGTGCATCACCCCAACGATAGGTAACACCTTTCTGAGTCAGTGAAGTGAGAGGTTGCGCAATCTTTGAGAAATCCTTGATAAACCTTCTGTAATATCCTGCCAAACCCAAGAATTGGCGGATTTCTGTTGGTGTACGGGGTGCATGCCAGTTCTTGATCGAGTCAACCTTGGATGGATCAACATGAATCCCATCCTTGTTTACCACATGGCCCAGAAAATGGACTTCGCGAAGCCAGAAGTCACATTTCGAAAACTTGGCATACAGCTGCTCTTTACGAAGTAGTTCCAGAATAAGCCTCAGGTGTTGCTCGTGTTCCTCCTGACTCTTAGAATAGATCAGGATGTCGTCGATGAAGATTATGACAAATTTATCCAAGTAAGGCTTGCACACTCGGTTCATGAGGTCCATGAAGACCGCAGGTGCATTCGTCAATCCGAAAGGCATAACCAGAAACTCATAATGGCCGTAACGAGTCCTGAATGTTGTTTTGGAGACGTCCTCCTTTCGGACTCTCAGCTGATGGTAGCCTCACCTTAGGTCAATCTTAGAATAGAAACTCGACCCTTGCAATTGATCGAATAAGTCATCAATACGTGGAAGAGGATAACGATTCTTCACGGTCACCTTGTTGAGTTCGCGGTAGTCAATACACATCCTGAAGGTACCGTCTTTCTTCTTCACGAATAGCACTGGAGCTCCCCATGGCGAAGAGCTAGGACGTATGAATCCCTTTTCCAAGAGTTCTTGTAGTTGCGTAGACAATTCTTCGAGTTCTGATGGAGCAAGTCGATAAGGCACACGAGCTATTGGTGCTGCTCCAGGAGCTAGCTCGATTTGAAACTCGACTTGTCGATGAGGCGGAAGGCCAGGTAATTCCTCAGGAAATACCTCAGGAAAGTCGCGCACAATAGGAATGTCTTCTATCTTCCTTTCTTCCACGGATGCCTCAGTAACGAGGGCTAGGATAGCGGTGTGGCCCTTCCGTAAACACTTCTGGGCTTTAAGGAAAGAGATGATGCCTACAACAGCACCACTCTTGTCGCCACGAATCACGAGGGGTTCTTTACCAGGGCGAGGGATGCGGACGATTTTCTCCTTGCAAATAATCTCCGCTTGGTGTTGAGATAACCAATCCATCCCAATGACAACGTCAAAACTACCCAGAACGATAGGAATGAGGTCGATAGAAAAGGTCTGATCGGCAAGGACAAGCTTGCAATCCTTAACTATATGTGTAGCCTCTAAACTTTTGCCATTTGCTAACTCTACGATGTGCTTGGTGTTCAAAAGTGTTGGAGTACGCTTAAGCATCTGACTAACTTCTAAGGACACGTAGCTAGCATCGGCACCCGAATCAAATAAAACAGTAACAAAGAAGTCGTCCAGAAGAAACTTACCCATCACAACGTTGGGATCGTTCCTTGCTTCTCCCTGACCAATCACGAATACACGACCCTGGGCGCCATTGCCATTATTGTTACCCCCGTTGTTGCCTCCATTGTTGTTCCCATTATGATTCCCGTTTCTTGGGTTGTTCTGATTCTGGTTTTGGTTCAGCTGGGGGCAGTTCCTTTTAAAGTGGCCTTCAGCGCCACACTGAAAGCATCCTTTATTTCCCTGCTGGGGCTGCTGCTGGTGGTTCTGTGGAGCTTGTTGTTGTTGGCGATTCTGATTCACAGGACGTGGGCTCCTGCAATCTTTGGCTTCGTGACCCAGCTTGTGACATCTCTGACAGCGACCCTTGTTGCACTGGCCGCTGTGGTGCAGATTACATCGATTGCACTTAGGGTGGTTTCCCTTGTACCCACCCTGACCTTGATTTCCAGATGACTGCTGACTGGGGCTCCTGTACTCATCTGTCTTTCGCTGCTGAGATTGAGCTGAAGTAGAACCCTTGCCCAGATTTCCATCCCACTTGCGCTTATTGTCGTTGGGAGCATCAGAAGTAGTGGCGCTAATACGTTTGGGCAGTTTATTCTGCTTAACTGCCTGATCAGTGAGACGATGAGCCAACTTGATGATTTGTTGTATAGTGCCAAGGTTAGCTGAGGTTACGTGGCTTTGAATTTCTGGCACCAAGCCCTTAAGGTACAGCTCAATGCGTTTGTAGGGAGGGTCCACCATAGTTGGACACAGGATGGCCAGTTCGTTTGACCTCTTAGTATACGCCACAATCTCAGACCCCGTCATCTTCAGGTTGAAAAATTCCACCTCTAGCTTGTGGATGTCGTCACGACTGCAATACTCTTCTCTAATCAGTTCTTTGAAGCCGTTCCATGGGGTGGCGTTAGCAACTGCCAACCCAAGCAATTGGACCTGTGCTTTCCACCAGGTTAACGCATCTCCTTCGAGTGTTCCAGTAGCATACTTCACCTTACGATCTTCCGGGCAATCACACATCTCGAAAACAGACTCGAGCTTCTCGAACAAGTGTAGAAGGCCTACAGCACCTTCTGTGCCGCTGAAAGTGCTTGGTCGGCAATCCATGAAGGTTTTGAATGTGCACACAGGGGGCTGAGCATGTTGACCTGTGGTGCGAGAATAAATGACAAGGTTAAGCACGAGGGTTGATTCGCGAAGGTGGGATCTAAACGTCCTAAGATGGGTTGAAGTAGCTGGTTATACCTCCTGCAGGAACAGCTGCGAGTGCCTCAGCAACTCATTCATTGAACAAAGCCGTCAGCTGGGCTTGAGTTAGGTTGATTCGTCCTTCGCGTCCGCTCATGATCTTCACAATGAAGCAACGTAAGTGAGGAAAGTGTCGCCAAAGTGTGTAAGTGTGGGACGACAATAGAGAGTAAGCACACAAGGTTCAAATAGCAACTACCACATTATCTAATGCACAGTGAGAACTATCTAACCGACAATATAACATAAATCATACCACTTATGGCGTCGAGTCTTGCACGTGGAGCGTAGCGTCGTTGTGGATCGTTGAGCACTGTACTGGTTATAGTCTGGCTTTTATAAAAAATTTTCCCTTTTAAAAACCAAGTTCACTATAACCAATGGCATACCAATCTGTCACACCCCCAAAATCCACCTTGCGGAGTACCACCGCTTGGAGGCGTGACGTGACCAGGATCGAGCCACCAATCATATCGAACAACATAATTAAGTAAATAAAACCAAACACAATACGATTGGTGACGAAAAGGAAGTAAACCGATTTTAGTTTAACAGCGGAAGCATAAAACACAAGTTCAAAACATAGTCCATAGTTCATAAGTTTAAAGTCCAAAACGTAGGTTTAATAAGTTCATAATGTTTATTTATTAAATACGGGACATATCAGTTCGCATCCCACAACGACCACCTCCATATGCAAGCTCCAAGCAGTTAGCGACCTGTAAGGCATGTAACAACGAGTCAACAACAAAGCTGAGTGAGTTCACGTTTGGTTGTTTAGTTTTAAGTTGTTTTCCAAAAATGTGGTTTGTCTTTCGTTGGCGTAATTGCCGTGGGGGTTACCCCGTAGTTGAAAGAAAGTTTAACCAGTTCATTCTTTATTACCCATACCCTGTTCATGATTAGTGGGGGCTTCCCCATGTGAACCACTAGACCGTGTGATATCGACTACTACGCAAGTAAGTTGTGCCCTACATCAGTGTCTATCATCACTGATGGTTTGCCATAGTCCATTAGTACACGCCCGTCCGACTGGCACGGTGTGAGGTTTGTTAAACCTAATAGCACTACTAACTAATGACCCGCTCGCCATTGGCCTCGGCGATTAAGTCGATATAAAATGAGGGACTTATGATAGAGTTTGTCTAGTAAGTTTTAAGGTTGTTGTCCTACCCAAGGAGGACGAACGTACGTAGTTCTCCCAAAGAGAATACGCAGGATTAATACTAGCATCCTACCCGAGGAGGATGGCCATACATATCCTACTTACGTAAGATATGTAGATTCCGTTTTAATTCTTTAACCCATTCCCAAACCACCGGGAATCCCATGCCTTAGAAAGTGTGTGAACTCACCTCGGTTTGCTCGGTTAGATTCTCAATATAGCTAACAGTCAAGGTCGGTCAATCACGTCCTAGTATTTAAGTGGCTTTCAAATAGAACACAAAGTTCCTACACATATCTATCACACAACATGCATCACTTTAACGGTTTATGCCCATCTAAGTTTCCCATTGATTCCCCACTCAAAATCAAACATACGATAATGCACATAACATATATAACATGTTAGATCATTCACGGATAGCATACATGACATTTAGACACGCAAGTCACAACTTATATCAATTCAGCATTAATATTCAAAACTGGCTGTTTTCGGGCATTTAAATAAAATAGTTAAATTATTCCAAAAATTCGCAAATTTTTACAGAATGTCTTAAACGTTCCATATTTTATTGTGTAAAAATATCGGGGTCCGGTTGTTTACCAATATTTTCTAAAAATTCATGTTCCGGACTGAACTCAAATTTGTGTATTTCTGACCACAGTCCACGGAACAATTTATTAAAAATTCATCGAGTGTCCGATTTACGAAACTCCAGTGGGGTAATTACATATGCATCGGTTGTCATCTACTGTACAAATTTCATGGTCCGATTCATCACAAAACTCAGGTTATGACTGAAAGTATGACACCCATTTATTGCTGTCAAAATTCAGCTTAAGTTGTTGTTACAAATTAACACTTTAAAAATAGTAAACGGAGTCCAAAAATTACGATTCCGGTGCCATTAGAACCGTATTTCATAATAACATATTTTAGATTCAAAATATCAGTTTTTCGTTAAGTTTATGACCTGTTTACAGCCAACTAAAGTTGGCTGTAAAGTATGGACAGATTGCTGTTTTCAGCTTTTAGCTTTCTAACTCATGTTCGATTGATTCCGTTAACATGTCTAGTGATCACAACGACATCAAACATCAATATTAACAAGCAAATCATCAGGTAATCAACAACATAATCAAAACAACTTCATTCTAGCATTATTTCATCTTATTTCTTCATCTTTAAGTTTATGTTTCAAGACTTAAGATTCATGTCGTTTAGAGTTCATTTGATTTCATCATAAAACAATCTTTAACCACTTATATAACATGAAAAATGAACGGATCTAAGTTCTTACCACTAGTTCAAGACTAGGGAAGTTCAAGTGAAGAAATGTGGTGGTTAATAGCACTTGCAAGAGGTCCTTCAACTTCCGAGAACACCAAGCTTACTTATACACCTTCTAACACCTTAGAATCACCTTGGAATGCTTGTTAGTGGATTGGAAATGGTGGAGATGGGATGGAGGTGGTGAGCCATGAGTATGGAGGGAGGGGAGAAGGAAGATGATGTTGGTGGTATGTGGTGAGAATGAAGATGAATGTTATGTTGGTTACTTATATTATCTTCCAACACACCTTTATCTAATGGTCACAATGTTCATAAAGAGGAGACATGATCTTGTTTAATATTCAAATAAAATCAATAAATGGGACCACATGGATCCGCCAACTAGGTGGGGGGGGTGGTGTCTAGCTTAGGTGCTAACCAATTTGGTTACAATCTAGTTATGAATCAAATGTTAGTTACATACTTTAGTTAGTAGATATTTTAGGAGGTGTTATGATGTTCGGGGATCATAACTAGCTTGGTAAAAGTGAAACAATGTGTTTAACAATATTTTTGTGTTTCGGGTAAAGTCCGGTTGTTCGGTTCGGTGTTGTTCCGTTAAACTGCTTAATTAATCCGTAGAGCGTCCTATATATATATTTGCAACATTTTTTATTTTTAACACTCAGGAAGTCATAACAGACTATTTAATGACTTTTCTGTACACTATTAGTGTGTCAACATGCACATGTAAATATAACACAGATATCAGAAAGCAGTTCGTAATTCCACACAGTCGTCAAGCACATTAATTATTATTAATAAATTGTACGGAATACATGGGATTTTGAGGGTTGTCACACTCTCCCCCTGTTAAGAGAATTTCGTCCCGAAATTTAGCACGTGGTTACTGAGGAAGCTAGTTAAGTTGCGTTGGTTTCCTGATTTTCCTGGGGTGTCACAACAATCAACGTATATAGGTGCAAGAGAATGGCGAGTTATTTCAGTTATTTCTGTTGATCCACAAATTCCATCAAATTGTTTCTTCATCTTCATCTTCATCTTCAAGAACAATGATGAACAGATGATGTTTTTTTTTCGCAGAACCGTGGTGGATTGCGATGGTTTGGGTCTAGGGTTGTCAGAGAGAGAAAAGGAGGGGGAGAGAGTCTGATACAATCATTTTTTACCCATAGTATACGATCCGTATAATGGTATACGGCCCGTATACACTGATCATATACATTGTATACGATTCTGTAATTTTTTTTAACTTTGTGTATACGGGTCGTATAATTGTGTACGACCCGTATTCTTATGGTAAAAAATTGGTTTATTCTCTTTAATCTATTAGAACGATCCAAAAAACGAAAGGGAGAACCGTTGTTTATCTTAATCAGGTTCTTAAACAAACACTACTAAAGACGATCTGGAATTGGACAACCGCAACCGTTTTAGTGCTTCTCAATCAGATATTATTTATTGGATCATAACTGAAACAGTCGAAAAATAATTAAACCGAACCAACATAATTGAAGGTGCAAGAGAATGGCGAGTTATTTCAGTTATTTCTATTGATCCACAAATTCCAACAAATTGTATCCAATGCAAGGATCTTCAAATGCGGTGTGTACGTGCTTGTGTTGTAGAAACTGGTGATGAATTTGTGTATCTGAATCAGGTTCTCAAACAAACACTACCAAAGAATGGACCCAACAGTGAAATTAGCAAATCTGGAAGTGATAATGGTTTATTCTCTTTAGTCTATTAGAACGATCCAAAAAACGAAAGGGATTTCGAGCAGTTGGTATTAAACCAATCATTTGTTGATCCACAAATTCCAACAATTGTTGATCTCAAACAAACACTACTAAAGAAGAGTTGGTATTGAACCAAGAATACTTCAAACATTCTAAACCCTGCCTGGAAACAAACCAACAAAATCCTGATAGTGAAAAACATCAGCAACCATTTTTTCTTTTCCTTCAATTTCGAGAACATTCTCCCTGTGTATGTGCTTGTGTTGTAGAAACCGGTGATGAATTTGTGTAAAGATGAGTTGGTATTGAACCAACATTTCCTTCAAACATTCTAAACCTTACTTGGAAATCGGTGTATGTGCTTGTGCTGTAGAAACCGGTGGTGAATTGGCGTACACAACTGAAGGTTCAGTGCATGAAAAGTTTCTTACGAAATGTACGTGACAAAACAAGGATGTTGGGAATTAAACGCATGTCCGTGACAAAACAAGGATCGTTCTAATAGATTAAAGAGAATAAACCAAGTACAAAATCATCTGCTTTCTGAATCTGAATATGAATGTTAACTTTGACTCATAAACCCTTGAATCCCAGCGCTTCTCTAAAAAAATTTGTTTCTTTCCGTTTAATGAGGTAAAACCGGTTTCAACATCAACAGTTGTTTTTTCACCATGTGTGAGCATTGGAAGGCCAGCAAATAGTCTTGCAATTACGTCTTTTCAATCAAGACCGCATTGTTAATTTTAATGATGATTCGAAACATTCCGAATAACTAGCAAAAGAACCTGACACGTCTTCTATGATGATTCGAAATATTCACGAACCACAATGGACTCAGACTCATATTACACACCCTCCCCTGAGAAAAAGTTTTCCCGACGACTCAAGACAAAGCAGTTGGTTTGTGTTCATATCAGCGTTGTTTATCACCCTGTGTGAGCATTGGAAGCCCGACCACTAGCAGAAGAACCCGACACGTCTTCTATGATGATTCGAAACATTCACGAATAACAATGGACTCAGACTCATTGTTAAGAATTTGGTTTCTTCGGTACAGGCTGATGAAACTGAAGTTGTTATTTCGGTTGTTTAGTACTTTCGAGACGATTCAAATGAGTCCTATAAAGCAAGTGTCCTATGAAGCAAGTGGTTGTAATGACGGGACCCTTGATTTCAACGCTTCTCCTTACAACATTCACGAACCACAAAGCAGTTGGTTTGTGTTCATATCAGCGTTGTTTATCACCCTGTGTGAGCATTGGAAGCCCGACCACTAGCAGAAGAACCCGACACGTCTTCTGTGATGATTCGAAACATTCACGAACAACAATGCACTCAGACTCATTGTTGCGAATTTGGTTTCTTCGGTACAGGCTGATGAAACCGAAGCTGTTATTTCGGTTGTTCAATACTTTCGAGACGATTCAAATGAGTCCAATAAATCAAGTGGTTGTAATGACGGGACCCTTGATTTCAACGCTTCTCCTTACAACTCTCATCAAATGCCTCACCCTTCCTTTTATTCTGTAAATATTAAATAAAGAATAACACCATGCCCGTAATCCCGCATTGATAGCTTCCATTTTATTACAGTCATACGACACGTTTTTTTTGTTCTTCAATCTTTGTTACTTGTTAATGTTTTATTTTTTTCTACTTTTAGAAAGGTTTGAGCACCTCACGACTGTAAAATGTCTCGTGTGATTGACACCTTAAATCCCTTAAATACTTTGAGAAAAATCTAATTTCCGTTCCATACGAGCCGTATAACAGTATACGGCCCGTATGCACGTTTGTATACATTGTATACGACCAGGCAAATTATTTACACAGTATACGGCCCATATGGAATTAAAAAAACTGATAAAGTCTGCTCGCACAGACTTTGTTAGTTTTTTAAATTCTATACGGACCGTATAACATTATACGGCCCGCATACACCATGTGTAAATAAGTTTTTACCATGTGTTAATATTAGGACCCAACAACAAACATCACCTAACTATGAATTCCGTTTACACCCAAATTATTCCAATACTCTCTCGCGATATCTTTTATTCTACCTCTATGTTTCAGCCACAAAAGCGAGCATTCTTTAATGTCTTCGACAATCCTGGTGTGAGTTGATTAGTGATTTGTGGTAGAAAGTTTGTGATTGGTTAGTTTTTTTTTAAACATTAGGTGGGGCTCTTTCCACGCCCAACACCACCCCGGCAATTTCAAATTCAAAATGCATGGGAATAAGTAATTTGCAATTAATGCATGTCACTCACATACTCCTGTCACTCATCTTCTTATATAAGGCTTTTCTTCTCATTTCCCTCTTCATATTTGATCACACTCCCGTATTCTCTGATTTTGGATTTTGAAATTTGAATTCAATCCGAATTCCGAATTAGAAGCATGTCAACATCAGTTGAGAGTAACAATCTTAGTTTTGTTAACGATTTGAATCCTGTGAAAGATATGTGGCACATGAAAGTGAGGATTTGAATCAGGTAATTTTTATTTGTGTTTTTCCGTTCTATCAGAGACTGTATGTTTGTATGCTAAAAAAAATACTTTGTTTAAATGTTCTTCAGAGTGCTAAGATTCAAGGAGGTATTAAAAGTCATTTGATACCTGTTTTTGATGGAAAACTTCAAGAAGATGCTGTTGTTAATCTCTCGAAATTTGATGTGGGTGAAAATAAAGATTTATCTAAAGTTCTACATGACTATAAAATCAACTTTTATCGATGCACAACTGTTACACCTGTGAGAGATTGGCAAGGTGTTGAGTATGGTTTCAACTTAAGAGCTTATCAAGATATTCTTCAATGAGAGGCGTTAAAATCTTTGAGTGTTAGTAATGTATATTTTTGTAATCATGTCTTCTCTGTATAAAATTAGAAATTTTTACCTATTCTGTTGTATAACGTGATCATATAGATGTTGTTGGATCTGTGGTTTGGTGTGGAGATCTTGAATTCTTTGGTCGACCTCCAAAAGAAACTAAGAGGATGAATTTCGATATTCAAAACTTGGAGTAAGTGGTTGTTTACATGTTCAGTCATGTACAAATCATTGTTTGTATTTAATGTAGAATGATGTTAATGAATGAGATCAAGAATGTTAGTATTTAATGTGGAATTATGGTAATGGTAATAAATGAGATCAATAGTGTTTATATCTAAGACCATGCGTAGTGGTAAGGGTGAATAATGCCCCCACCCTTTGGCGTTTTGCGCCATGTGGCAGCCTAGTCCGCAATGGGGCATTATTAGGCATTTTCTAAAATGGGTGTAGTGGGGATAGGGCATTATTGGGCAATATGTTTTGTAGTAAAATAAAATTAAAAAAAACACCTAAAAATCTTATTGGCCAAGCAAATGGAATCTCTAATGTGATTAGCCAACCTTTTCCCCACTCGGCGTTTTTCAAACCACGCCAAGGAGCATTTTTTGCAAGATAACGCCCAATAACGCCCAGGTGTAGTGGGGAAGGGGCTTTATTGGGCGTGATTGGGCAATTTAAAAAAAAATGCCCCACTACGCATGGTCTAATGTGGAATCATGGTAATAAATGAGATCAACAATTTATTCTTCAAGTGAATATGGTAGTTAATTTGTGGCTCATTTACTACTTTAATAAATGTCATATATTTCCTTTGATTTTATGTTGTTATTCATTCAATTTAGTTTTGATTTTATAGATTGTAAAAAAATGGTCATAAATTAGTGTTTAGTTTATGGTCATACGAATATTGTTTTCATGTAGGGGTACGATTTTGTGATGTACTATGTGGAATGATGATGCTCTGCAGTTTAACGAGTTCATCTCTAAAACCCCAGCTCATGAGCATGTGATAGCATGAAAGTATAAGGAATGGAAAGGTAATTTTTGTTACTTTTTGCAAATCATAACTATACTCTTTATTTCTGGCAATATAATAATAGGTTGACTAAATATTTATATACTTTTGCATGTAGATCAATTTACAGTTCAAAGTGATAAGTTTGAAACACGAATGTTTCTGAATGAAGAAATCGATGAAGTTAATCAGCTAAGGAGGAGGTAATTTGTCAACATAATTTGTACTATATATAGATGTTGAAGCCAAATACTTTGTTTCATGTTATCTGTATACTAATTATAATCATTTATGGTATCGAATAGTCTTATACTGAAACATGGACAAGGGAGTGGTTCTATTTCTCAAACAATACTATCGTATCAGACTGTTTTTCCATTGCATAAAGAATTTGTAACAGATGGTATGAAGAAACATGTTGATGAGATTAGTGAGATAGAAAAGGTTTCACGACTTTTTATATAGTTTGGTTATTTGTTTGGCTTATCACCTACATGTTTGTCAAACTATAGATTACAAGTAGATATATTGTTTTTACCGGAAAACTCTTATGTTGTGGTTGCGACGATAAAGATTGTGCAAGAAGAGTATGGTTGGTTTTATCCTACCTGTCATAAGTATTTCAAGAAGGTCATATCTAAAAGTGAATACTTACAGAATGTTGAAAATGTTTCAGATGATATTCTTCAAATGCCTGCGACTTCTTTGGTTTGTCCCAACTAATACCGAATTGGTACTGGTACCGAAAATACTGGTTACGGTACCGGTATATGAAGGTAAAAACTAGTAGCGAACCGGTAGCAGGAATGCCAAAAGTCGATACTGAATTGGTACTTAAGATCTTTCAGTTCGGGAACTCTGTACCAGTACCCAGTACAATTTGCTCATCTCTGACCACAGGTTTCATACAAAAAATATCATTACCATACGACTTTTTTGATTGATTTTCTTTCAGTTATCTTTTAGTGTTTTTTTTCTACATTTTCTTTTTATTCTTGTCAGCGGTTCCGTACGCAACACGATCGTAATGATTTCAAAACACATGTAACACAGACTAAATAACAAAAGAAGTTCGCCGCAACGCGACGATGGCGATAAACCTAGTTTAAAAATAAAACAAAAAATAATTGGTCCCTCACATACCCATATAAAATCATTTGTGCAAAACATCAAATTACACATTATAAGCTTCAAATACAAAGAAAAACTTACAAATATTATAGAGTAAATTACAAAAATGGTCTTTTATATTGATACTAGATTGCAAACTATGTCATTTATCTTCATAAAGTACCAAAAACGCACTTGATATTTGCAAACCCTTGCACGTTTTGTCATTTAGCCCTAACCTAGTTTATTTTTATAGTTAAATCTAACCAAATGGACCCCATGTGAGGGCAAATTAGACATACCATTTAGTTATATAAAACATTTTAATACATAAAGAGATTGAAAATTTTAAAAACATATAACAATCCAGTAAAGAACAAAAATTGCTAATACAATAGTTACCTCTTGATTCAAAAACCCATGAACAAATCAAATCTCCTATTCGGCTCAACTGATACAACAATTACCTTCTGATTCAAGACTTAATCCCTTATCAAGAACTAAAATTGCTACGGAATCAAATCTCATAATCAACTTATACAACAATTACATCCTGATTCAAAAAACCCATGAACAATTAAGCTTGAGAAGCAACTTTAGATGTATTAGAGTATATATATATGTTGTGTATTTGTGTAGAGGTGGTTATGCTAGTTGTGAGTTAGTTAAGTTTGTTGATAGGTTGTTCATGTATGGTTGTCTATATAAAAAGAGATGTTGTATCATTGTAAACATAACAAGAAATGAGATCTTGATACTTTTACATGGTATCAGAGCACTCTCTGATCCAGTGGCAGTTTCCGGAAACTCTTACATCTCCGTTTATCTTCTCCGGCTAGTTTCCGGTGAATTGTTAAATCTCCGGTAACATTTTTTCTTCCCGATCAATTCTTCTTCTCCGATCTTTTCTTCTTCTCTGTCTCGTCCTTCTCTTCTGTTCAGAGTTATTTCTATCCTAATTCCATGGCTACCACAGAACCTGCAAGCAACAAAAACTTAAACCCAAATTTGTCTTCAAATTTTCCACCATATCTACCTAACATCCAACAATTTTCACAACTTAAAATTGATAAGCACAATTTTCTGAATTGGAGACACCAAATTCTCATAGTTTTTAAATCTATGGGTTTACTATAGTTTTTGAACAAGAAATTACCTATTCCTTTGGAAGGGTCGAATGAACGAGAAGTGTGAAATATGCCGCTACTTTTCTCAAAATTAGTTTATCTTCATCGTTTCTTTATCTTGTTCAAGGAATCTCCACAGCTTCACAAATATGGCATGAAATTGGAAATGCTTTCTATCACCAATTTACTCAAATCGATGGGGAAGATGGGTATGATGGTGGTTCTGGTGGTATACGGCGGTCAGACGACGGTGATGAAGATCACCATACTTGTTACGCAAGAGCTGATTTTAGATTTAGGGTTCCAGAGAAGTTTATGCGTGTCAGACCAAGATATGAGACCAAGTGTAATTCTAATTGGGCTAAGTCTTCTTTGTTAGGCCCAGAACCATCTAATAATTTCTTTGGGCCATCTGAGTTTGGGTTAGCTTCACAGATTACAACTCTTAGATCAGAATCTAGTTTTGGACTTCATCATCAGGCCCAGTTTGAATCTGTTCAGGGTTCTGGGCCTCATCAAGTTACAAATCAAGCCCAACAACAAAATTCTCCTCATTTTGGCCTCATGGCAGATTTATGAGGCTTATGTGAAAGAGTTGATTTGTGGATTCCTGACTCTGGTGCTCCCTACACTGGCTCTGAGCGAGTCGTTGTAGACAATGGTATGGCCCTTACTATTTCTCATACTGTTACCGCCTTGCTTCATTTATCTGATCGTACTTTTATTCTTAGAAATGTTTCATGTTTGACAGGTTACAAGGAGAAATGAATCGGAGCATGGATGAAGAGGTGAAAGAGTTGGAGGTTATGGCGGCTAAATAAGGAAGGCCCACTTGGACACATCAAGTGGAAAGTCTTTCGGAGAGCATCGACACAAAGTTAAAGTCGTCATTGGAAGAGCTTCCGGTGTTAGAGTTGAAGGTGCTACCCAAGCATCTTAAGTATGCTTATGTGGGTGAATGTAGCACGCTCCCGGTTATTATTGCATCTAACTTGACGAAGGAGCAAGAAGAAAAGTTGATGAGAGTATTAGTCACCCATAGAGCCGATATTGGGTGGACCATTGCAGATTTAAAGGGAATTAGTCCCTCGGTGGTGATGCACAAAATCATCACGGAAGACGACATGAGTCCTTCTCGCGACACACAAAGGAGACTAAATCCGAACATGCAAGAAGTCGTTAAGAAGGAAGTATTGAAGTGGCTAGATGCGGGTATTATATACTCCATCTCGGATAGCCAATGGGTGAGCCCGACACAAACAATTCCGAAGAAGGCGGGTATTCAAGTCATCACAAATGACGCAGGTGAAGAGGTCGCCACTCGGCCGGTAACCGGGTGGCGTATTTGTATTGATTATAGGAAGTTAATTGCTGCAACTTCCAAAGATCATTTCCCTTTGCCATTTATTGACCAAATTGTTGAGAAATTGGCCGGACAAAAATTTATTGTTTTCTGGATGGTTATTCGGGATACAATCAAATTGCTATACATCCGGAAGACCAAGCAAAGACTACCTTTACTTGTCCATATGGTACTTCCGCATTTAGGCGAATGCCCTTTGGACTTTGTAATGTCCCCGCTACCTTTCAAAGGTGTATGATGAATATCTTTTCGGATATGGTGGAGGAGTCTTTGGAAATATTCATGGATGATTTCTCAATATTTGGGTCATCATTTGATACATGCGTTGACCAACTCGAAAAAGTTTTGAAAAGATGTGTTGAGAAAAATCTTGTTTTGAGTTGGGAAAAGAGCCATTTTATGGTTCAATAAGGGATGTTGTTAGGGCGTGTTGTTTCGAGTCGTGGGATTGAGGTGGATAGAGCAAAAGTGCAAGTCATATCCACTTTACCTTACCCCACAAGTGTTAAGGGTATTCGGTCATTCTTAGGACATGCGGGGTTTTATAGGAGGTTTATAAGAAGTTTTAGTGATATAACTAAACCCCTATATAATCTATTGTTAAAAGATAAAACATTTGACTTTGATAAGAATTGCCAAGACGCCTTTAACATTTTGAAGAAAAAGTTGGTTGAAGCCCCAATCTTGCAATCACCGAATTGGTCTTTGCCATTCGAAATTATGTGTGATGCAAGTGATTATGCGGTGGGGCCTGTATTGGGTCAAAGGGTAGACAAGAAACTGGTTTCCATTTACTACGCAAGTAAGACTCTCTCGGATGCACAATTAAATTATACAACAACCAAGAAAGAGCTACTTGCGGTGGTATATGCATTGGATAATTTCGTGCTTATATATGGGGTACTAAGGTCATTGTATATTCTGACCATTCTGCTGTTAGGTATCTCATGGAAAAGAAGGATGCGAAGCCGAGATTAATCCGATGGGTTCTCTTGCTACAAGAGTTTGACTTGGAGATCCGAGACAAGAAAGGGAGTGAAAATGTGGTTGCGGACCACTTGTCTCGATTGGTTGTGGAGGAGAATTCTTCCCGTGAAGAGATCAATGAGAACTTTCCCGATGAGCAAATTTTAAAAGTTGGAATATTACCATGGTATGCTAATATTGTCAATTATCTGGTTACAGGTGACTTGCCGGCTCATTGGATAGAAGGAAGAGGTTGCACTTCCTATCTCAAATCAAGTACTAGACATTGGAAGAACCGGACTTATTCAAGTTTTGTCCGGATCAAGTCGTTCGAAGATGCATACCCGACGAGGAGATTCCTAGCGTCTTGATGCACTTGTATTCATTTGCTTGTGGGGGTCATTTCAGTGGTCACAAAACCGGGCACAAAGTGCTCAATAGCGGTCTTTATTGGCCGACTATTTTCAAGGATGCTTTTAATTTCGCTAAAAATTATGTTGAATGTCAAAAGTTAGGGGGTATTTCAAAAAGGGACGAAATCCCCATGCAACCGATCCTCATTGTAGATATTTTTGATGTGTGGGGGATCGATTTCATGGGCACATTCCCCAATTCTCATGGCAATTTATACATTTTGGTGGCAGTCGATTATGTATCCAAGTGGGTCGAAGCGATTGCGACCAAGACGAATGACCATACCGTTGTTTGCAATTTTGTACAATCAAACATAATTTCGAGATTTGGGATTCCCCGAGTGATCATTAGTGATGGGGGATCTCATTTTAAGAATTTCAACTTTGGCAAACTTTTGAAATGGTATGGTGTTGACCATCGAATTGCTACCCCTTACCACCCACAAACAAGCGGTCAAGTGGAGGTTTCCAATAGGCAAATAAAAGAAATTTTGCAAAAGACCGTTCGACCCGATCGAAAGGATTGGTCAACGAAGTTGAATGATGCTTTGTGGGCTTATAGGACGGCTCATAAAACACCTATGGGAACTACACCTTATCGCTTAGTTTATGGGCGAAATTGTCATTCACCGGTTGAGCTTGTGCATCGTGCTTGGTGGGCTATCAAAGAGGTTAACATGAAATATGATGATGCAGGAAAAGAGCGAAAGTTAAAGCTTTGCGAGTTGGAAGAGCTTAGGGAAGAAGCGTATGAGTGCGCCTCAAAATACAAGGATGATATGAAGAGGGCACATGACGCGAAGTTGAAGCCGAAGGAGTTTGAAGTGGGTCAAAAGGTTTGGCTCTACAATTCACGGCTTAAATATTTCCCTGGTAAGCTCAAGGGCAAATGGATGGGCCCGTACGTGATTACACGGGTCGGAAAGCTTGGAGATGTTACAATCAAGGACCCGAAGGATGGGTCGAAGCAAACGGTTAGTGGGCATCGCCTTAAATCGTTTCTTGATGGTAACAATGAGAAAAAGGATGAGAATGTGGAGTTGGTAAACTTCATGGTAAGTGTGCCAACTTATGAGGTCAACTGAAAGGACCGGTAATGAATTTTGTAAAGTTATGTACAATTATTTAATTGTTTGTGTGTTTTTGTGTTAATCGTTCTCGTTTCGTACTAATCCTCTTGATTGTGTGAAGTTCGGATATCACGAACGGGTCTTGAAGACAAAAAGGTATGTTTTAAGACTTATTTGTGTGTATTAGGGATAATACACGACTTTTCGGGGGGTGGTAGGGCCGTTAACGGTTTCCGCATTTTTAAAATTTAACTAATAAAAAAATCACAAAAAGATTTTTAATTTTTTTTAGGAATTTTTAATGTACATAGTCCCTTTTGAAAAAGTTCATAAAATTCCTCATATTTTTCATAAAAAAAAACATAAAATTTGAAAATATAAAAAAATGAAAATTGAAGAGCCGTCGCCGACGGCTGGCTCCCTCGTCGCCTACGGTGTCCCAATATCTCTGTCGCCCAAAATTCCACCGTAGACAGCAATTTAGGCCGTCGCCACTTGTGCCCATTTCCCTAAGCCGTCGCCGACGGACTGTCTCACCGTCGCCGACGGTGCCCCAATCTTTAGTCGACGCTGATTTGAGTTTGGCTTATAATTCGAACCCAAAGTCACTTGTGGGTATCCAAACTTAACCCGAAACACCTTATTCACCACATATCTTACCAAAATCTTATTCATATCACTTATACCCTCTCACATCATCATCAAATCAGTTTTGTCATCAACCGTTCTCTCTCCCCATCTTCATCTTCTTCATAAAACCTCAAGAACCCTAATCTTTCATCTCTCATAACTTCTTCGATTCTTAACCAAATTAGTTGATTCTTGAGCCTATCTTGAGTGATTTTCCGAGAGGAACAAAACCCCCTTAACGGTTTCAATCAGTTCTTGCTCGTTTGCAAGATTTCTGGGCGTGAGTTTTTAGGGTTTTGAAGAGTGTTCATCCAAGTCATTTGCTTTGCACTTTTTCTTAGTTCTCCTTGTTAATCTACATCAAAGGAATGAAATTTCACTTAATTTATGCATGATTATCATATAAATTGTTAATTTCCTTCGAAATTTTAAGCCTAGTGTTTAAGAGTAGACTGTTTATCATAATGTATGATGTTTTAGCATAAATCTAAGAATGTTTACTTGATTTGGGTGAGATTTGAGCATGCTTTAGTCTTGGTGATATGATTACACTAGATTGTTGCATGATTGAGCATAGTTGTAATGTTGAAAATTGTTAAAACCATGAATTTTTTAGAAATCTTGTGAATAGACATGATAAATTGATATGTAGATGTTAAAATGAGCGACTTTGGAAGTTTAAAAAGGCGATTTTACATCTAATTATTGATTGAAATTCAACATTGCATATTATGTTCAAAGTTTGAGATTAATTGAAGGAATTGGGTATACTAATTGTTGTCTTGTCTTTTTATTGTAGCTATATTTAGAGGAAGCAAGAAAGCAAAAACCTCCGGACAAGGTTCGTCTTCGGGAGCCGGTTCAGGCTCGGGGCAATATCAAAGGCGTTGGGAACAATTTAGTAACGTAGAAGAAGATGATGGGAAACTCTATAGACAAGATTGGGATTGCGAGGAGGCCAAGAATAGTAGGTCGGCTTCGGTATGGAAAGATGAAAAACTGAAGGCTCTTTCCAAGTACCGAAACAAGAGACTTGAGGTGAAGATGTGGAAAATGAAGATGGTCACAGGTCTTTCAAAGCCCATACCTGAGAGGGCAGTATGTGAGCGTACGTTGAATGCCGATGAGTTCTGAAAAATCGGCATAGTTCAAAGGTTTGAAAAGATTGGGTGGGAACGAGTACTTGACTGGTGTGAGGATATCACCACCCGGGTGTATTTGGGGGCTGCTTGTGAATGGTTGTCTACTCTCCGTTTTGAAAATTCTGATGGGTCGGCTCCTACGTGGCAGTTGATCGGAAATGTTGCCAAAAACCAAATGATCATGTCATTCGAGCACACGAATGCTATAGCAAGATTTGATTCGCTTGGGATTGAAGCGTATGACTACTGCGGTTATGATCAGTTTTTGGATAATAAAAGAAAGGACGCTGATCCGGCGCGAATGCTAGCATCCTTATTGCCAGGTTCCAGGGGTGCAGGGGATTCAAGAAACGACTTGTCTTTGGAGGGCAAAATACTACAAGGCATTTCGTTGGAGAATGTTTTGATGCGGTTTGGGGACCGCGGTAAAGTGAAGGCACCCGACTGCCGGGTTTTGCATTCGTTGTTGTATGGGACGCCAAGGTTGTCATGGCGCCAAATTGTGATGATCAATACATGGGATACAAGTGAATCATTCAAGGGAAAGATGATCCCTTACGTAAGCTTGATTAGCGCAATGATTTTGCAGCAAAATGCATTGCCTCAGGAGTCACTGTGGGTGTCTAAACCCATCGATTAGTTCAGCTTCGCCTCCATGAGGCGACATTGGAAGATAACTGTGAAGGCTTTTGTTCATCTTCATACGGTTGAAGATGAACAAGGAGATAGTTACCGATTCACTGAACCGAGAGAGGGTGATGAAGAGGGTGATGAAGAGGAAGAAGATGAGGAGATGCCTGATGTTGAGGAGGAGACGGATCCTTCCGGTCCGCGGGGACCAAGGCAAAGATATAGGAGGAAGCATCAGGAGATTTCTGCCGATGTAGCAGACTTTGTGAACCAAAGGCAGATACCGTCATACCGGTTGTGGACTCGCGGGCAACAAGCGGTTTACGATAATGTATCGGCATGCATTGGGAGGAAAATGAGGCAAGGCGTCAAAATGCACAAAGGGAATTGGAGCAACGCCGATGGAGAGCTTTAGCTGTCTCTAACCAAATGGCGATTAATAACGCCAAGGTACTCCATGATCAGGAGCGCCATCAAAGAGAATATCAAGCTGGTCTCCCTTTTGCCGAACATTTGGGGTGGACCGATTACCCCAACCTTCCCCATCCACGAGGCCCATCCGATCCAACCCCTCATTGGCCCGAGGCAGTCGGCTCTAGCTTCATCCCGATTCCTTACCAACCACCACTTCAAGGAGAGTCGAGTCCACTCGATAACTATAGGGAGGTGTTTGAGGCCCTCACTGGTTATCAATACCAGCCAAACCCGCTAGTGAACCCTAACGAGAGATATCGGCGGTAGAGGCAAGGTATGTTTTGTGTTGTTGTTGTTGTATATTATTTTATTTTCGTTACTTTTATTTCGTTTTATTTATTTTTGCCTAGTTAAATGAACGTTGTGGGTTTGTTCCCTATATAACCCTCACGAGACCTACTCGTCCTCCCAAGCTATTGGGGGGTTTAAAAGGGCTTGTTGCATACGCTAAATGCAACCGTGATTCCTACGAAAGTGAGTTAGGTTTGTTGTTGTTGTAAATTATTTTCCACATAAATCAAAGTGAAATAACGTATAGCTTGGTAATATTTTCATAAAAATTGTAGAACTAGGTAACTAACAAATTTTGATGGTTGTAAGAAGCATGCTTCTACACAAGGGTTAAGATTTGCAGGTACATTGGGTTTGTGGGACAACCGCTTTCATGAAGAGGAGAGGAGCACACGAGGAATGAGCTCAAAAACCAGGTGCATACGTTTCTTTGTACTTTTGATTTTTTAGATTTGCAAATAAGTGGATTGTAAATTGTACATTATTTTCCGGGGTGAAATTTTGGGGAATCAGCCGTATCACATCCCTTGTGCGTTTAATACTCTCGTTCTTAGACATTGAGGACAATATGTACTTCAAGTGTGGGGATGGGGGAGTAGTAAAAATTTTCGTTTTTGACCCGTTCATTTAAACACTACACATTGAGGACAATGTTTACCTTAAGTGTGGGGATGAGGGGAAATTTCAAAAATTTTTCAAAAATATCTTGTTTAAAAGCGATCTTAAAAGCACAAGTAACTAAGTCAACGAGGAATGTCACAACCCATTTGGTCTTTTGTCATGGTCAAGTTCAAATTAATAGCATGACGGGTATTTCGCGGGTGGTTATTTGGGAATAATCCGCCTAAGAAACTAGTCTTTTATGCATGTCACATACCATACCCTTTTAGATATGTGAGGTTTTGAGCCACTTTTATATCATAGATTACATACCTATGTTTCTTTGTTTGAGTGGACCATTAGTCATATATTGTAGAACTTGCAACTTTTGATACGTTTGAGACCATAGACCGAATACAAGCACGAGAATGATTAAGGCATTAGGTAAACCTTTTCTTTTAAAACCATTTATCCATCCTTACCCAAATAATCCCCTAGTCTCCCACTTTGAGCCTAAACCTTTCGTGACCACCCTATAGCCCATAAGCTTAAACTTTTTTTCTTTTAAACCCGTGTGATGAAAATTCGATTATAGGAGTCGTATTTGTATAGTTGCTTTTGATTGTTTGCATAAAAAAAAATCAAAAATCAGAAAATGTTATGAAAAAGAATTGAAAAAGCATTGAGAAAAACACAAAAAGAAGTGTAAGTAGTTGTTGAATAAAAGGCGAAAAGTTGTTGCCTCATAATTGGTGTTTATAGTTAGTGTTGTTTAGAGTAGTCGTTTGTAATAAAAAAAAATCGAATATTCATCACTTAGCCACTTTAAAATATCCTAATTCCTAACCTTAGCCTAGCTCCGTTACAACCCTTATAAAGACCTTATGACTTGTGATTAGTGTACGTGATCAATGGTGGAGAATGATTGAGTTGCAAGCTTATGCGGGTATGTGTTCTAATTGGTTTTGAGTGAATATTCTTTGAAGTGCTAATACATTATAAATATTAGCCAATTTACAAGCCGAGTGGAGAGAACATTGTGAGGGATGTGCATGAATTGTTGGTTTCACAGGCGGGTTAATCTTGGGTAACCATTTGTGTATGTGAAATCACATTACCGTTAAATATATTGAAAATTGTAAAGAGTTTGAACTTTAGCATGACATTGGACCTTAACCTTGGTCTCGGGAATGGGGAGTGTGTTTGTTGTTCGACCCATGTAAAAGTGAAAAACAGATTTGCTTGAGGGCAAGCAAAAGACAAGTGTGGTGATGTGATACGTGGTCGAAAACCGGTGATCGTAATTGCTTAATTTGATGTTTTTACACATGTTTTAATTCCGAATAGCCTACTTTTGATTAGATACTTGTTTTGCAGGTATAGCAGAGTTTAAGGAGCTTTTCGGGAGCTTTACGGGTCACCGGAGTGAAAACAGAACCACCGGGACGCGACACGGGTCAACCGGGAGCAAGGGAAGCGAAAAATAGAAAATACAGTTTCTGGGCACCGTCGCCGACGCCTGTATGGGTCGTCGCCGACGGTCGGTGCAAATGTCCGTCACTCAGAAGGTCCGTATACAGCCAGTTTGGCCGTCGGGTGTTTGTGAGAAAGTACACACCGTCGCCGACGGGGCATCAGGCCGTCGGCGACGGCCCCTCAATGTTGCTGTCGCATTTTGTTGACTTTCCTTGCTTGTTTGACGAATAGAAAAGGTATTCACCAACCAAAAACGACAGTTACACTTTCTTGGAGAGTTTGAATATCATCTTGGAGCCATTATCAATCATCTATCACTCACCATTCCATCTACCTTCACATCTACAACCCGAATCAACACCCGAATCATCAATCATCAATCAAGAACCTAATTCACCATCACATCCTTCATTCCAACCCATCATCACCAACCTTCCATAACCCTAACCATTCATCCATTCATCCACCTTCAAGCTTCACGATGATCCAATTCAAGCTTTCTACATCAGGTGATCAAGTTTCTTCGATCATGCTCGACTAATCTCTTGGAGGTTTCACCCCGGTGTAGGTTATTGTAAGTCTAGGGTTTGAAAAATGTTTTAGTTTGGTTTTGTGACAACTTGATTTGTATTTGAATTGATTGACAATTTTCTTGCATTTGAACTATATTTGTGAATCGTCGAGTGAGTTATGAAATTTGACTTTGCGAAACAAGTTTGTGCAATTATGCCATGTCTTTCAATAGGTTTTACTTGTCCAAAGTAACGAAGTGCATTGTGGTACGTCCTTCATGGCGTTGATAGAAATTGGCACCTAAGCTTTGATGATAGAATTCCGTTAATAACATATTCGAGTGAATCAAATTTAAAACGTGTAAGAACCCTAGGATTGCAATTACCGAACCGGGTGTGAGCCTTGTTTTCTCTATATTGTTTAAACTTCTAATTACATTTTTGCAATTGTTAATTGTGCGTAATCAATCAAACCAATCATTTAGTAATTTTAATTCACATCTCTCAATTAAACAAAAATACAAAAATATATCATAGCAAGCTTCATAAGTGTGACATCTTTTACAATTCATTCAAATCCATTCGCAAACCACAGACTCTTCGTGGTTCGACCCCTTGCTGCCACTAACTATTTGTTAAGGGTAATTTGGGCATACAAATTTATCTTTGATCGGAGCGCGACACTCCGATCAAATTTTGGCGTCGTTGTCGGGGAGTGCGTGCGCTTTGTGTTTGGATATTATTTGAATTTGTGTGATTATCTGTTTAACTTGCATAATTTCTTTTCTTGTACTTGTCTTTTTCCTTGTTACGCGGGGTGTGTTACTTGTGCAGGTTACAGGTAGTGCATGCATACGCGGAACTCCAGGAGGACTTCACCTTTAGTCTACGAACCGGAAATTGAAAGAGTTGCAAGGAGAAATTTAGCAAGCAGGTTAGAGACAACACTTGCTTCTAATCAAACCACCACAACACCACCACTCACACCAACCATTGAAACTGATTCAATGGCAAACCAAAACTCAAACTCAAACCAAAACCCCAATCAAAATCAAAACTCGAACCAATTCCAATACCGAAGCACTTTCAATCCCGCCCAAAACGTTCAACCAATACCTCAAGAGCGACCGGGTGGTAACAATAACAACTGACCACCCACACCACCTTTTCAAAACCAAAATCCCAATAACACCCAAAGAACACCCCAACACCAAAACCTTCATCGAAAACAATCCTTACCCCTAAACCTTGATGACCGGAATGTCAATTCCGACCGTCGAGGCAACCGAGATCGTGGCAATCCCGCGAACGAAGACCCATTCTTCAACATAGATGATTTGAGAAACACCATCCCCGATGACGAACCATATAGTGTTCCTGGTTGTCAATCGCCGGAGCATGTAAGTGTTCATACGGAATATTCGGACGATGGAGGGTAGTATGATGATCGGGTGAATGATAACAAAGATTGGGGGTATGTGAATCGGGGTAATGGCTACAATGCAAGAGGGTATGAAGATGAGGAATTTGGCTACCAAAACGCCAACTATGTTGGGGATGATGATTACGGGTATGGGGATGGAAGAAATGATGGTTACGAAAATAACCGCCAACCACGAAACAATTACCAATGGAACCGGAATGATGGGTTCAACAACAACAACAACAATGCTAACCCTAACCGGATTCCTCGCTTCATGGGAAGGGGTAACCAAAGGGGTAACCAAGGTGGAAATCGAAGAGATGATAGAGGAGGTGATAGGGGGTGATCGAAGGGACAACCGAAGACCGGTTGATCAAGAACTTAACGGTCTGCATCGTCGTCAACAACCTCCACGGGGAGTGAATGACCGTTTTAGGTCGGTGGTCACCGAGAATGATTCACCAATTGTTTGTGAGAGGAGGATGTTAGATTGTAAACCTCATTACATCAACATACTTCCTCACTTCAATGGAAGGTCGAATGATGAACCATACACGCATTTGGCGGAAATCTCATCTATATGTAACACAATTGGGGGGAACAATTTTGCATTGGAGGAAGTCAAGCTTCGACTATTTCAATTTTCGTTGAAAGACAAAGCGAAGCAATGGTTCCTTACACTTCCGGCAAATAGCATTCGAACATGGGGAGAAATGCAACAAGATTTTCTGGATGAGTACTACTCGATGGCAAAGACCGATGATGCTCGTGCTGAAATTAGGTCTTTTCGCCAACTATCGGGTGAACCGTTGCATGAAGCATTCACAAGATTTAAGGAGTTGATGCGAAAGTGCCCACATCATCAAATAGAGAAGTTTTTGTACGGGGTCTAGACGACAATACATGGAACCGCCTTGAATCAACGAGCAACGGGACTCTCTTGAGCAATCATGAAGATGATGATTGGGAGTTTTTGGAGCGGATGAGCAAACGGTCAAAAGAGAAGGAATCGGCCAATAGAGCTAAGAAACATCCCATTTCCCGGTCACTTCCCGATCTTGATTCTAAGGATCGAATTTCTACCTTAGAGCGGGAAATGGCTCTTATGAAGAAGAAGGAAGTGAACGCGGTACAATTCGCGGTGTGTGAAGAATGTGGAGATATTGGGCATAGAACCTGTAACGCCCATGAGATATACCAATGTATTTTTAACAACATCATTCTATATTTTACGAAAAATTGGGCATGACCCGTTCGTAAAACAAACGATCCCCCTGTTTGTCATATTCAAAACTTATGATCTACACGACACACTTTGAAAATCAAAATATATGCCATCAAATAACCTTGGCACACATATGAAAATCATTAAGTTTAAAATACAACATCCTACTAAAGTTTTCAACCGACGACATAATAAGAACTAAGTTTTTAAATACTAGGTATTAACAAGGTGACAAAATTACTAAGCATTGACTTCTTGACAAAAGTAGCGGAGCATGGGTCGGGCATTGAAGCGTGTTTGAACCGGGCAAAGCTTGATAGCTAGACTTGAGATTTACCTACATTGCCAAGACAAGATAAACTCATTAGAACAAAAATTCTTTCTTTTAACTCGAGCATTCATCTTACGGACTTATAGCCATTATGACATCCGCAACTTGTAAGTTACTACAAGCTTACATCCTTGCACATAAGTATATTCCAAACGGAACATCATACCATCCCTTCTATTCTTACTTTCAATTTCCTTCGACCCGTTCCAAGATGGGTCCACATAACGTCATTTTCATACTTGATTCAATTCGGCGCATTTAATGTTAATCACAACAAAATAATAAACTCATGAATTGTACAAGTAGCGTACCTCGATCTTGATTCCCTTGTTGCTTCACTTGACTTGAACCCTCCCCCTTAACACCTATACATAACCATTCATACTTTTAATTTTATGTCCCATACCCGTTTGTACACACCAATGGATATTACTTCATAAACTTTACACTAGCTTCATAATCACATTCAATTTATATGAAGTTTATAACTAACAAAACTAACATCTTTATTAAGGCATTTCATCAAACACTTGGTGTGCGTATCATCAACAAAGCAAAAGGTACAAGTGTTCAAAGCATGATCCTACTTGTTCACTTTCTAGTCTAACAAGAATCAACCAAATTCATATCTTTCTTTCATCCTACCTTATCTCATCTAATTTCTCTATATCAATTCAAGGTCATGTATCAATTTTTATCTAATGGGATACATGCAAAGCATTATGTTTACGATTCCTTCACAACAATTGGGTAATACACTTAAATCATTCAAATAAATCTGAAATCAACAATAATTTTGACTACTATGAAACCCTAACTCTCAATTATATGAGATATCCACATAATTTCATGATTGGGTTAAAACCCACTTTCTACAAATCATTCAAATCAGAAATTTCTACTTACAAATCGTTGAACAAGCTCAGATTATTCGAAATTTGAGTTCATGCATCCATTTGGGCTCTTAATTCCCTTTTGATTTTGAGAAGTTCATGAAGTTAGGGTTTTGTCTTCTTGGCCCTTGCTCTGATCGATCCACACAAACACACCAGTGCGTGTGTTTGTGTTTTCTTTTATTTATTTGTAATTATTAAACTTCCATCCTTTTTGACAAGTTTAGCCCCCCTAGTTAATTAGATTGTTATTTGTCATATAACCTTCCTTCTAATCAAGTTACTAACATATATACTTAACTAGGTTAATATAACATGACTAGACATTTTAAGTAACATAAATAAATTGCACATTTTGGGGTGTTACAAGTCTACCCCCCTTAAAAGAGGTTTCGTCCCCGAAACCTTAACGCGTACCAAATAATGTCGGGTAGTGCTCCCTCATTTCATCTTCTAACTCCCATGTAAGATCCGATCCTTTCCGATGTTGCCATTGCACCAAGACTTACTTTATAGTTTTGTTCCGAAGGTGCGTTACTTTGGAATCCTTGATAGCTATCGGTCTTTCAACGTAATTCAACCTTTCATCCAATTCAATATCGTCGAGGGGCACGTATGCCGTCTCATCTGCTAAGCACTTTCTCAATTGTGATACATGAAATGTGTCATGTATTCCATCTAAAGTTGGCTGTAATTCCAACCGATATGCGACCTTCCCAACCCGGGCTAAAATCTTGAAAGGTCCTATGTAGCGGGGGCCTAGCTTTCCTCGCTTACGGAAACGGATTATACCTTTCCATGGGGAACCTTTAATAACACATGATCACCTACCTGAAACTCGATAGGTCGTCTTCTTTGATCCGCGTAGGCCTTTTATTGATCTTGAGCCGCTTTTAAACGGGCTCGCACAATATCAATCTTTTCGATAGTTTTAGCTACTACATCATTGGGCGTAATTTCTCTTTGCCCCACCTCTCCCCAACAAATGGGAGTTCTACACTTCCTCCCATACAACATTTCATACGGCGCCATTTGAATGCTATTGTGATAGCTATTGTTGTACAAAAATTCAACCAATGGCAAGTGGTCATCCCAGCTTCCCCCGAAATCTATAGCACACGCTCGTAGCATGTCAATAAGTGTTTGAATGGTTCGCTCAGACTGACCATCCGTTTGAGGGTGGTAGGCGGTGATGAAATGCAATTTCGTACCCATACTCTCATGGAAACCTTGCCAATAACGGGACGTGAATCGGGTATCTCGATCCGACACAATAGATACAGGGACTCCGTGTCGAGATATTATGTCATTAAAATAAATCTCTGCCATCTTTTCGGAAGGGAAAGTCTCCCGAATGGGTAAGAAGTGCGCGCTCTTGGTGAGGCGGTCCACGATCACCCATATAGCATCGTGACCTTTCTTTGTCTTAGGAAGCTTGGTCACTAGGTCCATTGTCACTTCTTCCCATTTCCAAACCGGAATCTCTAACGGTTGCAACTTTCCATATGGTTTCTGATGTTCTGCCTTTACCTGTAAACATGTCAAACATTTTGCAACATACTTGATGATATCACGTTTCATACCGGGCCACCAATAACTTTTCTTCAAATCCAAATACATTTTTGTAGCTCCTGGATGAACCGAAAATCGGGATTTGTGTGCTTCTTCGAGTAATACATCTTTTGCTTCACTAAACCGAGGTATCCATATCCGGCCATACATTGATTTAATTCTGCTGGGTCCTTCTTCTAATTTATCAACAAACCCCTTTGCTCTTTCCTTTCTTGAATCCATTTCACTCAGCGACTTGACTTGGGCTTCCTTAATCATTTAGAGAAATCGAGGTGTAACTACCATTTTCATGGATTTCACTTGAATTGGAGGCGGATAATCCTTTCGGCTCTGGGCATCGGCCACTACATTTGCCGTGCCCGTATGGTAGAGGATTTCACAATCATAATCTTTAAGCAGCTCTAACCACCTTCGTTGCCTCATATTTAAATCTTTTTGCTCAAAAAAGTACTTAAGGCTTTTGTGGTCAGAATAAATTGTGCTTTTCGTACCGTATAAATAATGCCTCCATATCTTCACAGCGAACACTACTGCTGCTAATTCTAAGTCATGGATTGGATACTTACTTTCATGTGTTTTCAACTGCCTTGAAGCATAAGCAATGACTCTACCCCTTTGCATTAAAACACATCCCAACCCTTGGTGTGATGCATCAGTGAACACCACCAAGTCTTCTGTTCCATCCGGTAAGGTTAGTACCGGGGAGCTTGACAGCTTTTCTTTCAAAATTTGAAACGCCTTTTCTTGATCTGTGCCCCATGTAAATTTCTCATTCTTCTTGGTTAACTTGGTCAACGGCAGGGCCAATTTAGAAAAGTCTTGAATAAACCTCCTATAATAGCCTGCTAAACCCAAAAAGCTTCTCACTTCACTTGGGTTCTTTGGAGGTACCCATTTCAAAACAGCCTCCACTTTTGACGGATCCACCAAGATACCATCCGCATTTATCACATGACCGAGAAATTGTACTTCTCTAAGCCAGAAAGCACACTTTGAGTATTTCGCGTACAATTTCTCCTTACGGAGTACTTCAAGAATTTTGCGCAAATGGCATGCATGTTCGGCTTTACTTTGGGAATAAACCAAGATATCATCGATAAAGACTATAACGAATTTGTCTAACATGGCCCGACAAACTCGATTCATTAGGTCCATGAATGCAGCGGGCGCGTTCGTCAACCCAAAGAACATTACTAAGAACTCGTAATGCCCGTATCGCGTTCTAAATGTCGTCTTCGCCACATCCTCATCCCGTACTCTTAACTGATGGTATCCGGACCGCAAACCCATTTTTGAAAACCAACTTGCCCCTTGTAACTGATCGAAGAGATCATCGATTCGGGGCAACGGGTCTCGGTTTTTCACCGTCAGCTTGTTCAACTCTCGATAGTCGATGCACATGCGCATCGAACCATCTTTCTTTTTGACAAAAAGTACAGGCGCACCCCAGGGCGATACGCTCAGGCGTATAAATCCCTTATCGAGTAATTCTTGTATCTGAACCATCAACTCCCGCATTTCAGTTGGGGCCAACCTATAAGGAGCTTTGGCTACAGGTTTGGCATCAGGATACAATTCAATCTTAAAATCCACTTCGCGTTCTAGTGGAAGCCCCGGCAAATCTTCCGGAAAAACATCAAGAAACTCGTTCACGACTTCAACCTCTTCTATCTTAGGGGTATTCTGCTTAGTATCCACCACGTAGGCTAGAAATGCCTTGCTTCCATTTCGTACATACTTGTATGCTTGGACTATAGAACAAAGCTTCGAATTAATATCCTTTCCCCTTGTATGCTTACTCGTTTTCCTCCCGGTGTTAACACATGAATCACCTTCTTCTCACATTGAATTTCGGCATGATGTTTAGCTAGCCAATCCATGCCAACTATAACCTTAAATTCCCCCAATACCATGGGAATAAAGTCAATGGCAAACTTCTCGTCTTCAATGATAATTTCACAATTTCTACAAACTTCATGCAACAAGTAACACTTATTATCCGATATCTCTACTTCTAAGGGCACATGCATTCTTTCGGTTGTAAAAGAGGGATGTGACACTAATTCACTTGATACAAACGATCTACTAGCTCCAGTATCAAACAACACATACGTAGGCATCAAGTTCAATAAGAATATACCTGACACAACATTCGGGTGGTCCTTTGCTTCTTCAGTCGATATCTGAAACATCCTTCCCTTTGCTTTTGGGGCTTCATCCTTTCTTGTTTCCTTGTCGGTTTTTTGTTGAAGCTTGGGACATTCAGCCTTAACATGACCCGTTGGAAACAGTTATAGCATGTTCTGGTAGGAGTAGGACTTCTATAGTATGGATGTCCCTCTTGACCACAGTTGTAACAGCCCTTCTTTCCTTTCAAACACTCCCCCGTGTGTAACTTTCCACAAGTTTTGCATTTCGGGATACTACCCTTCGCCTTATCCTTCCTGCCATGATCTTGAGATTTCTGTTTCTTTGACAGGCTTGAGCTGGAAACATTCTCAGACACTCTCTTTTCACCTCTTTCTGCCTATCTTCTTAGTTCGATCTCCCTATCTCGGGCCAAGTTAATGAGCTCATTCAAGGTTTCACATTTAGCGGGAATTATAAACTCCCGATATTCAGCCTTCAACATACCATAATAGCGGTTTATCTTCATTCTTTCCGTTCCCGCTATTTCCTTACAGAATTTCAGCTTGTCAAGAAAAATGTTGGTGATTTCATCAATGGTTTCGTCCTTCTGTCGAAGGTGTAAGAAATCTTCTTGGATCCGGTCAATGGCAGATTGCGGATAGTGGTACTTTAGGAATGGTTCCTTGAACTCTTTCCATGTCAAGACTTGAACCTTGTCTTCCCCGATCTCTTTACTATAAGCATCCCACCCGTCTTTAGCTTGGAGTTGTAACAAACCGGTGGCAAACATCACTTGATCCTCCTTTTCACAATGACTCCTTATGAACACTGCCTCAGTACTTGCAATCCACCTTTGACATGCTATAGGATCAATTTCTCCCTTGAAAGGTAATGGGTTACACGCCATGAATTCTTTGTAAGTACATTTGCGAGTTCCTTTCTTTCCTTGCATTTCTCCAATCATTCCCTTCAACTCGTCCATCTTACTCGTCATCATTGTTTCCACCACTTCCAACACATGGCTTTCTACTTCTTGGGCTAACCGAGGAATACTTGACCCGATTGCCTTTCCAACCTCTTCTGAAATCATTGTTTTTATTTGATCTTGTTGCACCTCCTCGTTGTCATTCGTGTCTCTATTATCCGCCATCTACACAAACATTTCTTTCTTTTATTAACATTCATCAGCTGTAGAAAAATCACATTCTTGTGCATTCTTTATATCACATTCTAAGATGTTCAAAGAACATTCATATGTTAATCACAACTTGAACCGTTTTTCTTTCATTCATTCTTGTTCATACTTTCGGAAGGTTTCATTTCCAATACGTTTTACCAAGTTAATTTACATGCACATACTTCATTTATTAGTTTTAGTCATCTATCGGGACTAACCAAGGGTCAATGAACAGGTTTCGGGAGGTTCAGATCGTCTCAAGAGACAAAACAAGTGAATCAGCGTTTTGGGGTTTGTACTGGGCGTCGGCCACGCACATGGGGTCGTCGGCGATGCCCCTTGTAAAGTTGTGTCGGCTGAAAAAGGCCGTAGACAGGTGATTAGCCCGTCGGAGATCCCAGGGGCCGTCGGCGACGCACCAGGGGCCGTCGGCGACGCACCAGGGGCCGTCGGCGACGCCCCTTCTGTGTTACTATCGCTGATTTGTTTATTTTTCGCGTCTTTGACCCGTTTCCAAGTTCTGTTCTAACTCGAACTGTCCCCAATCGATCCACAACGACCCACAATAACCCCTAGCCCTCCCGAAACAATCCCATAACATTTCATCACATCCTCGACTAGTTTATTCATTATGCAAAAACCCAAATGTTAAAGTTACTTACTTGCTTCGCGCCGCGAATCGAACACACACTTCACATGATCTTTCGGTTTGAGTTCAAGCACTTGATGCTTGAATCCCTCAAACCTAGGCTCTGATACCAACTTGTAACGCCCATGAGATATACCAATTTATTTTTAACAACATTATTCTATATTTTACGAAAATTGGGCATGACCCGTTCGTAAAACGAACGATCCCCCTGTTTGTCACATTCAAAACTTATGATCTACATGACACACTTTGAAAATCAGAATATATGCCATCAAATAACCTTGGCACACATACGAAAATCATTAAGTTTAAGATACAACATCCTACTAAATTTTTCAATCGACGACATAATAAGAACTAAGTTTTTAAATAATAAGTATTAACAAGGTGACAAAAGAACTAAACATTGACTTCTTCATAAAAGTAGCGGAGCATGGGTCGGGCATTGAAGCGTGTTCGAACCGGGGAAAGCTTGATAGCTAGACTTGAGATTTACCTACATTGCCAAGACAAGATAAACTCATTAGAACTAAAATTCTTTCTTTTAACTCGAGCATTCATCTTACGGACTTATAGCCATTATGACATCCGCAACTTGTAAGTTACTACAAGCTTACATCCTTGCACATAAGTATGTTCCAAACGGAACATCATACCATTCCTTCTATTCTTACTTTCAATTTCCTTCGACCCGTTCCAAGATGGGTCCACATAACGTCATTTTCATACTTGATTCAATTCGGCGCATTTAATGTTAATCACAACAAAATAATAAACTCATGAATTGTACAAGTAGCGTACCTCGATCTTGATTCCCTTGTTGGTTCACTTGACTTGAACCCTCCTCCTTAACACCTATACATAACCATTCATACTTTTAATTTTATGTCTCATACCCGTTTTTACACACCAATGGATATTACTTCATAAACTTTACACTAGCTTCATAATCACATTCAATTTATATGAAGTTTATAACTAACAAAACTAACATCTTTATTAAGGCATTTCATCAAATACTTGGTGTGCATATCATCAACAAAGTATAAGGTACAAGTGTTCAAAGCATGATCCTACTTGTTCACTTTCTAGTCTAACAAGAATCAACCAAATTCATATCTTTCTTTCATCCTACCTTATCTCATCTAATTTCTCTATATCAATTCAAGGTCATGTATCAATTTTTATCTAATGGGATACATGCAAAGCATTATGTTTACGATTCCTTCACAACAATTGGGTAATACACTTAGGGTGTGTTTGGTATGACGTAATGGAATGGACGAGTGAATGGAATGGACGAGGTAATGGAATGAACGAGGTAATGGAATGTATCATTACCATTCCATGTCTTGTTTGGTTACCATGTGAGAATGAAATGAATCATTACTTTGTGTTGTTTGGTAGAAAGAATAGACGGAGGAATAAAATTGGTGGTGAGTGACGGCAGTCGGTGGCGGTGGATGGTGATAGGTGGTGTTTGGAGCAGTGGTCGAAGGTGGTGGCAACGGCGGTGGGGTGGTGGTTGGGGTGGAGGTAGGTGGCGGCGACAACGGTGGTGGGTGACGTCGACGGTGGTGGTCGGTGGTGGAGGTGGGTAGCGGGTGACGGCAGCGGTAGGGGTGGGTGGCGGTTGTGGCGGGTGACAGCGGGGGCAGAGGTGTCGATGGTGGGAGACAGCAAGGCAGAGGTGGGTGGTGGCGGTGGTGGGTGGTGGCGGGTGACGGCTGGGGTGGTGGTGGCGGTGACGAAAGTGGATGACGGTGGCGGTGGGTGGCGACGACAATAGTCATGAAGATGGTTGTGTCGGTAGTGGTGTCGCCCGTGGGTGGCGGCGGAGGTGGTGTCGTGTGACGGTGGAGGTGAATGACGGTGGTGGGTTATTAAAAATGATATTATTAAAAATAATAATAATAATAATAATAATAATAATAATAATAATAATGATGGTAAAAAAAATTAATAACAATAATAATAATAATAATAATAATAATATATTTGTTCCATTCCTTGAAGGAATGGAAAAAAAACACCACATTACAAAGGAATGAAAATTGTTATATTTGGAAGGTTTACATTCCTTGTGGAATGCTTCATTCCATTACCACATGATAACCAAACATGTTTCTTTTCATTCCATCAGAATGATCCATTCCATTCCGCCTTCTATTCATTCATACCAAACGCTACCTTAAATCATTGAAACAAATCTGAAATCAACAATAATTTCGACTACTATGAAACCCTAACTCTCAATTATATGAGATATCCACATAATTTCATGATTGGGTTAAAACCCACTTTCTACAAATCATTCAAATCAGAAATTTCTACTTACAAATCGTTGAACAAGCTCAGATTATTCGAAATTTGAGTTCATGCATCCATTTGGGCTCTTAATTCCCTTTTGATTTTGAGAATTTCTTGAAGTTAGGGTTTTGTCTTCTTGGCCCTTGCTCTGATCGATCCACAAAAACACACCAGTGTGTGTGTTTGTGTTTTCTTTTATTTATTTGTAATTATTAAACTTCCATCCTTTTTGACAAGTTTAGTCCCCCTAGTTAATTAGATTGTTATTTGTCATATAACCTTCCTTCTAATCAAGTTACTAACATATATACTTAACTAGGTTAATATAACATGACTAGACAATTTAAGTAACATAAATAAATTGCACATTTTGGGGTGTTACATAACCGAGCAATGTCCAACGGGGTCGAGTGACTACACCGAGGAGGTAAACCAAATGTGTGGGGATCGAAAGTAATATGACATGAACTCCAACACTTACCATTCGGGTTTGAGAAATCACCCTAATTTCCGATATGGTAACTCTTCGAATCAAATGAATCTGAATTTCCAATCGGGTATCAAGGTGGTCAAGGTGGGTCATCGTATAACAATCGTCAAGGTGGTTACCAAGGGGGTTACCAAAGAAATTACAATCAAGGGGGTAACCAAGGCTATCAAAATCGGGGTAACAACCAAAGTGGAAATGGGGGTGGTACATCAAACTCTCAAGGTCACGACTCGTTCAATTCTAGAATGGACGCTCTCATGAATGCTATGACCACCCTTACAACCGAAGTAAGGAAAGAATTTGAAGTGAGGGATAAATCTCATAAAGCGTTGGAGAAGCAAGTGGGGCAACTTGCTCAAGAGATGGCTCAAATTCGTGGAAGTGGAGAAGGACTTCCAAGTGATACCACGGTAAACCCTAAGCATCAAGGGTCGAGCTCGAAGAATACACGTGAGGTACCAATTAATCAAATTTCTTTACGTAGTGGTCGAGTCATAGATAGTGGTGTCGAGCCACCATCACCCAAGTTTGTTGAAGGGGTGGTGGAAGATGCGGGTGATGATGAAGGTAAAAACGGTCAAACGGCTCAAAAGAAAAATGATACTACACCCATTGTGACCGTTCCCTTCCCAAAGGCTAAGGAAAAGGGTGTGGAGGTTAATACCGCCCCTTATCCCGAAGCTTTGGTGGGACCATCTAAGAAAGTGGTAAATAAACAAGGCCCACAACAAGAAGAGATGTGGGAAATTTTTAAGCAAGTCAAAATCAATTTACCACTTCTAGATGCAATTAAGCAAATACCTTCATATGCTAAATACTTGAAGGATTTATGCACCCAAAAACGGACTCACAAGTTTCCTAAGAAACTTGATTTGACTGAAAATGTGAGTTCGATTTTTTCGGGTGCACTTCCACCAAAACTTCAAGATCCGGGGGCGCCCATTATTTCAATACAAGTTGGGGAATTCAAAATGACTCGGGCACTTTTGGATCTTGGGGCAAGTGTGAGTATCTTGCCGGGTAGTTTATATGACCAATATGATTTTGGTCCACTTCAAGTGTCTAACACCACCGTGGTGTTGGCCGACTTAACCCCTAAACTACCCCGTGGGATAGTCACGGATGTAATAGTTAAGGTCGAGGACTTTTACTATCCGGTGGACTTTCTTGTATTAGATTATGTTTCTTTGGACCGAACCAAGCAACCAACGGTAATCCTCGGTCGACCATTTTTGGCAACATCAAATGCCCAAATTAATTGCAAATCGGGCACGGTCAACATGACTTTTGGTAACCGTCGGTTGCGGTTAAATGTCTTTTCAGGATTAACGGATCCTCTAGTTGGCGATGAATGCTATATGGTGGACATCGTTGACGAGTGTATACCTCTATGCGACAATAGTGTCGATGAGGAAAACACAATAGAGGAATGTTTCATGTTTGACAGGTTACAAGGAGAAACGAATCGGAGCATGGATGAAGAGGTGAAAGAGTTAGAGGTTATGGCGGCTAAAAAAGGAAGGCCCACTTGGACACAAGTGGAAAGTCTTCCGGAGAGTATCGACACAAAGTTAAAGCCGTCATTGGAAGAGCCTCCAGTGTTAGAGTTGAAGGTGTTACCCAAGCATCTTAAGTATGCTTATGTGGGTGAAGGTAGCACGCTCCCGGTCATTATTGCATCTAACTTGACCGAGAAGCAAGAAGAAAAGTTGATGAGAGTATTGGTCACCCATAGAGCCGCTATTGGGTGGACCATTGCAGATTTGAAGAGAATTAGTCCCTCGGTGGTGATGCACAAGATCATTACGGAAGACGGCATGAGTCCTTCTCGCGACACACAAAGGAGACTAAATCCGAACATGCGAGAAGTCGTTAAGAAGGAAGTATTGAAGTGGCTAGATGCGGGTATTATATACCCCATCTCGGATAGCCAATGGGTGAGCCCTGTAGGATCGTTGTAGGACCCGACTGAGTCGGTCAGAAGAGCTTTATATCCGATTCAAAGGCGGAATCAGTGAAACGGACTTGGAAACAGCTTGATACTATTAAATCTGTCACTTATATTGATTATAACACCAATTACAACCTGAACATATTTTGGCAGCACTTCGTTACAAATCCAGAAGCCGTGTGCCAAATGAATCAACAAGTGAACTATTTATAAGGATGGGATTCCGCTCGAAATGGTCCAGGAGGGTTTCAAGCGGAATCAGAACTTTCTGATTTCGCTCGAAATGTCCTCTTGCACTTTCAAGCGGAATCACCTCTTAAGTCCTGAAAAACTATTTCTCGAACCTCGTGCACTGATTATCCTATCCTATTACATGATACAAGACGAAGTCAATAGACGTAATGCACTAACAAACTCCCCCTCGGATATTGACGAAGTCTTCAGTGTCTAGTCTTCATCATGACACATCTTCAGTCTTGATCATTCTGCCTTCTCATTCAAATTGTAACACTATAAGCATCAATCAATCTTTATCTTCTACTCTCAGCTTCAGGCTCCCCCTTTCGTCAAGATTCCGTGCTTTGGGATCGACACCTAGCTTTTCATCTACAAGCTCCCCCTAGCTTCAAGCTTGTCTTCAGACTCCCCCTTAGACTCTACTCTCGGGGTCGTAGTCTGGACTATCTGCAATCACTCAAACATCTATAAATATAATGTTTTCAAATCATCAACCAACTCTCTAAACTACTCCCCCTATCAACAAACTTCATTGATTTGGAAATTTCATCTAACAGGATCTTAAACTGGCTCTAAGATAATATAAGCATCCAAATCCAACTCCCTCATAGTTAATCATCCACGTCCAAACTAATGACCTTGGAGATATCACAAACTGCTTTTGATTTTTGATTTTTAATTCAAGTTTCAAATTAATGAACTTGTTTTATTTTCAGAAACACAATCAGCTTACTTAGATTTTGAAACTCGGCATTTCAGACATCGGTTGTCGAAAATAAAGCAGAAATCAAAATCTTTTTGTATTTTTCTGAAAATATAAAGCAGTAAAGAAATATGTACAAACATATTTACAGACAATATTTTTGTTTGAGTATGCGACAGAGGATTATATCAGTTTTTGACAAGTCACAAGTACCGTTGAGCTTAATTACACATTAAGAATTAAACAATTCACTTAGATTGTCGATATATTGATCCACTTAAATTTTCACACAAATTTCAACTGATTCAGGATACGAATTAGGTGTTTTAAGAACTTAAACTCATTCATGTGTCCCACCTCTTGAATATACTCCCGTATCCAGATCCCAATATTCAGTCTTACAGGTGAATATACCTAGATGATATCTGTAAGGGGTTAGATGCGAAACCGTGAGAGCTCAGGTCAGAACTTCCGTTCAGCAGAGAGATGACGGTTCGACTTTAGGTGTGTCCCCTTTAGAGGATCTTTTCTTCAACAGCAATGATTATCAATTTTATTGTTTCATCATTTTTGCTGAGGGCTACGTTATTTTTCAAGTAATGCGAAAAGTATTATTCGGGGACTAGGTCAGAACTTCGATTCAGTAGAAGTCCCGGAATAATAACCCAGATATCACTGAGTATAAAGACCTAGTATTTCAGAAAGAGGGGTCCTTCAAACGAGATTTCAGGGGTTAGCTATATATCCAAGTAGTGTTCCCCACGAAATAAGCAAGTTTGAATTTAGATTTATATCCCGAAAAAGTTTACTAAATGTATAAAAACCTATCGGCATATCATCAGTGAGACTGTTTAACGCTATTTAATCATTGCATTTCATTAGCATACTGTAACTGTCTACTGATGTACTATCATTTCCTCTTTTTACACAAAACTCAATTTTTGAATTTTATCATGTTTTTGGCTTTTTCAAATTTTCTAATGTTTTTGTATTTTCTGACAATTTTTCTCCCCCTAAAATGCAAAACCATTAATAGAAAAATTTGACAACGATGCTGATAGCTTTGTCTCGCCATCCATTTTCTGCTAACTATGAATCATATTACACAAAAAGCAGTAATTACCCCCGTGATTTTCAACACATTGATCTTTTAAAGTTTGAAAACCATTTTTCAATCTTGTGAAATTAATCATGTTTGTTTCGCCGTGAGGGTTTCGGCATATTCAATCAACATATATTTTTGGAATTTTCTAATTTTGACAAAAAAATTAAAAACAAACCTATTTTTTTTTCAAATTTTTAACAAACTAAAAACATATTTTTGGTTTTTAATTTTTTTCAATTTTTAGGGTTTTGAAAATATTGTTTATTTATTTACAAAAAGAAAATAAACCCCCTATTTCACCCAACACAGGGTCCAGCAACCTCTTCCTCCTCTCCATGTGCCAGGCTGCTCCAGATTTCATTCTCACATTCTTCATTTATCTTGAGCACCTGCACATTCAACTAAATCAATTACTTGAACAATTTAGCCCAGGTCTGTTTGACCTTAGGCATTTCAATGCAATAATTTTCATTCAATGTCGAAAAATCTTTGTCATTAGGAACAAAGACTTTTTCATCTTTAACTTCAACTTTTTCTTCTTTTACCGAAGTTACTTGTTTCTTTACAGACCATTTTTGACCTTTCGGTGTACCTCTTTTGTAAAAATGTTTCTCTTTTTGATCACTTTGATTTTGAACAACAACTTTTGGTTTCCAAAACTGTTGGGGTTTTGTCATATCAACTCATGTTTTCCAACTTTGTGTTGTTCTTAATCTGGGTGTGTGAGAATTCCAGGTCTGTCTTGAATCAAACCTGTTCGGGTTTGATTTCCAATTTTGATTCGAAGCAAACTTGTTTGTGTTGTACCTCCAAGTTTGTTTTGAATCAAATCTGGTTGACCTTTGTTTCACATCCTCAGATTTTTGTTTTTCCACATTTTCAGACTTTGCTTTTAAATCAACATCTACAGGTTTCAAATTTGGACACTTTCGTGCAAGATGTCCAATTTGATCACATTTAAAACATGTTCTCTTGGACACATCTTTAACCTGTGATTGTTGCTTTTTCTTTTGAGCTAAGAACTCATCAATAGACTGTCGTCTAAATTTTAGTTCTTTCTCTTCTTCTGATGTTGTTCCATGAACAAAATTTATCTTTGTTTGAGAACTCGGAACTTCATTCCTTTTCCAACTTTGTTTCTTTTTATATCCCAAACCAGCCTTCATGTTTTTCTTCTTAAAACCTGGTTTGTTATAAAAAGTTTTGTGACCTTTAACAGCAAACTTCGAAATTTCAGATTTTTCAATTTCAACCATTTTGAAAACTTTGTCAATCTTCTCTGAAATCACATTCTGAATTGGGAATACAACATCTAAGAATAATTTGTCTGATCCAATCATGGTATATACCAATCCTTTTGAATCTTCATTCAAATTTTTCTCAGATTTTGTGCTTTTCAGATATCCATCATGAAAATTACCTTCATCTTCATCCTGTGATTCAGAATTACCTGTATTAACTGACTCTTCTTTCAATACACTTTCAACAACTTTACCAACCACCTCTGAATCATGAGTATCATCAGATTTGGAATAGGTTATATCAATATTGTCTGGCAATTGATCAACCATGTTGAAAGCTTTTTCGACCTTTTCCTCATCGTAAAATGCAAACTTTTCCGGTGGTGGAACTTGATGAAACTCTGAGCCAATCCCTTTCTTGTTTTGCTCAGACTCACCATCACCCTGTTTTATATTGAAAATTCGTTCAAACACATATGACGACACGTGATAACTTTTTAACTTGTTGTTATTCTGTTCTAAATCAGCAATCTGTCGCTTTAGCTTAGCAACATCCTCAATATAAGAGTTAACAACATCTTGTTTTATAGAATACATTGTTTAAGCTCTTTAGTTGTTTCAGAAAGATAATTCATTCTTGATTGAGCATATTTCATTTCCTCTTTCACCTTTTCATATGACTCTTTTGTAATGTGATATGCTAATTTCATTGAGTCATATTCCTTTTTCATTTCTTGACAAATAATTTCTTTTTGAGAACACTGTTCTGTCATTTTAGAAACATTTTCTTTCAAAACTTCATTTTCTGTTTCTAACTTTTTACATTTTTCTGAAAGTTTTCATCATTTTCTTTTAAAACTTTTTCTTTTTCTAGCATTTCTTTGCATTTTTCTTTGAAAATGTTTTCAATTTTTGTGAACTCAAGATCTCTTGTTTTGAATTGCTCATCTTTTTCAGTACAAGCTCTGCACGGTTCCATGCATTTCTTGCACTGATCAATCAGTTTCAAGTTTTCAGAATCAGAATTTACCTCAGTGATTGGCACTTCGGTGTTTGTTGCAGTCTCTGTCTGCTTCTGATTAGCAACCTTCTGCTTTTCTTCAATACCAACTTCATTACCATCATCACCAGCTTTCAAATTCTCATTCTTTACTTCTTTTCTTCTTTCTTCACATCTTCTCCAATCTGCTGTTCTTCAGTAACAGCTTTCTCAACTTCTACATTCACCTCAACTTTTTCTTTCACTTCTTTAACATTTACAACTTTGATTTCTTTTACAGCCTCAACTTCAACATTTTCAGCTTTAACTTCTTCAGCAACTTTCTTCAGATTGTTCACCATTTCTTCAACAGTTTTCTTCATTCTCTCTTCATCCCTCTTTCTCAGACACGATAACATGGCATATCTAATTTCTTTTTCATGCCTTTTTGCATATATGTCATCTTTCATCACATTTCTATAGTACTCGGCTCTTGAAGGAATTATGAGAAGAACATCATCAAAGATTATGTCTTTCTTTGGAACAACTGGTTCACCTTCTCGGTTGAAGTAACACTCTCTCTTCTTATCCCATCTTCTGCTCATAACAGCACTCTCATATTCTTCCTGCATCTCATCCATTCTATTGTAAACAACGTTTCTTTCTCGATAAGTTTTCTCACTCAAGATCTCTTCCCGAGTTTTCTCCTTCATCTCGACTTTATCTTTTTCTTCATTGTTTTCTTCACGGATTTCAGCAACAAAAACAAACTTTCTTTCCTCTGTTATAGCTCTGCCATGAGCTGTTTTTCGAACATGCTCCAAACGATCTTCTTCTAGACAAATTGAGCTCCAGTCAAAACCTTCATCATCGTGAATTACAAAACAAGCTCTTGGTCTGGTTTTATCTTCAATCAATTTCGGTTCTTCTTTGCTTCGGTGGTAGATCGCCTTTCGATAATAATCATCGTTGAAAGGACGTTCATTTCCTTCAGCAACTTCAGAGTTTCTGCATTCTCTTTTGAAATGACCCTTTTGCTTGCATCTGAAGCAGCTCACTTTGGATTTGTCGAATCCAAGCTTCGTTGACGGACCACCCAATGATTGCTTCCCTGTAATCTCCATATATCTTTGAGCTCTGCGAATGCAACTTGCCAAACACCAGCGAATGTCAATGAGTTCCATTTCCTCCAGATCAATCTAGTCGTAGTCATCTTTGGTCAATTCGGAGTTTCCAATTTTACCAGCTACAAGACCTTCATACGATTCCATAACAGATGCAAGGAAACTCATTTGCTGCTTAGCTGCATTGATGCTCATCGATGGAGAATTCTTCAGTTTGAGAGCGATGTTGCACAGAATCTCCACAGTTTCATCAGAACTTGATTTTGAAGATGAATGATATCCAAAATGATAACTTGATGAAGTTGTTTGAGGTTCTTTCATTGTCTCTCCACTGAAAGCTGTCTTTGGTGAACCAACACCTTTCTCCGAAGATACACTGCCTTTGTAGTATAGACCAACATTCTGTTGATGTGAAGAACCAGTCATCTTGCTCTGCTTTTGTAGCTCCAGATCATGACTCTCTATCTTTTCAAACAAAACATCAAGAGAAATCGTGTCATATAAAGCATCATTTTTCAAAATAAACACAAACGTGTGCCGCTGATCAGCTCGTGGTAACGCTTCAATGACTTTATCAATAATTTCCTCTCTTGTTTTCTCAATTTTAAACCGTTCAAGTTCAATTTTGAGGTGACAGAATCTCTCTATCATTTGCCTCACCGACTCTCCTTTTAAACTATCAAATAGATCGAATTCCTTTTTAAGTAATGCAATTTTGTTCTTTCTAATCTGTTTACCCCCCTCAGCTTTAACATATAAAGCTTCCCAAACAGATTTTGACGACCCGTCATGATTAAGCAAAGCAAAAATATCATTTCTAATTGCTGTCTGGATTAAAGCTATCATTCTCTGTTCAGCTGCCTAATCTGCTTTGTCTTCTCTAGGTAGTTTCCTGAATGAAATTACTTCGCCTTTATCATCCTTCGGTCGTTCCTATCCAAATTCTAAACAGAACCAGCTTTCATGCGCATACGCTTTCGCCCAGTTGAGAAACTGTTCTTTCCACCAAGTATAATCTTCAATGCTTTCTAGTGTCGGTGGCTTAGAGTGTGTTCCGTAGAAATTGTCATGCTTGATGTTCTCATTGATCGCTTCCGTGATGGTTTTTGGGGTAACAGTTGTAATCTCGGAAGACTCTGAAGTGAACGCATTGAAAAATATGTTATAGAATTCCTTAGCCATGGTTTGATCTTTGGATAACCTGAACAGACAATCAAACAAACAATATCAATACAAATAATATCAAATATCTTAAAACAGACTAACACTCGGTTGACGTGAAATATCCTCGACACAAAATATCTAATTTCAAGCGAAATAGGAATCTTGAGCAAAATCACAAGTCTTCAAGCGAAATCAACTTTTGATCAGTTGAAGCGAAATCAGAAGTTGATACTTTGGAGCGAAATCAGAATCACTTCCTCAAGCGGAATATGTTTTGAAGCGGAATCTGATTTACTTTTCAAGCGGGATAGCAAATTCGAGCGGAATCAATTGTTTTTTCAGGCGAAATCACTATTTCGAGCGAAATCAGATTTAAATTCCAAGCGGAATCATGTTTTGGAGCGAAATCACTGATCTATTTCAAGCGGAATCTCAATGTCTGTTCAAGAGAAATCAAGTTTTTGTCCTTTTTTTCATTTTTAGTCCGAATTTTGATATCAAACTTTCAAGGCTTTGTTAATATACTATTTTGCTCGTTCGGTGAAAACTTCATTCCATTTTGACTGTGAAATTTTGTCCATATTGAAAACGAAGGTGTAGAAGTCAGAAAATAGATGATATCAAGCTAAACTCTTCTTCCTGAGCTCTGATACCACTTGTAGGATCGTTGTAGGACCCGACTGAGTCGGTCAGAAGAGCTTTATATCCGATTCAAAGGCGGAATCAGTGAAATGGACTTGGAAACAGCTTGATACTATTAAATCTGTCACTTATATTGATTATATTGTAGGATCGTGTTTCGACCCGAACGAGTCGTTCAGAGTAGTTTTGATCAGATACAGGTGTGGAAAACAAGTATCTGACTTAGAAACAGCTAGCAAATCACTTTTAACACCTTTTTGTATTGATATCTGACAGATTACATTCAAACCTCACACCGGCAGCATCTCGGTATGGAATCGCACAACTGTTACATGATTTCGCTTATAAGCACCTATATATAGTGCATGGGATTTCGCTCCAAGGAACATGCCGTATGAGCGAAACCACCAACTGACACATAAGCGAAACCCCTCTATGTCCCTATAAGCGAAATCCTCATCTAAGACATATATGCTATCCTATTTTCTCGTAAAACGTGCCCTGGTCTAACAATCTAAGACTAAGACTCGATACAAGACGAAGTCAACAGATGCATGCACCAACAGATTATAACACCAATTACAACCTGAACAGATTTTGGCAGCACTTCGTTACAAATCCAGAAGCCGTGTGCCAAATGAATCAACAAGTGCACTATTTATAAGGATGGGATTCCGCTCGAAATGGTCCAAGAGGGTTTCAAGCGGAATCAGAACTTTCTGATTTCGCTCGAAATGTCCTCTTGCACTTTCAAGCGGAATCACCTCTTAAGTCCTGAAAAACTGTTTCTCGAACCTCGTGCACTGATTATCCTATCCTATCCTATTACATGATACAAGACGTAATGCACTAACAAGCCCGACACAAACAGTTCTGAAGAAGACGGGTATTCAAGTCGTCACAAATGACGTAGGTGAAGAGGTCGCCACTCGGCCGGTAACCGGGTGGCGTATTTGTATTGAATATAGGAAGTTAAATGCTGCAACTTCCAAAGATCATTTCCCTTTGCCATTTATTGACCAAATTGTTGAGAAACTGGCCGGACAAAAATTTTATTGTTTTTTGGATGGTTATTCGGGATACAATCAAATTGCTATGCATCCGGAAGACCAAGCAAAGACTACCTTTACTTGTCCATACGGTACTTTCGCATTTAGGCGAATACCCTTTGGACTTTGTAATGCCCCCGCCACCTTTCAAAGGTGTATGATGAGTATCTTCATCTTCATAAAACCTCAAGAACCCTAATCTTTCATCTCTCATAACTTCTTCGATTCTTAACCAAATCAGTTGATTCTTGAGCCTATCTTGAGTGATTTTCCGAGAGGAACAAAACCCCCTTAACGGTTTCCATCAGTTCTTGCTCGTTTGCAAGATTCCTGGGCGTGAGTTTTTAGGGTTTTGAAGAGTGTTCATCCAAGTCATTTGCTTTGCACTTTTTCTTAGTTCTCCTTGTTAATCTACATCAAAGGTATGAAATTTCACTTAATTTATGCATAATTATCATATAAATTGTAGATTTCCTTCGAAATTTTAAGCCTAGTGTTTAAGAATAGACTGTTTATCATAATGTATGATGTTTTAGCATAAATCTAAGAATGTTTACTTGATTTGGGTTAGATTTGAGCATGCTTTAGTCTTGGTGATATGATTACACTAGATTGTTGCATGATTGAGCATAGTTGTAATGTTGAAAATTGTTAAAACCATGAAATTTTTAGAAATCTTGTGAATAGACATGATAAAATGATATGTAGATGTTAAAATGAGCGACTTTGGAAGTTTAAAAAGGCGATTTTACATCTAATTATTGATTGAAATTCAATATTGCATATTATGTTCAATGTTTTAGATTGATTGAAGGAATTGGGTATACTAATTGTTGTCTTGTCTTTTGATTGTAGCTATGTTTAGAGGAAGCAAGAAAGCAAAAACCTCCGGACAAGGTTCGTCTTCGGGAGCCGGTTCAGGCTCGGGGCAATATCAAAGGCCTTGGGAACAATTAAGTAACGTAGAAGAGGATGATGGGCAACTCTATAGACAAGATTGGGATTGGGAGGAGGCCAAGAATAGTAGGTCGGCTTTGGTATGGAAAGATGAAAAACTGAAGGCTTTTTCCAAGTACCGAAACAGGAGACTAGAGGCGAATATGTGGAAAATGAAGATGGTCACGGGTGTTTCAAAGCCCGTACCTGAGAGGGCAGTATGTGAGCGTACATTGAATGTCGATGAGTTTCAAAAAGTCGGCATAGTTCAAAGGTTTGAAAAGATTGGGTGAGAACAAGTACTTGACTGGTGCGAGGATATCACCACCCGAGTGTATTTGGGGGCTGTTTGTGAATGGTTGTCTACTCTCCGTTTTGAAAATTCTGATGGGCCGGCTCCTACGTGGCAGTTGATCGGCAATATTGGAAAAAACCAAATGATCATGTCATTCGAGCACATGAATGCTATAGCAAGATTTGATTCGCTTGGGATTGAAGCGTGTGACTACTACGGTTATGATCCGTTTTTGGATAATAAAAGAAACGACGCTGATCCGGCGCGAATGCTAGCATCCGTATTGCCAGGTTCCGGGGGGTGCAGGGGATTCAAGAAACGACTTGTATTTGGAGGGCAAAATACTACAAGGCATTTCATTGGAGAATGTTTTGGTGCGGTTTGGGGACCACGGTAAAGTGAAGGCACCCGACTGCTGGGTTTTGCATTCGTTGTTGTATGGGACGCCAAGGCTGTCATGGCGCCAAATTGTAATGATCAATACATGGGATACAAGGGAATCATTCAAGCGAAAGATGATCCCTTACGTAAGATTGATTAGCACAATGATTTTGCAGCAAAATGCATTGCCTCAGGAGTCACTGTGGGTGTCTAAACCCATCGATCAGTTCAGCTTCGCCTCCATGAGGCGACATTGGAAGATAACTGTGAAGGCTTTTGGTCATTTTCACACGGTTGAAGATGAACAAGGAGATAGTTACCGATTCACTGAACCGAGAGAGGGTGATGAAGATGGTGATGAAGAGGAAGAAGATGAGGAGATGCCTGATGTTGAGGAGGAGACGGATCCTTCCGGTCTGCGGGGACCAAGGCAAAGATATAGGAGGAAGCATCGGGAGATTTCTGCCGATGTAGCAGACTTTGTGAACCAAAGGCAGATACCGTCATACCGGTTGTGGACTCGCGGGCAACAAGCGGTTTACAATAATGTATCGGCAGGCATTGGTGAAGGGAGAGAATACCATGCGAGCACGAAAGCTTGGGAAGAGGCGCAAGGGGCGTACTCGCAAGGGCTTTCCAAGCATCCTTTCGCGAGAGGATGGAAAAACAGATGGAGGAACAACAATTGCAACAAGCGTTACAACGGTCAAATATGGAACGCTTGTTATAGTTGCAAGAGGAAGAAAGGGCCCAAAGACGGGCATGCGAGGAAGATGAGGCAAGGCGTCAAAATGCACAAAGGGGATTGGAGCAACGTCGATGGAGAGCTTTGGCTGTCTCTAACCAAATGGCGATTAATAACGCCAAGGTACTCCATGATCAGGAGCGCCATCAAAGAGACTATCAAGCTGGTCTCCCTTTTGCCGAACATTCGGGGTGGACCGATTACCCCAACCTTCCCCATCCACGAGGCCCATCCGATCCAATCCCTCATTGGCCCGAGGCAGTCGGCTCTAGCTTCATCTCGATTCCTTACCAACCACCACCTCAAGGAGAGCCGATCCCACTCGATAACTATAGGGAGATGTTTGAGGCCCTCACTGGTTATCAATACCAGCCAAACCCGCCAGTGAACCCTAACGAGAGATATCAGCGGTAGAGGCAAGGTATGTTTTGTGCTGTTGTTGTTGTATATTATTTTATTTTCGTTACTTTTATTTCATTTTATTTATTTTTGCCTAGTTAAATGAACGTTGTGGGTGTGTTCCCTATATAACCCTCACAAGACCTACTCGTCCTCCCAAGCTATTGGGGGGTTTAAAAGGGCTTGTTGCATACGCTAAATGCAACCATGATTCCTACGAAAGTAAGTTAGGTTTGTTGTTGTTGTAAATTATTTTCCACATAAATCAAAGTGAAATAACGTATAGCTTGGTAATATCTTCATAAAGTGGTAGAACTAGGTAACTACACAAGGGTTAAGATTTGTAGGTACATTGGGTTCGTGGGACAACTACTTTCATGAAGAGGAGAGGAGTACACGAGGAATGAGCTCAAAAACCAGGTGCATACGTTTCTTTTACTTTTGATTTTTTAGATTAGCAAATAAGTGGATTATAAATTGTACATTATTTTCCGGGGTGAAATTTTGGGGAATTAGCCGTGTCACATCCCTTGTGCGTTTAATACTCTAGTTCTTACACATTGAGGACAATATGTACTTCAAGTGTGGGGATGGGGGAGTAGTAAAAATTTTCGTTTTTGACCCGTTCATTTAAACACAACACATTAAGGACAATGTTTACCTTATGTGTGGGGATCGGGGGAAATTTCAAAAAAAATTCAAAAATATCTTGTTTAAAAGCGATCTTAAAAGCACAAGTAACTAAGTCAACGAAGGATGTCACAACCCATTTGGTCTTTTGTCATGGTCAAGTTCAAATTAATAGCATGACGGGTATTTCGCGGGTGGTTATTTGAGAATAATCCGCCTAAGAAACTAGTCTTTTATGCATGTCACATACCATACCCTTTTAGATATGTGAGGTTTTGAGCCACTTTTATATCATAGATTACATACCTATGTTTCTTTGTTTGAGTGGACCATTAGTCATATATTGTAGAACTTGCAACTTTTGATACGTTTGAGACCATAGACCGAATACAAGCACGAGAATGATTAAGGCATTAGGTAAACCTTTTCTTTTAAAACCATTTATCCATCCTTACCCAAATAATCCCCTAGTCGCCCACTTTGAGCCTAAACCTTTCGTTTGACCACCCTATAGCCCATAACCTTAAACTTTTTTTCTTTTAAACTCGTGTGATGAAAATTCGATTATAGGAGTCGTATTTGTATAGTTGCATTTGATTGTTTGCATAAAAAAAATCAAAAATCAGAAAATGTTATGAAAAAGAATTGAAAAAGCATTGAGAAAAACACAAAAAGAAGTGTTAGTAGTTGTTGAATAAAAGGCGAAAAGTTGTTGCCTCATAATTGGTGTTTATAGTTAGTGTTGTTTAGAGTAGTCGTTTGTAATAAAAAAATCGAATATTCATCACCTTAGCCACTTTAAAATATCCTAATTCTTACCCTTAGCCTTGCCCCGTTACAACCCTTATAAAGACCTTATGACTTGTGCTTAGTGTTCGTGATCAATGGTGGAGAATGATTGAGTTGCAAGCTTATGCGGGTATGTGTTCTAATCGGTTTTGAGTTAATATTCTTTGAACTGCTAATACATTATAAATATTAGCCAATGTACAAGCCGAGTGGAGATAATATTGTGAGGGATGTGCATGAATTGTTGGTTTCACAAGCGGGTTAATCTTGGGTAACCATTTGTGTCTGTGAAATCACATTACCGTTAAATATATTGAAAATTGTAAAGAGTTTGAACTTTAGCATGACATTGGACCTTAACCTTCGTCTTGGGAATGGGGAGTGTGTTCGTTGTTCGACCCACGTGAAAGTGAAAAACAGATTTGCTTGAGGGCAAGCAAAAGACAAGTGTGGGGATGTGATACATGGTCGAAAACCGGTGATCGTAATTGCTTAATTTGATGTTTTTACACATGTTTTAATTCCGAATAGCCTACTTTTGATTAGATACTTGTTTTGTAGGTATAGCAGAGTTTAAGGAGCTTTTCGGGAGCTTTACGGGTCACCGGAGTGAAAACGGAACCACCGGGACGCGACACGGGTCAACCGGGAGCAAGGGAAGCGAAAAACAGAAAATAGAGTTTCTGGGCACCGTCGCCGACGCCCATATGGGCCGTCGCCGACGGTCGGTGCAAATGTCCGTCGCTCAAAAGGTCCGTAGACAGACAGTTTGGCCGTCGGGTGTTTGTGAGAAACTACACACCATCGCCGACGGGGCATCAGGCCGTTGGCGACGGCCCCTCAATGTTTCTGTCGCATTTTGTTGACTTTTCTTGCTTGTTTGACGAATAGAAAAGGTATTCACCAACCAAAAACGACAGTTACACTTTCTTGGAGAGTTTGAATATCATCTTGGAGCCATTATCAATCATCTATCACTCATCATTCCATCTACCTTCACATCTACAACCCGAATCAACACCCGAATCATCAATCATCAATCATCAATCAAGAACCCTAATTCACCATCACATCCTTCATTCCAACCCATCATCACCAACCTTCCATAACCCTAACCATTCATCCACCTTCAAGCTTCACGATGATCCAATTCAAGCTTTCTACACCCGGTGATCAAGTTTCTTCAATCATGCTCGGCTAATCTCTTGGAGGTTTCACCCCGTTGTAGGTTATTGTAAGTCTAGGGTTTGAACAATGTTTTAGTTTGGTTTTGTGACAACTTGATTTGTATTTGAATTGATTGACAATTGTCTTGCATTTGAACTATATTTGTGAATTGTCGAGTGAGTTATGAAATTTGACTTTGCGAAACAAGTTTGTGCAATTATGCCTTGTCTTTCAATAGGTTTTACTTGTCCAAAGTAACGAAGTGCAATGTGGTCCGTCCTTCACGGCGTTGATAGCAATTAGCACATAAGCTTTGATGATAGAATTCCGTTAATAAAATGTTCGAGTGAATCAAATTTAAAACGTGTAAGAACCCTAGGATTGCAATTACCGAACCGGGTGTAAGCCTTGTTTTCTCTATATTGTTTAAACTTCTAATTACATTTTTGCAATTGTTAATTGTGCGTAATCAATCAAACCAATCATTTAGTAATTTTAATTCACATCTCTCAATTAAACAAAAATACAAAAATATATCATAGCAAGCTTCATAAGTGTGACATCTTATACAATTCATTCAAATCCATTCGCAAACCACAGACTCTTCGTGGTTCGACCCCTTGCTGCCACTAACTATTTGTTAAGGGTAATTTGGGCATATAAATTTTATCTTTGACCGGAGCGCGACACTCCGATCATCTCTTCTCCTGTACCATCAAACACCTTCAGTGTGATGGTGCTCCTGAGCTCATTCGTGGTCCTATGGCTCGTTTTCTTTCAGATTATGGCATTGCTTATCGCATTTCATGTCCCTATACTCCCCAACAGAATGGGGTTGCTTAGCGGAAAAACCGCCATCTTTCCGAGGTAGCTCGAGCTTTATTGTTTCATGCTCGATTACCAAAGAAATTCTGGTATGATGCATATGCTACTGCTGCCTTCCTTGTTAACTGGTTACCATCACCGGTTCTTCATCACTCATCTCCCTACGAGGTCCTATTTGGATCTCGTCCCGATTACTTACTTCTTCGCACTTTTGGGTGTTTGTGTTATCCGTTTCTAGGTGATACTCGAGCGGATAAACTCTCACCCAAGTCTACTCCTTGTATCTTTGTTGGTTATGCTCCATCTCGTCTTGGTTATCTCTGTTATAATCCTCATACGTCTCGTACGTATACTTCACGACATGTTCGATTCCATGAGTCGATATTCGATATTCCAGGGAGTTCTACTACTCCTGCAGCTTCTTCTGATTTTATTCCTTTATTAATTCCTCCTCCCTCGCTTCCGGTTTCTAGTTCTTTTCCTTCACTTCCGGTTTCTGTTTCTTCTCCTTCCTCTTCATCTCCTTCGATTATTCCTTCCTCATGTTCTCCTAATATTTCTTCTCCTGATATTCCTTCTCCTTCTCCTCCTCCTCCTCCTCCTCCTGCTCCGACTCACCCGATGGTTACTCGATCTCGCGATCATAAACGACAGCCACGTCAGTTTCCCGATCATGTTCTTTTTCATGTCTCTACTACACCCACCACTGAGCCTTCTACGTTTCGACAGGCTCAACAGTACTCTGTATGGTGGGATACGATGCGTGCTGAGATTGATGCTCTTCATGCCAACCAGACTTGGCGTCTGGTTCCGGCTCCCAATGATGCCAACATTGTTGGTTGTAAGTGGGTTTATAGGATTAAGCATAATCCTAATGGTTCTGTGAGTCGATACAAAGCCAGGCTTGTTTCCAAGGGCTTTCATCAGACTGAGGGTGTTGATTATACCGAGACTTTTAGCCCGGTGGTTAAACCCACTACTATTCGTCTTGTTCTCTCTGTTGCTTTTTCTCGCGGATGGGTCATCAGACAGGTTGTTGTCAACAATGCCTTTCTTCATGGTGATTTATTTGAGATTGTCTATATGTCACAGCCTCCGGGCTTTGTTGATTCTTCCCGACCTCATCATGTTTGTTTACTGCAGAAAGATCTTTATGGCTTGAAGCAGGCACCCAGAGCTTGGTTTTCCAAGCTTTCATCGGCACTTATTTCTGGTGGATTTTCTCAGTGTTTTTCTGACACCTCTCTATTTGTTTACAGTCGAGATTCGATCATGTGTTATGTCTTGATCTATGTGGATGACATTATTATTGTTGGGAGCTCTTCAGAGTTTGTTATTGGATTGATTAAGTGCTTGCATTCACAGTTTGCACTCAAGGATTTGGGACAGTTGTCATATTTTCCAGGTATTTAGGCTACAATTTCTGAGGATGTGTTACATTTATCACAGCAGCGCTACTTACTTGACTTGTACAGCGCACTGGTCTTGCTGATTGTCGTCCGTCTGTTTCTTCTGGTAGACAACTTTCTCGGCACACTGGTGATCCTTTATCTGATGCTACTATGTATAGGAGTACTGTTGGTGCATTATAGTATCTTGTGTTGACACGGCCAGAGATTGCTTATGCGGTCAGTAAGGTGTCACAGTTTCTTCAGACACCTACTGATCGACATTGGGTCACTAAGGGTACCATATCTCACGGTTTATGTATACGCCGGTCTACTTGTGTTGATTTACATGCTTACAGTAATGCTGACTGGGCTGGGTGTCCCGATGACCGACGTTCCACCATAGGTTATTGTGTTTTTCTTGGGCCCAACCTCATCAGTTGAAGTTCCAAGAAACAACATACAGTTGCTAGGTCGAGTACTGAGGCTGAGTACCAAGCTCTTGCTCATACAGCTGCCGAGTTACGATGGATTACATCTATACCACGTGAGTTACACATTACTGATGCGGGTTGGTGTGTATATGGAATTAAGAATATTTTAAGCCCTTTTTACACGTTAGTCAAGTTTTAAATTTATAAAAGACGATATTTTACTAACACCAAACACACATATTGGCAAGTGCACCCATCGTGAGCGTAGTATAGTGTTGGCAAGATACCGAGGTCGTCCAAGGACACAAGAGCTTTTAGTGCCGGTTTATCCTCAACGTCTAATCAAATCAAAAATTTAGAAAAAGGTTTTAAACTAGAAAAATAAAAACTAACAAAAATGCTGAAAAATAAAATAAAAATAAAAATAAAAACAGATAGACAAGATGAATCACTTGGCTCCGACTCGTGTATAGTGTAACCTTTGATTATTTCCGCACTTTTGTACTTTTTAAGAGATTATCTTAGTTATTGTAGTAGGCCCTTCTTTTGAAGTTGACGTTACCCTCAACCCAGTAGTTTGAGTCAGCAAGGATACAATCCTAAAGGGTCGGATTATTGAAAGATAATTAATTAAGTTATTAATGCATATTGTGGTAGGCCCCTCCTTTGAAGGTGACGTTACCCTTGGCTAAGTAGTCTGAGTCAGCAGGGATACAGTCCTAAGTAGCCGGGTTAAAATATTAATAGTAGTTTAACTTATGAGGGGATCAAAGAGTTTGGACCTGTAGGATCGTGTGACTGACCCGAATGAGTCGTTCAGAGGAGTTTTACTCTGTTTCAGGTGCGGAAAACAAGAAACAGAGGTAGAAACAGCTTGCACTTCACTTAAATCACTGATTTGATTAATCTGACAGCAATTACATTCAAACCTCACAGGGGCAGCACTTCGGCATGGAATACAAGGATTGGATTCTTGATTTCGCTCCAGGTGACCTATATATAGTCACCTGATTTCGCTCATAATGACACAAACACATAAGGAGCGGAATTGGCATGATGTGATTCCGCCCGAAATCAGTCCAAATGACATTTGGAGCGGAATTACCTTTTGGAGCGAAATCAGCCTAAATGTAACACAAAACTTAATATTTTCTCATTCTACGAGCCCTGATCTATACACTATAGTCTAAGACTCGATACAAGATGAAGTCAACAGATGTATGCACCAACAGACTCCCCCTCAGATGTTGACGAGTCTGACTGTGTCGAGTCTTCTCAAACTTCATCCTTGATCAGTCTCTGGGCTTCACTCTCTCTTCTCTTTCACGTCTTCAGACTCCCCCTTGCGATATGCTGGCATTCCTTTAGTTCTTCAGCATCATCTACATCAGGATCGTTGTCTGGCCTTCACAGGTCTATGATCGTTGCCTGGCTCAAGCTTTGTCCACAGAGTCCTCAGGTATCTGAATCTGACTCTCATAAGCTTCTCAGAATCGAAAGATCTGGCTCTTTAGAAGATTGTTTCAAGATCGAATCTTGGCTCTAGTTCTGCTCAGGATCGATAATCCAGCTCATACTTAACCTGCATAAACTCTACCTCACAGTAAATTTCTCATTTTTCAACTATAGAGACATACATCAACACTGACTCTTCCTCAGATCAAACAAAGATTTTTGATGAACCAATTGAAAGATTAGATTTTGAAAACATTTAATTTCAAAGTACACACTCCCCCTCAAATTTTGCTCATTATGTTTAGCACTTGGAATTTTGAAAATCAGCTTTCCAACATCAGTTGTCGAAAAAAAATTTTGAATTTTAAAAAAAAAATTATGCTAAAACACACCGAAAATCTTTTTGGATTTTGAAACGTAAAGAAATGCAGTAAGAAATATTTACAGACAATCTTTTTATGAGTTTGTGTAAGAGGATCATATCGGTTTATGAGACAAGTCACTAACATCGTTAAGCTAGATTACATTTTAAGTTCTAAACAATTCACCTAGATTGTCAGTATATTTGTCCACTTAAATTTTCACACAAAGTTCAACTGCTTCGAGATATGAGATTAATGTCTTAGATACTTAAACTTATTCGCGTGTCCCACTACTTGAATATACTCCCGTATCCAGATCCCAATATTCAGTCTTGTAGGTGAGTATACCACAGATGATATCTGTCAGGGGTTAACTGCGAGGGCCGTGAGAACTCAGGTCGATACTTCCGTATACGCAAAGAGATGACGACTTCGACTTTTGGTGTGTCCCCTTTAGAGGATCTTTTGTTACAACAGTAATGACTATCAATTTTATTGTTTCATCAATTTGCTGAGGGCGAGCTTATATTTCAAAGCATTTGCAGAAAGTATTATCCGGGGACTAGGTCAGTATTTCCATACAGCAGAAGTCCTGGGATAATACCCCAGATATCACTAAGCATAAAGACCTAGTATCTCAGAATAAGGGACCTTTCAAACAAGATTTCAGGGGTTACCTATATATCCAAGAAGTTGTTACCCGCAGAATGAGCAAGTTTGAATTTTTATGTTTATATCTCGTCACAATCTACTAAATGTGCAAAAACCTACTGACACATCCGTAGTAAGATTGTTTATCACATTTTTACTTTCCAATTCTTTAGCATGTTGTGACCATCCACTAATGTACTATCATTTCCTCTTTTTCACAACAAAACTCAATTTTTGATTTTGTAATGTTTTTGGCTTTTTCAAATTTTCTAATGTTTTTGGATTTTCTGAAATTTTCTACTCCCCCTAAAATGCAAACACATTTAAAAGGAAATTTGAAAACTAAACTAGACTCTTAACCCAAATACAGAAAACTCAAAACAAGTTGTACAAATAAAATGACAACCGATATCGAATCGTATCAATTCGCCATCCACTTAGGCATAAACAATCAGAACTCCCCCTTTCAACAAACTATTTTCTCATTTAGATTTCAAAACACTTAAGTTTGTTTTAATCAAAATGATTTTTCCGGAAAATAAGTTTGTTATAACCACTTGTAGGTTCGCTTGTAAGTTAGGGGTATGATTCATCGTATTGTTCATCAAACACTTGTAGTAGATCAAGTATAAATTAATGTCCCTGATTTACCATATGCAAATAAGCACCCCCTGTACCAATTGTAAAAACACAAACACCTTTGCCCAGTTGTAGGAATAAAAACATCTATACTAGATCATTTACCAAACAAGATGCCGATTCCTGCTTCTCACTTACCAACCTGGAAGCTCCGGCGTAGTCCTTCATCCTGTAAATATTTCAACCATTTTTCAAATCTTTCACAAAAACACTTTACAAGAATGATGCCGATTCCTGATCCATGATAACAAACTTGGGATCTCCGGCATAGTCAGATGTTTCACGGGAAAAGAATTTCCACCCAAGTCTGACCAACCTTGGGTGTTTTTAGCTCTTTAAGTTCTTGTTCAGTTGGGTTAAAAGTTGCCTTTTTAGTTGCGTAAAAATCTTTAACCCCTTTTGCTTTCCCATTAAGCATTTTCCCAAAAATTTTCTTAACATTCCCATTGAATGTTTTCTCAACATCAAACTCATTCTTCTTGTAGTAAAACTGATCCGAGATTTCAACCTTACCGACTTTCTTTTTAATTTCCTCAAATTTTAGTGATGGAAATTCATCATCATTCACTGAATCTTTTGTCTCAACCTGTGGCTCTTCTGGCTTTGTGGAACTAGATTCATCGCCGACTTTCTCATCAACCTTTTTAACAATCCACACTTGGTTGTTTTTTGCTTTCTTTTTGTAAAGATTCTTTTTAGAACACTCACCAACCTCATAAGTTGAGTTTTCAAAAATTTTAAAGTTTTCGGTAGGTGGTTCAACATCAACAACTATCTCTTTTAGTTTCTTAGAAACTCCCTATTTTGTCTTGGCATTTTTCGGACAATTCCATGCAATGTGACCAGCTTCATTGCACTTGAAACAGGTTCGAGTCTCTCTAGGATGAAACACTCCAGTTCCATTCCTTTTCTTCTCAGCAAGAAACTCCTGGTTTGATTGTCTCCAGAATGGTTTCTTCTGTTCATCCTCAGCACTTCCACCTGAAACAAATTCTGTTTTTGTTTTAGAAATTTTGTCATTTTTAGAATTTTCTGGTGGAATAAAACCAAGACCTTTCTTTTTGTTGCTACGATTTTGGTTTGGTTTCTTTTGAAAACCAGTACCAATATTGTAACCTTTTTTCTTGTTTAAACGTTGCTGAATTCTTGAAGTGTATTTTTTAGGTTTTTCAGGATTTTTCAAAACTTTCAATTCTGGAATATTAATTTCTATTAGTTTGAAAGTCTTGTTAATCAATTTCGTTTTAACACTCATTATAGGAAACTCTTTGTTATAATATAATTTGTCAGAATCATTCAAAGTATAAACTACTTCGAATGTCTCATCATTCAAATTCGATTTGGATAGCAAAAACTCTTTACTATAAGCCTTTTTTACCAACGACTTTGGACTGTTGACTGATGAACTTGACCCTCCAGATTTAGACTTAGACTCAGACTCCTCATCAGTATCAAACACCTGATCGACCACCTTTTTGATTAACTTGGACTCATGATCAGTGTCAGACGAGGTGAACGTGACATCAATGTTTTCTGGTAATTCATCAGTTGTATCGGTTTTTAGCTTTATATTGACTGCTTTTTCAAGTTGCTCCTCGTTTGGTTTTCTAGGAGAATATCCTTCCCAGATCGGAGGCGGACACTTGTTATAGCTAACAGTCGGTTTCTTACTGGTTTTGTAGGATCGTGTTCGGCCCTGATTGAGTCGATCAGAAGAATTCCTATCCAAATCAAGAGGCGGAAACTAATGATTTGGTGCTATTTCAGTCGGATTCACTTTAAATTGATGTTGTATTGATCTTGATAACGTTTACAGACTCTGACAGCACTTCGGCAGCACTTTGTGGCTCACCGGAAGAAAACACCTTCAACACACACACTAGTTTCGCTTGAATGACCTATTTATAGATGACATGGTTTCGCTTATATGGTCATGACATATAAGCGGAACTATCATGTTCACATAAGCGAACCTATTCTAACATATGTTTCTATGATTTCGTGCCATGTCTAACCTATACAACACTAGACTCGATATAAGATGTAGTCGACAGACGTAGTGCACCAACAAACTCCCCCTCGGATGTTGACGGAGTCTTCGATTGTCAATCTACAGTCTTTATCAGTCTTCAATCATCCTCTGAAGAATTTGTCATTTCAAGAATCCACAAACTCTATCTTCATCATCAACAAACTTCTCTCTCTCGGATGTTGACACGGTGTCTTCAGACTCCCCCTCTCAATCTACTGGGATCGTAGTCTGGAATTCACAGCTTCAAAATTTATCTCAAGATTGATACCTGGCTCTTTTCCATCACAGAATAGTCACCTGGCACACATTTACTTTTAAATACAGGATATTTTACTGGCTCTTTTTTCAAACAAACTTAACAACATCACATACTCTCTCCCAAACCTGTTCTTCATGTTTAGCACATTGAACTTCGAAAATCAGCTTTTCAACACCAGTTGTCGAAAATCTTTTTGGATTTTAAAAAAATTTATGCTAAAACATACTAAAATCTTTTTGGATTTTCTGAAAGAAAGTAACTAACACCACTTGTAAAAACACGAAATAATGCAGAAAAAAATATTTTTGTGAGTTTGTGCAAGAGGATCATATCAGTTTCTGAGACATATCATCAACACCGTTAAGCTTGATTTCATTTTAAGTTTTAAACAATTTACCTAGATTGTCAGTATGTTTGTCCTCTTAAATTTTCACACAATGTTCAACTGTTTCGAGATACGCAATTAGTGTCTTAGATACTTAAACTTATCTGTGTGTCCCACTACTTGAATATACTCCCGTATCCAGATCCCAATATTCAGTCTTACAGGTGAGTATACCACAGATGATATCTGTAAAGGGGTTATATGTGAGGGCCGTGAGAGCTCAGGTCGATACTTCCGTATACGCAGAGAGATGACGGCTTCGACTTTCGGTGTGTCCCCTTTAGAGGATCTTTTAATTACAACAGCAGCGACTATCAATTTTATTGTTTCACCAGCATGCTGAGGGCGATGCTTATATTTCAAAGCTTTTTGCAGAAAGCATTATCCGGGGACTAGGTCAGTACTTCCATACAGCAGAAGTCCCCGGATAATACCCTAGATATCACTGAGTATAAAGACCTAGTATCTCAGAATAAGGGACCTTTCAAACAAGATTTCAGGGGTTACCTATATATCCAAGCAGTTTTGTTAACCCACAGAATAAGCAAGTTTGATTTTAGGTTTATATCTCGTTACAGTTTACTAAATGTGCGAAAACCTACTGACACATCCACAGTAAGATTGTTTATCACATTTTTGACTATACATTTCTTTAGCGTCTCGTGATAGTCCACTGATGTACTATCATTTCCTCTTATATGCAATCAAAACTCATTTTTCAGTTTTATCATGTTTTTGGCTTTTTCAAATTTTCTGATGTTTTTGGATTTTCTAAAAATTCTTACTCCCCCTAAAATTCAAATACATCTAAAGAAAATGAAAACAAACTATACAGAACATGACAACTGATATCAAATTGCCTCAATTCTCCATCCGTTTGGCGTAAACAATTAGAACTCCCCCTCACAACAAACTATTTTCCCATAATGATTTCAAAACACTCAAGTTTGTTTTAATCAGAATGATTTTTCCAGAAAATAGGTTTTGTTGATTTTATCACTTGTAAAATTGGGGATTAAATCATCACGTTGTTTTACCAATCTTTTGAATGATAGTTAATTCAAGTTCAATCTAATGACCTTGATTAACCACTTGTAGAGTCAACCTGGTTCTAATTCTGAACCACTTGTAACAAAAACAATCATACAACTCAAACCTGTTTTTCAACCAATTACCATCTGTTGGTTGAATTCTCAAAGTGCCGATTCCTACTCCTCGCTTACAAACCTGGGAGTTCCGGCAAGTCCTGCAATAACTTCTCAAACATATTATACAAACATGATAAAGAATGATGCCGACTCATGATCCACGATTACCAACTTGGGATCTCCGGCAAGTCAGGTTTTTATTCATTGAAAAATATATCCACCCAAGCCTGACCTTCCTTGGGTGTAACAACAACTTCTTCATCTTTTCTTTCAACGGATCCGTGAACTCTTCTTTTGGCAGCGTAAAATTCTTTAACACCTTTGGCCTTACCATTGATCATTTTGCCAAAAATGTGTTTCACATTTCCATTAAAAGTTTTTTCAACATCAAATTTCTTCTTGTCAGAATAAAATTGATTTGAAATTTCAACTTTTCCAACATTCTTCATAAAATTTTCAACACGAAAAGGTGGAAAATTTTCATCGTTCATAGTTGGAACTTTTTTTCAACCTTTTTCTCAACACGTGGCTCCTCTGATTTTGTGGAATCAGATTCATCACCAGACTTGTTACCTGAACCTTTCACAATCCATTTTTGATTTGGCACATTATCTTTTCTTTTCAAAGCACTCTTTGAACATTCTCCTTTCTCAAAAGTTGAATTTTCAAAGCCAGTAAACTTTCGGGTTTTCAGTTCAGTGTTATCCACAACTTTCTCTTTCAATTTACCAGATGCTTCCTATTTTGGTTTGAATGTCTTCGGACAATTCCTAGCAACATGACCAACAGTTTTACACTGAAAACAGGTTCTGGTTTCTATCTTCTTTGGAACATCATTTTTCTTCAACTCTTCTTGCTTCTTGGCAAGGAATTCTCGATTTGTCTGCTTTCTGAACATTTGTTCTTTCTCAGCCTCTGATGTTTTCCCTGAAACAAACACAGTTTTTGGTTTATACAAATTTTCATTTTTATAGTTTTTCGGTGGTACAAAACCAAGACCTTTCTTTTTGAAATTACGATTATGGTTTGGTTTCTTTTGGAAACTATAACCACAATTGTAACCCATTTTCTTGTTAATTCTTTGTTGATCTCTTGAAGTGTATTGTTTAGGTTTTCCAATAAGAGTTAAATCTTTTATTTCAGAAATATTAATTTCTGTTATTTTGAAAACCTTTTGAATCATTTCTAATCTGACACTTCTTATTGGAAAAGTATCATCAGAATATAATTTGTCAAAATCTTTCAAAGTATATGCCACTTTGAATGATTCATCATTCAAATTAGATTTTGATAGCAAAAATTGTTTGTCATAAACCCGTTTGTCCTTTTTGATTGTTGGCTTTGACGCATCGGACTCAGACTTTGACTCGGGTTTGGACTCCATGTTTAACTCCTCACTGTCGTCTTTATCTAACACCTGATCGACCACACTTTTTATCAACTTTGACTCATGATCAGTGTCGGATAACGTGTATGTGACATCAATATTTTCCGGCAAGTTATCCGATGGCCCAGACTCCCATTCTAAGTTTATTGCTTTTCGACTCTCCCAGAATTTGGATTTCGAGGTGAATATCCATTTTCGACCGGGGGCGGACATCTATTGTAGACCACACTTGATTTCTTACCAGAAGTCTTCACTTTTTCTTCGTCTTTTGTCATAGATTTCTTTTCTTCGGACGTCTTCTCTTCTCCAAACGTCTTCAAATTCTCCACAACCGGATAAATCCTGTCAACAACAAAAGTAGAACATGAGTAACTTTCTAATAATTTTTTAACTTTCTCAGTTTCTGTCTTTTGTGTTGCTAACTCCAACTCCAAATCAGCACATTTCTTTATATGAAAATTGGCATCATCAAGTTGTCTCAGATATGCTATCTTCAGTGTATTCATTGCCACAGCTTGTTCACCACTTGAATCAGTATACTTGTTGATTTCTCTGTTCATTGTATCATAGGATTCTTTCAATCTGTTTATATTATGCAGCAACTCATTGTTCTGTTTGATTAAAGAATCACAATATGCACTTTTCAGGAATTTTGACAGGTTCTGCATCAACTTTAACTTCAAATTCAGGAACCTCTTTGACTTTTCTGTTTGATCGTAAAAATTCAGCTCTTCTCTTTCTTTCAGCTTCAGCTTCAGCTTTTAATCTCTCTTCATCTTCTTCTTCTTCTTCTTCGAGCTTCCTTCGTCTTGCTTCAGCAGCTTCTATGACTTTTCTGCTTCTTTCTGCACATTTCAAATCATAAGCATTAGCAATGAAAGCATTAACATTTAAAGTGTTTTTAGACATCTCTTTGGTCATGAGATCATGATCTTGGCAAAAATCGTCCCAACAAAAACCTTCATCCAACTTTTCATCATCTTGTTCTGCCAAGCACACTTTGCTATTTGTTGAAATATATTTATCCCATGAAAAATTTTCATATTTGCTTAGACATGCTCTTTTTGAACTATCAATTCCATCTCTCCCGTGAGCAGTTTGTGCCTGATGCTGTGCTGGTGGTGTGACTTGATGATAAATCGCCTTTTTGTGATAATCGTTATTTCCAAAAGGATTCTGGGCTCCAGTAGCTTCATGATTTTTGCAATCCCTCTTGAAATGCCCCTTTTCCCTGCAACGAAAGCACGTAACTTTAGATTTATCAAAGCCTAAAGTTGAAACATTTGCATCATGAAAATCATCTCGGCCTGTAATCTGTTTAAACTTCTCAGCTTGTCTCATCACACTAGCCATGCACCATTTAATGTCCATTAATTCCATTTCTTCAGCATCAATTTGATCGTAATCCTCTTTTGTGAGCATTGGATTACCGATATTTCCGGCCACAAAACTACTATAAGACTCAAGAACCATTCCCAACAAAGACATTTAATTTTTAGCAATCTCTTCAGTGTAATCTTGATCATTTTCAAGACTAAGAACAATATTGCACTGAAGTTTTGTTCCATTCTTTGTTACAGAAATGTTTGGATCGAATGATGAAAATCTTGTACTGCTTGATCCTTGGGATGACTTCTTTTCAAAAGAATCTTTCACACTGAATGCGGTTTCAATTTTTGGAGAATGACTTGTCGTTCTAGGAACACCACTCTTGTAGTATAAGCTGATGTCTTGTTCTCCATCGTAATTCTTCATCCTGACTATCTTCCTTTGCTCCATCTCTTGAGCTTCCAGGTGTTTGATGAAATCTCCCAGTGTCATATTCTTGTAATCTTTTCTGTTGGATCTCAGCATCATCAGAAACGTTCCCCATGTTTCATGTGGTAGCGCATCTGCAAGTTTTTCAATCAATTCGTCAGTATCTTTCTTAATTCCAAGTTTTGTCATATTTCTCACCAAGTTACAATATCTGTCAATTATCTGCTTGGTGTTTTCAGTTTTCAAACCACGGAATAAATCGAATTCTTTCTTCATGAGAGACATCTTATTTTTGAGCATATCATCACTTCCAACAAATTTTGCTTCCAATTCTGTCCAGATTGAATAAGCAGTTCCATCATGTTGAAGCAATATCAAGATATCTTCTTTTATCGCTTGCTGAAGCAGACTCACCATCAATTTCTCATCTCGATATTTATTTTTATCTTCCGTACTCATTTCTCGAATTGTTTGCTGCACACCATTTATAACGGGTCTAACATATGGTTCTTCAGTGTGTTCCCATGCATCCAAGTGATAAGCCTCGACCCAGTTTCCAAATCGTTCAGACCACACGTTATAATCATCAATATCCATGAGTTTAGGCGGTTTCTGAGACGTTCCGGTTTCATGTTCAATTAAAGCATTCTGAGTAATAGAGATCGGGCTAGCAAAGGCATTATAGAATTCAGTGTCCATTTGTCAATTGTCCAAAGTTCACAAAATTTCCAAATTTAGGCAAAGTGGTTCACAAAAGCGAAACTTTGTTGTCACTAAAAGCGAAACTACTGTTTGTTCCTTGGAGCGGAACCTTTGTTTGAACAGATAAGCGGAACCAAGTTTAACCAAATAAGCGAACCACAAAGTTGTCACACAAGCGGAACTACAAGTTGTCTGTTCAAGCGGATCTACCTGATGTCTGTTCAAGCGGATCTACCTGATGTCTGTTCAAGCGGATCTCTTGAGCGGAACTACAACTAAGTGACTTTGAAGCGGACCTGTGATGAACACAAAAGCGGAACTACTGAAGCATTTTGGAGCGGAACTATCAACTTAGGTGACACTGAAGCGAACCTATCTGTCCAAATAAGCGAAACTATGAAGTGTCCATAAAAACGGAACCAAGTTCGAAGATCATTTCGTCCATTTTTTGTCCGTATTTTGGTCTGAAACTTTCCAGGGTTTGTTAATATTCAATTATGCACACTCTGTGAAATTTTGAGACAATTTCGACCAATAAAATTTTCTGAATTGATGAAAGAAGGTGTAGAAACAAGAAATGATGATGAAATCCAGCTAAAATGGCAAGAACTCCTCCTCCTGAGCTCTGATACCACTTGTAGGATCGTGTTCAGCCTTGATTGAGTCGATCAGAAGAATTCCTATCCAAATCAAGAGGCGGAAACTAATGATTTGGTGCTATATCAGTCGGATTCACTTTAAATTGTTGTTGTATTGATCTTGATAACGTTTACAAACTCTGACAGCACTTCGGCAGCACTTCGTGGCTCACCGGAAGAAAACACCTTCTACACACACACACTAGTTTCGCTTGAATGACCTATTTATAGATGACATGGTTTCGCTTATATGGTCATGACATATAAGCGGAACTATCATGTTCACATAAGCGAACCTATTTCACTTTGACACATAAGCGAAACTAAGACTATGACACATAAGCGAAACCTATTCTAACATATGTTTCTAGGATTTCGTGCCATGTCTAACCTATACAACACTAGACTCGATATAAGACGTAGTCGACAGACGTAGTGCACCAACAGGTTTCCTTTTTCTTTGACTTGTCGTCTTGAAAAGCTTCCATACCTGCAACAGTTGGATAAATTCGATCAATGAGATAATCAGAACTAGAATAGCTTTGTAATAAACGTCTAATTCTCTCATTCTCAATCTTCTCGGTTTCCAACTCTTGTTTCCACTTAGCACTCTCTTCGATGTAGAAATTGATAGCTTTCTGCTTGGTCATCATCACAGCATTCATCATCGTTAATGCTTGTTCCCTTTCAGAATTTGTCTTTTGAAGACCAGTTACAGTTTTGTTCAAGACATTATAAGATTCTTTTACATAGTTGAGATTGAACAACAACTGCTCTTTTTTATTCTCATATTCAGCTATCATCTCATCTTTTGCTGCACATTCCTTGCAAGATTCCAAACACTTTGTGCAAGGCTTGATGACTTCAACAATCTTTTCAAATTCTATTATCTTCTCAACTTCAATCATTTTCTCAGTTTCAGTCACCTTTTCTGCTTCATTAACCTGTTAAGTCTCAATAATCTCCTCAGCAATACTTTCAACTTCTTCTTTTTGAACAGTCTCATCCTTTTCAGCAACACTTTCAGTCTTCATTTTCTTTTGTTCTTTTGCAGCTTGTTTCTCTCTCAGCTTCTCCACTCGATCTGCAAAATAAAAATGAAAACTTTCAGGAGAGAGATGAGATTTTGCAATATTAATGTGTTTCTCTTCTTCATCGTCACTACTATCATCAGTTGGTGACTGATCAAACTCAATTGATTTTTCAGACACATCATCTGAGGAACCAGAAACAGATGGTGTTTGATCAAAGACAACTTCTTTTTCTGAACTAGCATCACTTTGTGAACTTTCATCTGCACTCAATGAGCTTTCATCAGAAACAACAGACACTTCCTCCATATTCTTCACAGTCTCACCAATGGATCTCATCCATGTGGCAAACATATCTGGTTCTCTAACGATCTTAGCAATGAAAGCTTTAAATTCTCCTTTTTCATCAACAAACATATCCCAGCTGAAGCCTTCAGGTAATCTTTCATCATCCTGATTGACTAAACAGACTTTGCTTTCTGGTGATATGTAGTTGTTCCAGTTAAAATCCACCAAACATGCTCTCTTAGAATCCTCGATCTATCTACCATGAGCCACCTGTGGTTGTTGTAGTTGTTGCTGACCCACTTGTTGATAAATAGCTTTCCGGTAGTAATCATCTTTTCCAAACGGATTCTGAGCTCCACTAGCTTCCCTGTTCTTGCATTCTCTCTTGAAATGACCTTTCTCCCTGCATCAAAAACAAGTAACTTTAGATTTATCAAAACCTAAAGTAGAAACATGTGCATCAAGAAAGTCATTTCTCCCAGTAATAAGCTTGAATTTTTCAGCTCGTCTAAGAACACTGGCTAGACACCATTTAATATCCATTAATTCCATCTCTTTAGCGTCTATCTGATCATAATCCTCCTTTGTGAGCATAGGATTCCTGATCCGACCTGCAACAAGACCTTCATACGAAAGTAACACAGAACCAAGTAAAGCCATGTGGTCTTTAGCAGTTTCTTCAGAAAAACTTTGACCCTCTGGAAGATTTAATGCGATGTTGCGTTGGATCACACAACCATTTCCCGTTTTTGAGCTTTGAGAATGAAAACTTGTAGTTGACTCTTTCGGATTGACACTCGGAAATGATGAAAATCCACTGCTTTTGTTTGAAGTCTGATCAACTTTTTCCGTTGAATCCCCAGCACTAAATGCAGTTTGGATTTTCGGACTTCTCTCAGCTTCCGGAACCGGAACACTACCTTTATAATACATCTTTACATCCTGTTGACCACTTGGACTGTTCATCCTCGCGATCTTTTGCTGTTCCAAATCCTGACTTTCAATCTTCTCGATAAACTGAGAAATCGTTAACCCATCATAAACCCCAGTATTTTTCAGAATCATCAAATAAATTCCCCATTCTTTCTGTGGTAACGCATCAGCTAACTTGTCTACCTACTCTTCACGATCTTTTGTAATACTCAGCATCGACATGGATCGCACCAAGTGGCAGTATCTTTCAATCAGCTTTTTTGTGTCTTTACCCGGTAGACTGCTAAACAGATCAAACTCTTTCTTGAGCAATGCTTTCTTGCTCTTAATCATGTTCTCACTACCCTCAAATTTGACTTTAAGTGCATCCCAAATCGATTTTGAAGTTTTGTCATGCAGAAGCAATATGAAGATGTCTTCTTTGATGGCTTGTTGAAGCAGACTGATCATCATCTTCTCGGCTTTGTACATATTCCGTTCTTGATCGGTAAACTCTGATAGATCTTTTATAACCTGCAAATATGTGCGTGGCAAAACATATTTCTTTATAATACATTCCCAAGACCTAAGATGGTTTGCCTGAACCCAGTTTTCGAATCTGTCTTTCCACCCGTAGCACTTTTCGATACTCATTAGTTTCGGGGGCTTTTGTAACGTTCCAGTCTCGTTTTCCAAGTTCATGTTCTGAGAAATGGAAGCCGGAGTAGTCGGGGATGAAGCGAACGCGTTATAGAACTCTTCACTCATGATTACGTATCACGTTTTTCAAAACAGTTGGTTTCGAGCGGACTTAACAGATAATCAGCTTCGAGCGAAATCCCAAATTGCAGTCTCGAGCGAAATCAGATGATTGCACAGGAGCGAAATCAGAACTTGCAGCTTGGAGCGAAATCAGAACTTGCAGCTTGGAGCGAAATCAGAACTTACACAGGAGCGAAATCAAAACTTGCACAGGAGCGGAATCAGAAGATTGACAGCCTGGAGCGAAATCACTCACAACTTTGGAGCGGAATCATCAAATTAGCACTTCTGGAGCGAAATCAGATAGAACCTTGGAGCGGAATCAGAAAATTCCAGTTCGAGCGAAATCAACTCGGAGGTCATTTTTGTTCAATTTTAATCCGATTTTAGCCATGAAACTTTCAAGGGTTTGTCTGTGTCCAATTTTAAACAGTCTGTGAAAATTTTGTCCGATTTTGACCGTTAAATCTTCCTGAAATGATGAAAGAAGGTGTAGAAGCTAGAAATTTCAATGAAATTCGGTTGTAAACTGCAGATCTCCTCCAACTGGCTCTGATACCAATTGTAGGATCGTGTGACTGACCCGAATGAGTCGTTCAGAGGAGTTTTACTCTGTTTCAGGTGCGGAAAACAAGAAACAGAGGTAGAAACAACTTGCACTTCACTGAAATCACTGATTTGATTAATCTGACAGCAATTACATTCAACCCTCACACCGGCAGCACTTCGGCATGGAATACAAGGACTGGATTCTTGATTTCGCTCCAGGTGACCTATATATAGTCACCTGATTTCGCTCATAATGACACAAACACATTAGGAGCGGAATTAGCATGATGTGATTCCGCCTGAAATCAGTCCAAATGACATTTAGAGCAGAATTACCTTTTGGAGCGAAATCAGCCTAAATGTAACACAAAACTTAATATTTTCTCATTCTACGAGCCCTGATCTATACACTATAGTCTAAGACTCGATACAAGATGAAGTCAACAGATTTATGCACCAACAGGACCCCCGCCATCCAATACCGGAGGGTATTGAAGGAGGTCCTACTAAATTTGACCCAGGTCCTTTGCAGGATCTATACACTGAACAATGGCAAGACTCTTACCAAACTGTTCCCTTAACCCCCGACCAGGTAGCCAACATACCTCCATATAGACCATGGAGATATGAATGGTGAAAATCTTTTATTTTATATAGATAGTAAAATAATGCCAAAACACCACAGACAAACGATAAGGAAGAATCACCTTCAACATAAGAAACTAGTTATTAAAGTCATTAATACATAACCAAGTAAAAAGTGCGAAAAGATTAAAAATAAAAAGTATTACACTAGACACTTGTCTTCACCAAGTGATGTAAGAGACTTAGGCAAACATGGTCTTTGATTGTCAAGAACTCTTACGATCAATCTTGGATCCCAAGATGACTCACACACTCTATGATGGACAATGGATGATGGTGGTGGATGATGGTGTTGTGATGGTGGTGGGTGGTGGGTGAAGTATGAGAGAGGTGGTGTGCCAAGGGATGAGTTGCAAGTGATCCAAGCACTCCTATTTATAGGCTGAACAGAAGTTGTGGCATGGCCCCATGTCCGTTGGGCACGGCCCCGTGTCCATCCTTCTCTCTTTCTTCATTAATTGCAGTTTTTCTGCATTAGTTGACTAAGCCCCCGTGTCCGCTGAGCACGACCCCGTGTGCAGAAGCGTATCTGTACTATCAAGATTTGCCTGGATTCTGCGAATCTTATAGTTGACCACGGCCCCGTGTCCGCTGAGCACGGCCCCGTGGTGGGCGATAGAAGCTTCTACAACTTTGTCTTTTCTGTTGACACTTGGGCACGCCCCCGTGCTCACTGAGCACGGGGCGTGTTCAGCCTTCTGTTCTCTTTGTTTTGCTTGGGAAGATGCTGTCGGGGGGTCGGGCATGCCACGTTTGTTCCTTTTCTTGTATTTATGTTAGATTTAGTTGCCTTTTTACTTCTTTTGTTTATTTGAGCTCATTTAATCCTGTAAATACAAAAGGAAGACAAAAACACACTTTTTCCAACATTAGTACTAGAAAAGGGTTAGTTTTACGCCACAATTGATGTAATTTATATGTTGCATTTTGTGCACATCAATTACGATGACTTGTCCACCATCTCTTTGGTGTGACAATATTGGAGCTACATATCTTGCAGTCAACCTGGTGTTTCATCAACGTACGAAACACTTGGAGATTGACTTGCATTTTATTCATGATATGGTTTTGGCGGGTATTTTACATGTTAGGTATGTTTCTACTACACTTCAAATTGCAGATATCTTGACCAAAGGCTTGTCTAGTGTTCGTTTTGACAGTCTGAGGTCCAAGCTTCACGTAGATGCTCCCCGTTTAGCTTGAGGGGGCGTATTAGAGTATATGTATATGTTGTGTATTTGTGCAGAGGTGGTTATGCTAGTTGAGAGTTAGTTGAGTTTGTTGATAGGTTGTTCATGTATGGTTGTCTATATAAAAAGAGATGTTGTATCATTGTAAACATAACAAGAAATGAGATCTTGATACTTTTACAAGATGTCCTAAAATCCTTCTTAAGATCAGCAACCCTTCTTATACAAATAGTAAGCTTTTAACCTCCCCGGAACAAAGCAATTATATTATATTTATCATAAAGGACGATTTTTGTAATTTAACACAATATATTATATTTAAAGCTTGTTTAATTTCTTTAATACAAACAAAAAGAAATACCGAGAACATCAAATTTATGCTTTGTTACCAAAGTCCTCATTAGCTACTGAAAACTTAAAATCAGCCTTCACGCAATTGTTTGCCACAACCCTATTCAAAACTTTATTAGATGATCAAGATACTATATGGAGTTTGTTAACTGTCTCACAACTTCACTCGTTCTTCCCAGATTTTAACGCCAACTGCGCTCGAAATTCTTTTTTGGTTTTAAAAAGAACCCCGTGAATTTCTTCAAAATGAGGCGTAGTTGCACTCTTTGTATTTTCAACCCATTGAAGAACCTTCTTGTAAGGACTTAAGATCCGATCATGAAGCTCCTCGCTCAGAATCTGAAAACTCATGCTTTTTTGTGCTTATGCAGTATTTACCAAAAAGACAGCAAGTTAAAAAGTTTTTACATCATTACCTCAAGTGCCATGACTTCAGATACCAAGTTAAGATCAGTAATTGATGGTTGAGATCTTCCAACCAAAAATGGTCCATCTTTTAGCCAAAAAGTTTCTAATACAGTCAACGCTTTCTCAAGCGTCTTCTCAGCTTCTTCGTTTGCTTTAGGGTTTGAAGGGATGCCTTTTAGTGGATAGATGACACTGTTCATAATAACTCCAACTAAAATCGAAGCATAAAATCGAGCATATCATGAAACCATCCTACAAAACTTCACTATAAATGGGAAAATTGAGATTTATATGATTATATCACCTGACCCACGACGTAAATTGGCATGATGCCAGTCTAAAACAGAGTGGACCTTAGCTCTTACAATAAGATAACTGGGATACCTATATGGATAGAACAAATAAATATACATATTACAACGAGAACAGTTTTACTTTAAGTTTAGAATTTGTATAAAGATATGGAGGGAGATGAAAAACGACTTACCAGTGACTAGCCACTCCGGGGTACTTACAAGATAAGTAAATAAGAATTGTGTGACTGCAGGAGCACGCCAATCAACATAAACCGAAGTAACATAACCTTAAACCTTGAACCCTAAACCATATAAAGAAGGATTTTGAAAAAAGAAGCAAAACCTCTCAAATAGTGTAAAATCTCCATCAACTATCGTTGGAACTTGGCTCATGGGATTTATTGCTGCATAAAATTAACACGATTAGTTATCATCCTTAGGTGTTGTCAATGATTCTTTTCTTCCTTATTCAACTAAAGATACACAATTGAATAGTACTTAACAAACCTTTATATTCAGGGGTATGTTGCTGGTTTTTGAAGATATCTATGGTGATTTCCTCAAAATCTATCCCATTCATCATTTATACAAAATAAATAAAAAACCAAATTAGAAAAGATTCAGCTGGCTTTCTACTTCTCACTGGAAGCAGACTCTCTATTCCTATATCTTATCCTCCTTAGACCCTACCTTAGCTTTGCTATTAGTGGGATTTACTAAGTATGATGATGATGATCAGTTGGTTTTCTACTTGCAGATCTAAATACACAAATACAACACTTCAAATCACAGAAACTGAAGTGAAATTAAGAAATTTCTCTTAGGAAAAACAGTAACATATATAAAGTCACCAGTAAAATTTAGAAATATTTTTCTGATAATATGTTGTTGTAACTAATGTCACAAACACTAGAGCGTATAGTGGACGAACACATTTAGTTAACTCATAGATGTTAATAAACATTTTTTAGTAAATTATGCATAAACAACAGAATGAGAAGATGGAAGATCATATATATAAAGATCCGTTAGTAACCACCTTTTATTGCGAGAACCACGAGAACTAATGTGAACACAACAAAAAATACCTAAAATAGCTAAAAAACACAAAAAAAAAATTAATATTTTTTATAAAAAAAGTTGCTACTTTTAGTAGCCAAAATTTTTTTTTATTTTTTTTTTTAAAAAAAAATTTTGCTACTAAAAGTAGTGATTTTAACTTAAAAAATATAAAAAAAAATAATTTTGTGTGTTTTTTAAATTTTTTTAGATTTTTTTAGGTTTTTTGGGGGTTTAGTTTTTAGCATTTTAGCTTGGGGGGGGGGGGTTAGGTTTTTTTTAGCTATTTTAGGTTGTGTTGACATTGGTTCTCGCGGTTCTCGCAATAAAGGTGGTTCTCGCATCAACCTCACCCTATATATATATATATAGGGGATGGTTTAAATGAAAACCACTTTTATTGTGAAAACTCGAAAACTAACTAAAAAAAGCCTAAAAAACACACAAAAAAAAAAATTTTTTTTTTTCAATTTTTCTTTATAAAAATCGCTAGTTTTTATATATAAAAAAGAACTTTTTTTCAAAAAAAAAAAAAAATTTGTGTAGTGCACATGTGTAATAATACACATGTGTAGTACACATACATATGTGCAGTATTACACATGTGCACTACACAAAAAAAAAAAATTTTTTTTTTGAAAATGTTTTTTTTATATTAAAAAACCTGTGAAATTTTGATTGCAAAAAAAAAATTTTGTATGTTTTTTTGGCTTTTTTTAATTAGTTTTCGAGTTTTCACAATAACTAGTGGTTTTCATTTGAACCTTCCCCTATATATATATATATATATATATATATATATATATATATATATATATATATATATATATATATATATATATATATATTACTTGCAGAAGATGAGAATTGCACGAGACGGTTGGGACATTCGATCACAGTATACTTTAAGCGTCATTTTTCTCTTAGGAATCTGATCAAACTTCAAGTCTTTTGAGTTTTTAGTGTTGAGATGAAGAGCATCTGGTTTGCTTATATATATATACTAGGTGTACACCCGTGTGAATACACGGGTTTGTTCTAATAACGATCGGAATCAAATACTAAAAACATATTATAATATATTATTTAAATTCTTTGTGTTTGTTTACATATCTTTATAAAACAATGTTAAACATATGATCCGTCATAAATTATTAGATAAGGTTTGATATAGAAATAACCTAACTAATTGATAATATGTTGTCTAAAATTAAAGCATGACCTAATTTTATGTTGTCTAATAATAAAAAGATGACTTAATTTAAATAACCAAATGTCATTGAACAATTCAATAAAGCCCATATCTTTGATACTATTAACATTAAGAGAAAAATGCAATTTGCATCCATGTGGTTTGTGCGAACATACAATACAATACAGAGACAAAACGTCATACCAACTTTTAATACATACAATACAGAGACAAAACGTCATACCAACTTCGTAGACTTGACGGAACTTACAGACTCGATAACAAAAGACCGTAACATACAATACAGAACAAAACGTCATACCACCACAAGCAATTGTGGATCTTTACTGACGGGTGCACTTCGGAATGTAGCAAATATGAATGAATATAACTCCAGTGTAGCTAATTACATATCTGCCACTTGAGTTATATTCATTCATATGAATGAATATAACCCTAATGTAGCTCTTCGATTTTTCTTGAAATTCCAGAGCTCGCTAATTACATATCTGCCACTGGGGTTATATTCCATTCATATGCAATTGATTGTTCTGATCAATTACTTCCTTATGTGCACCACACCATCTTCTAGGAGGTTGTCAAGTGTTCTCGCCTTCGTAGTTGGTGTTTTGCATATGTTTACATCAGCAGCCATTCTGTACAATATTTTCACAAAGAACATCACAAACAAACCTTGTTTTGATACTACTACGATAGCATAGAACAAAAACAAAACAAACAAACAGAACAAAGCAAAACAAAAACAAAACAAACAAACAGAACAAAACAAAACAGAACAAAAACATCACAAACAAACCTGGAAAACTGAAACGAAAATACTCAAATCAACCCATTCACAAATATCTGATTATCATCATTATGCGGCATTCAGATTATCAAAGAACTGATTATCAAAAACTTATTATCAAAGAACTGATTATGAAAAACTGATTCACAAATAACTGATTATCATCATGATGCGGCATGCAGATTACCAAAAACTGAAACCAAAATACCCAAATCAACCCTCTGTTTTTCACAAAAACATTCACAAATAACTGATTATCATCATCATGCGGCATTCAGATTATCAAAAACTGGTTACCAAAGACATTATCAAAAACTGTTTATCAAAAACTGAAACCAAAATATCCAAATCAACCCTCTATTTTTTGACAAAAAAACATTCACAAATAACTGATTATCATCACGATGCGGCATTCAGATTATCAAAAACTGATTATCAAAAACTGAAACCAAAATACCCAAGTCAACCCTCTGTTTTTCACAAAAATATTCACAAATAACTGATTATCATCATCATGCGGCATTCAGATTATCAAAAACTGATTACCAAAGACATTATCAAAAACTGAAACCAAAATATCCAAATCAACCCTCTGTTTTTCACAAAAACATTCACAAATAATTGATTATCATCATCATGCGGCATTCAGATTATCAAAAACTGAAACCAAAATACCCAAATCAACCCTCTGTTTTTTCACAAATAACTAATTCACTATACGTAGCTGATTATCATCATCATGCGGCATTCAGATTATCAAAAACTAAGTATCAAAAACTGAAACCAAAATACCCAAATCAACCCTCTCTTTTTTCACAAATAACTGATTATCATCATCATCATGTGGCATTCAGATTATCAAATAACTGATTATCAAAAACTTATCACCAAAATACCCAAATCAACCCTCTGTTTTTCACAAAAACATCACAAATATCAAAAACATATATAGATAAGATAAAGATCCAAACCTCTGTTTTGAAGATGAAGATTGATGAAGATGATGAAGATGGATTAAGATGATGATGATGATGATGATGATGATGATGATGATGATGATGATGATGATGATGATGATGATGATGATGATGATGATGATGAATGTTGGGAGTTGAGAGAGAGATTAACATCAAGATTTTTTAAGAAGTGTGTGATGATGAGAAGTGTGATGATGATTATAAAAAGCAATTATAAAAATTTCTCAGTCACCTCTAGATATATAGATTTAATAATTATTATTTTATGTATTATAATATAATTAAATTATTTTTCATAATAATTTTTTAAATAGTAGATATTATTATTTAAAAATATATTTAATATATTAATTATAATTTATATAAACAGAGGGCTCATTTTATATATTATAATATAATTAAATTATTTTTCATAATAATTTTTTAACTAGTAGATATTATTATTTAAAAAATATATATTTATTATATTAATTATAATTTATATAAACAGTGGGCTCATTTAACCCCGCGAGCCGGCTTGAGCTCGATAAGTGAACCACATGCTCAAGCTCGTTTACTTAATAAGCTCCTTTTTAGGCTCGGGCTGAAGCTCATTTAAGATTGCCTTGTTTCAGTCTTTTATTAACCAAGCTCGAGTTGCTCAGCTCGTTCACACCCTGTAAACTTTTTTCAGCCCCTTTGGCTCACTTTGGGTGTTATCGTTACCTCTCAATCTATACCCCTAAATATGTAACAGGCTTAAGGTTAGCAATATTATACCTCAGACAATGGATTGGAAGATGATCGTCGATCAACTACTTTTGGACTTCTGACTTTAGATATTTTGGCAACTGGATTTTGCGAGGAAGAATGATCAGCCTCTGTCCCTGAAGTTTTGAGCCGCATAACAGCTTTTTGTGTACTCTGGGGCACCTCCAAGGTTGCAGCTCTTTTAACAGATAAGATTCATTAAAATGTTAATTACTATTAGTATCTACTTATCTAATAAATGGGGATTAAGGATAATGTCATAAAACAGCACTCCTACAATCATAGACAGTTATTTTAAAAACGGTTATGTCAATTCGTGCAAAAATGATCTCATATTTATATTTAAAATTAAAATTGTTAACCAATAAAAGGATTTTATATTTAACTTTAAAATTGTAATCTTTTTAATTGAACTTTTTTAAACAATAACCAAGACTAATGGATATTTCTGCAACAATATTCATTGGGCCAAGACTAATGGAAGTTGTTTTGTTATTATTTAAACTGGTAAAAGTGAAATTGCAAAATTCTGATTTTGAAACTTTGAATATTCAATATTAAACCATAGTATTACAAAATTATGATTTTGAAAAATAATAAAAATAAAAAATTAAACATTACAATTAACACTTCCTAGAATATCTCGTTCTCTCGCCTTCTTCCATGCAATTTCATTTTTTGTTTTAATTTGTAGATCAGCTAGCATATCACAGGTCTTCTGATCCTGTTTCAGCAAATTTGTAATAAACTCTTCTGCTTTTTCTTTAAACTCTGTTGGAGTAGAACAGGCAACTTCATCCAGTAGTGCAATGCTACTTCAGGTTTGTTTATAATAATTATCACTAACCATAGCAACTTTTATGTTGAGTTCTTCAGCGTTTCTCTGTTCTTGGAGTGACCAGGTTGAAAATTCGATTTTAAGATCAGTAGTATCTGACTAGTGGTAGAAGGTTTTCCTTGCCATTTAGGAAGAATGTGAGTGTTTTTGGACGATTTGTTTTAGGATGAAGGTTTTTTTTTTTTAAATTGAAGTGTTGATGTTTCCAAGTAAACTAAAAATGATCCTTTATAGTGTTTAAAATGTTTGATAGGGTAAATGAAGAGACATCTCCTAATTATGATAACCTTTTTTTTTTTTTGAAGGTTTCAATTTTGTTCTTTGGTTTTCTACATATTTAATTTTACTTGTTTTCCCATGAAAACTCAGTTTTCAAAGTTGATAGGATAACTAAACAGGCATTTCCCATATACACGTTTTTTACTCTTAAATCATTAAATGTACATGGTTTTTAAGTATAAATGTTTATTTAATGATTGCCTTTAAAGCTGACCTTTGGCCTGTTACATATACTTTATAATAGCATTGCCAATAAAAAGTTTTTTCATCAAAACAGATTCATTCAGTGAAACAGAGGAGCAACTATTATTGTTTTGCTTTAGTTCTTATAAATATATTAAAATGGAGTCATATACTTCTGCAAAATCTGACGATTTCAAGCAACACTTTATTAAACAAATCGAAGACCAAGTTTTGGCTGATAGGTCTACTCTTCAAGAGTTGAAGAGGTGTTTTAACGGACTGAAATTTGGTCTGCTGACAAGAGACCAGGTTTCGAGGGACTTGAGGGCGATGCCGACTACTTCCATACGTGACCTATGTGTTGCGAGTAATATAGAATGTGGAGAAAGAGACCTGGAGTTCATGAGAAAGATCAATGAGATACATCGAGAGGTTCAGTGCTCCATGGAGTTGAAGTTAAAGTTTCTTGATTCTTGCTGTTAGAGTTAGATGTGTCTGATTAGTTTTCTTTTTTATATGTAATTGCTACTTTCTTAATACTTCATATTTTATAAGTATTAATTTTTTTATCACAGTTTACTTTTACATCTTTTCATGAGTTTGAAGATAAAGAGACGGTGTTCCATTTTCGATAAATTAGAAAATATTTCATCTAAATTTTTTTTCTTAAGATTGTTGTTTGGTACCATGGATGATCTATTTAATGTTCATTTACGTGCTGACTTTAACAATTTTGGAAGCGAAACAGTTTCAACAAACACGGGTAACTTTTTCCTTAATTTTAATTAAATTAAGATTGTTTGGTACTTGAAGATATTCTAGGGCTAAAGTCGAAAGCCACATTAGGGGCAACAGCACTCAATATGGTAGTCTTACAAACTCAAGTGTAGTTGTTTGATCAATTGCTTCTAATGTTTTATTAGCACTTTATTGATTCTTTGTTAGTTACAGTTGATGATGATCATAGTATCTTACACATGGTTGTTGTGAGTCATCCACATATATATCAACATTTAATTTCTTAAATTCTTGCTTGTATGTATCTTAGTTTGTTTCAGTCATTGACTTTGTCTACGACCCTCCTACTTATGTTTCACTATGTTGATTTTAGGTATGGTTTTCGTCTTTTCAATTTTTTTTTGGTTTTGTTTTCAATGCACAATTTTGGTTTTGTCATAGGTTCTTCAAACACACACCGACTTGGTCTCAGCTAACCAACTTTCTAAGGAAAAGGAAAGACTGAATTTGAAGTTTACAAACAACAAAGTACAATGTACCAATTTCAATGCATGTAATAAAAGTATAAAAGACTAAGCCCATGATCTAATTGAAAACTGAATACCCTTTCCTTAAAAGAAGTAACTTGCAAAGATGTTATGAGATGCACTTGATTTTACTGCAAGAAAAAGAGAAGAAATTACCTGAATACCCTTTCCGGAGAGAAACTGTTGTGACATCAATTGATTTGATTGATCGAACATCAAACCGTCCTTCAAAATCCATGTAAACCAATCAGCATTTGACTTGGACCTGAGGCAGATCCGTCAATTGATCCGACGATCCACCAGTACCGTCTCGTGACGTCCTTCTTCAATATAAAAAAAAACAAATCAAACACAGCAGATGCACTGCACCTTCAAAACTACAAATCTACTTAAAAAGCCATATGATTCAATAATATATACCATGACAAATTATAGCCGACATTCATAGTTATAACAACTATAGTTATATAAAACTGTTAATCAATTTCTACAGATAGTACATATCATTTAAAATATACAACCGAGCACAAATAGATCGAGTAATTTGAATGTATTGACTCAACTTCTTAATTAAACTCTTTAACAGAGGACTGAGTAGCATTAAGGGAAGCCTAATATATGCATATGAAAAAAGTAAACTAAATCCTAACAAACCAATGGCTGCCTTACAATACCATCAAAATATAAACAACAAACTGAAAATAACATGTAACAGATTTAAACAAAATAACTCAAGAGGAGCACTTTAAACGTAGTTAGGCAGCCTTTGTTTTAGACATTGACAGGTAAACAAAATAACTCAGCATACATAATCCCCCCCCCCCTTAACTTTAACATTTTTATTTCTTTTCCTTATTATCATGTCCTGTCATAGTGTAACACCCCGAAAATATAAATCCTTATATTAGAAAATTCAAAGAGTTAATAAACAAGAATTTACCAACTAGGAACTTAACCTAGTTAAATTCAAGTCTTGAAATAATACATATTATGGTTAAAACACTTAAACTTAGAGAAAATCATAGTTAAGGGTCTAAACTTGTCAAAAATCGAAAGTTAGTTACTAATTGTAACAAAACCAAACCAAACACACCAAAATTTGTGTGTCTGGTCGATCAAGGAGAAGAGGGGCGAACAGGGGATTCTCCAAACCCTAGCTTCACACTAAAATCTGCAAATTGAAGCCTCAAATCCGTTCCAAATCAAATTCTAAACACAAATTAGCAAACCCCTTGTTGTAAGGATCAAAAGGTATGTAAAATCTTGGTGTTTTGATCCATCACGAATTCTAGGTTAACTTTGAAAAACTGAAATTTAGCCTAGATATGTAATGCATGAATGAATCTTGAAGTAATTTGATGTCTATGGTTAAACCCTAGGTGATTCCTTGTCAAAACCTTGCATCATGTTTGTAAGGTTTGGGGTTTACATGTGGGGAACAAATGAACTGAAGGAAACTTGGTGAATACTAGAGATTTTGACTCTTGATCTAGCAAAATCTGAATTAGTGAAGTAATTCAGAAATATTGATGTCAAGATGTATGTAAAAAAAAATTTATTAAATAAAGTGAAATTAGATGTTAAATTTCAAGTCACAAACTTGGTAATGATTGTAGGAGATAAGTAATAACAAAAGCTTTATTGTTTGCGATGTATGTGAAAACTGTACAATGAACATTGATGACGAGGAATACGCAATAGACTTGATTCCGATGTCGATGGGAGAATTCCAAGTGATAGTGGGAATGGATTGGCTATCTCGTTACCACGCGAAAGTGGTTTGTTTCCGAAAGGAAATAAAACTAACGTATCCTAGCGGAAAACAAGTTACGATATATGGTGAAAAAGGAGGTAACCCGGTGATATGCACAATGCGAGAAGCCCATAAACTCATGAAACATGGATGCAAGGCCTATATGGTATACGCAAGCGAAACGGAAAAAGAACCCCTCAAAATTGGGGATGTACCGGTGGTGCGAGATTATGAAGATGTGTTTCCGGAAGAACTACCGGGGATACCACCAGAACGGGAGGTAGAGTTCGGAATCGAGTTGATTCCGGGCGCGAAACCCGTGGCCAAGGCGCCATACCGACTTGCACCGTCGGAGTTACAAGAATTGATGTCTCAAATTCAGGAATTTCTTGACAAGGGGTTTATCCGACTGAGTGTGTCTCCGTGGGGCGCACTAGTCTTATTCGTGAAAAAGAAGGATGGCAGTATGCGCATGTGTATCGATTACCGAGAGTTAAACAAACTCACGGTGAAGAATCGATACCCACTTCCAAGAATTGATGATTTGTTTGACCAACTACAAGGAGCAAGTTGGTTCTCCAAAATTGATCTCCGATCTGGTTATCACCAATTGAAAGTCAAGGAGGAAGACGTACCGAAGACGGCCTTTCGTACACGGTACGGGCATTATGAGTTCCTTGTAATGCCCTTCGGATTGACAAATGCACCCGCGGCTTTCATGGACCTCATGAACCGGGTTTGCAAACCCATGCTAGATAAGTCGGTAATTGTATTTATCGATGACATTTTGGTATATTCGAAGAATGAAGCTGAGCACGTGTGTCATTTGCGGGAAGTATTAGACACACTCAGACGAGAAAAACTATATGCAAAATTTTCTAAGTGCGCTTTCTGGCTAAGAGAGGTGCAATTTCTTGGACATATCATTAGTACCGATGGAGTACTAGTGGATCCGTCCAAGGTAGAATCGGTGTCAAAATGGAACCCTCCAAGAAACCCCTCGAAAATCCGAAGCTTTTTAGGGCTTGCGGGATATTATCGGAAATTCATACAGGATTTCTCCAAAATTGCCTTGCCATTGACCAAATTGACTCGCAAGGAGGAAAAGTTTGTATGGGGCGTTAAGCAAGAGGAAGCTTTCCAAACGCTCAAAGAAAGGTTGACCCACGCTCCGGTGTTAACATTACCGGAAGGGACTGATGAAATGGTGGTTTACTCGGATGCTTCCCATTTGGGGCTCGGGTGTGTTTTGATGCAACGAGGTAAGGTCATCGCCTACGCCTCGAGGCAATTGAAGGTTCATGAAAAGAAATACCCGGTTCACGAATTGGAATTGGCGGCGGTGGTGTTTGCCTTAAAGATATGGAGGCATTACTTGTACGGGGTAAAATTTACAATCTTGACCGACCATAAAAGCTTGAAATATTTCTTCGATCATTTCTTCGATCAGAAGGAATTAAACATGAGACAAAGGCGGTGGTTGGAAACGGTCAAAGATTTCGATTGTGAAATACATTACCACCCTGGGAAGGCCAATGTAGTGGCCGATGCGCTGAGTCGCAAAGCAGATTATACCCCGATACGGGTACGATCAATGCAACTTGTTGTGACTTCAAGCTTACTAGAACGAATTCGAGAAGCACAGGATGAAGCTATAAAGACGGAAAACTGGAAAAAGGAAAGAATTATCGGCCAAGTTAAAGACCTAGAGATAGGCAGTCACGGCCTAAAGACTCGTTTTAATAGAATCTGGGTCCCTAACACGTGTGAGGTTAAGAAGCTTCTACTTGATGAAGCTCATAAATCCCGTTATTACATTCATCCAGGAGCGACCAAGATGTATAATGACTTGAAGCAAAACTATTGGTGGCCCGGAATGAAGCGGGACACCGTGAAATACGTGGAAAAGTGTTTGACTTGCCTACAAGTTAAGGCGGAACACCAAAAGCCATATGGTAAACTCCAACCGTTTGAAATCCCGGTTTGGAAATGGGAGCAAATTACGATGGACCTATTGACCAAACTGCCTAAAACAAGCCGTGGTTTTGATGCTATATGGGTAGTCGTGGATAGGTTAACTAAAAGTGCTTACTTCATCCCGATTCGTGAGACTTATACGTCTGAGAAAATGTCAGAAGTATACACCAATGAAATCATAGCAAGGCATGGGGTACCGATATCCATTGTGTCAGACAGAGATACTCGGTTTACTTCGAAATTCTGGCGTGAATTCCAAGAACAAATGGGAACTAAATTGTTCCTTAGCACTGCTTACCATCCACAAACGGATGGGCAGAGTGAAAGAACAATACAAACGTTGGGAGATATGCTGCGGGCTTGCATTATTGACTTTGGAGGTAGTTGGGATGTCCATTTACCCTTGGTCGAATTTGCATATAACAATAGCTATCACACGAGTATTAAAATGGCCCCGTATAAGCTATTATATGGCAGAAAATGTCGGACTCCGGTATGTTGGGGAGAAGTGGGTCCACGGGGGCTAGCACCTACCGATATAATCCGAACTACAAATGCGAAAATCGACATAGTTCGGGCACACTTGAAAGCGGCTTAAGACCGGCAAAAGGCATATGCGGATAAAAGAAATAGGCCAATTGAATTTCAGGTTGGCGATATGGTTATGCTAAAAGTTTCCCCATGGAAGGGTATTATTAGATTCAGAAAAAGGGGAAAACTAAGCCCAAGATTTATTGGGCCATTTAGAGTCACTGAACGGGTTGGTAAAGTAGCATATCGTCTTGAATTACCCGAAGAGTTGAGTGGGATACATAACACATTCCACGTGTCACATCTCCGAAAATGTTTGGCCGATGAAACCGCTCATATCCACTACGATGATATTGAGGTGGATAACAGCCTCAACTATGCAGTAAAACCGATTGCGATTTTAGATCGTAAAGAGAAAAGTTTGAGGAACAAGGTGATAAATCAAGTCAAGGTCAAATGGGAGCACAGAAAAGGGTCAGACACTACGTGGGAATCCGAAGAGGAGATGCGACGTCTCCACCCTACATTATTTGGTACGTAATTCGGTTTCGGGGACGAAACCCTTTTTAAGGGGGGTGGACTTGTAACACCCCGAAAATATAAATCCTTATATTAGAAAATTCAAAGAGTTAATAAACAAGAATTTACCAACTAGGAACTTAACCTAGTTAAATTCAAGTCTTGAAATAATACATATTATGGTTAAAACACTTAAACTTAGAGAAAATCATAGTTAAGGGTCTAAACTTGTCAAAAATCGAAAGTTAGTTACTAATTGTAACAAAACCAAACCAAACACACCAAAATTTGTGTGTCTGGTCGATCAAGGAGAAGAGGGGCGAACAGGGGATTCTCCAAACCCTAGCTTCACACTAAAATCTGCAAATTGAAGCCTCAAATCCGTTCCAAATCAAATTCTAAACACAAATTAGCAAACCCCTTGTTGTAAGGATCAAAAGGTATGTAAAATCTTGGTGTTTTGATCCATCACGAATTCTAGGTTAACTTTGAAAAACTGAAATTTAGCCTAGATATGTAATGCATGAATGAATCTTGAAGTAATTTGATGTCTATGGTTAAACCCTAGGTGATTCCTTGTCAAAACCTTGCATCATGTTTGTAAGGTTTGGGGTTTACATGTGGGGAACAAATGAACTGAAGGAAACTTGGTGAATACTAGAGATTTTGACACTTGATCTAGCAAAATCTGAATTAGTGAAGTAATTCAGAAATATTGATGTCAAGATGTGTGTAAAAAAAATTTATTAAATAAAGTGAAATTAGATGTTAAATTTCAAGTCACGAACTTGGTAATGATTGTAGGAGAATCTGACTCGTTAGGTGTTTGTTGAAATGCCTAAGTGAGGAATTAAATGTAAAAATTTGGATAAAAACGCAGATTTGATAATGGTCCATAATGATGTGATTTGGTCATAAAAAGAGTTCTAAACATGTTGTAAACTGAAATTTCTAGGCAAAGAGTCCGGATCGTCAAGCGGACAAGCCGAAGGGAATTCACGGGGAAAGGGCGTGCTCTAAAGGTACGAAATTACCGCTTCGTTACATTAAGATTAATTATTGTTTTTTTATGTCGTAGTATAAAGCATGGTAAACAGGATAGACCATTGTGTCACGAAAGTGACTTTGCATCTTAAACAAGTGAACGGGTCAAAACAAGTGATAAGCATGAAATCTTGCATGTCCTGAATGGTGTGTAAATTCAGCACCCAAACGGGTCAAACAAGTTTTGGTAATAAGCACGAAGCTAGACACTATTACATAATGCATGATTTTACATGACGCGTAAGCCGTGTAGCGAACACATTAAGCAAATTGAGAAACTTTGCTCTTAATATAGGAGTTAAAGTTTAGAAATTTAATGCATGACAAATATCACAAACGACTAAACTTGAAGCCTTGGAATTTAGCTTGTAAGCTAATCCGTAGACATACCCTCATGAGAATAGTTGAGTATTATCATAAGTAAAATATGAGTATGGAAAAATTAGCTCGGTCGCTTAACAATTTATGTGAAAGTAAGTTGTTTTGACGCATGAAAAGAATCAGCAAAACTGCATTTGAAACAAAGGAGTTTAGTACAGGGTACACCGTAAATTACGGTGGTACCGTAATTTACGGTGGCCAGTATACTGCTACGGTGGGATCCTACTGGTTTACGGTAGGTTCCAAATTGTCCAGAAGCCACCGTAACTTACGGTGACACCGTAAGTTACGGTGGAGCCCAGCTTGATGTGATTTTTATTTCAATTTCTTGAATACGTTTTCGGACCTGCTTGAATACGTGAAATTCTAGAATCATAATGCTAATGCTTGTTTAAAATATTTAGTTTTCAGGTACCCAAGTAAAAGGATGATGATCAAGCAATCAAGTCGAACCGAACACACACAATATAACGCTTCCGCACTTGATTTTTTGTTTTGTTACTATGTAAACACTTGTAGTTTTACCTTGAATATCGTTTGGTAGGTTAAACATGTGAATGTTGTAACTAGTTGGTTTTCAAATCTTGAAAGTTTTTGTAAACTCTGAAGTTTTGGCACGAAATGTAAGGTTCTATCTTATAAAATTTAGTATTATAAACTGGGTCTTACACACAGAATCATACAAGTTCCAATAATCAATTAGTCTTACATCAGATACAGTCTACCTACGCAAGAGACATCAATTAGTTTGAGCAAATAGAAAGGATCTTTAAATTACCTAAATACCTAATTTCATGAACTAAACTCTATGCAATTTTAATTATCAACAATTTTCATCAGCAATTTTAAAACAGAGATCTTGTACCTGATAGAAGACAATTGACAGCAGAGCTCTATGAAAACACTACATGTAATGAAAAACCCCAAATTAGAACCCTAATTTCTAAAATACAGCAAATTACCACAAATATTAAAGGATTACATACCAAGATTTGGCCCTTTTGAGTACACTTGATGAAGAAACACTAGATAAACGACCGGGATCGAAATATCTAGGGGGTTTGGATCTGCATAAAAGGGGTTTGTTCTCTCTCGTTTGATTCGATGTTACCGATCTTCCTCTCCGAACTCTGCAAAACAAAGCACCGTTAGCCTCGTCAAGGGGAGAAAGGGGGTTCTCTCCTTGACCCGACTCCGGCGTGAGAATAAGTATGTGTTTATGAAGAAGAAGAAGAAGTATTGAAGAAGTGTGTGTAACTTGAATTTCATATCTGAATTGTTCTCTTATTTATAGCCGAGAGTTTTGGGAAGGAAAACCCGTTTAGTGAAATGTTGACGGAAGATGCTAACCCCGTAAGCGGTTACATTTCCTTCCGTTAAGCTTCTTGATTCGACGTGAGTGCACACGGATCGTGGTTTAGATCTATGGCTAGGGATTTGCCACGTGGAAAGTGATCAAGTGGAGGTTTCTCTCCAATTACATGCTATCATCATGATTTTTAGAGACGCCTAAGGTGCCGACACGTGTCCAGACGGTTGTAACCGTTTAGTGGTGCACGATTGGGTCTTTCTAGAAGATTACTGCTGTAATCTGGTGTGACTCCTTATCGTGTGGAGTCGGCTGAATAAATAAATCCCAAGTCTGGGTATTATCCAGCGGGAGATGCTTATCTCAGGAATTTCATCCTTCGTTTATGGAGGAAAGCGCAAGGCTTTATGATGCGCAAGTGTTACTTGCTATCTGACTTTTTAAGCCTTCTTTGTAGAACCAATGCGCGGCCGCGCAAGGTAAAAAGAGTTGGAAGACGGGGTTGTGGTATAGTTCCAAGTACCTATTATGAGGTTTTTGGGACCTTACCCCTTCACTTGAGGAACATCCTCTTCTTCTAAACCTGGCAGCACACACCAAAACCTCACAAATCAACACAGTCCGAAGCGTTTGTATTCACTCTTTCTTAAAATACAACGGATCTATTCAATATTTCAAACCTATAATAAAAAAATCAACAGTTAGGTCAAAAATAAAGCTCAAATCCTTAAGCTAATTAGAATCTATACTCTTAAATCAGTTAAATCTATTCAAAATAAATACCTCAAAACATCAAAATAAGTGCAAACACACTTAAATCAGTTAAATCTATTCAAAATTTCAATCATATTTTCATAAATCAACTATTAGATTAAACACAAATCTTGCATCAAACACAAATCTTGATCCACCCACCTGCAAGTTTAATCATAAACCCAACTTTTTGTTCAAATTTTGAGTCATATCCAAAACTTTTTGTGCCCTTGAATTCATAAAATTTTGAGTTATTGAAACTCAACACCTTCTAAAATAGTAAAAAAATCATCACATATCCAAAACTTGGACTAATAATCAAGAAAAATAAATCAATAATGTGCCCTTGAATTCATAAAATTATCTAAATTACCAAAAATCCCCTGAAGCACCAGCTATGTAGGTTTTTCTGATGCAAGCAATCTTGTTAATCCTCTTCGGCTCCTGCAGTGGACATCAATACCAGAGTGGTTAGTTTATTCGGATGCAAACTCAAGGTATTCATGTAAATTACAATGGTCATTATAGTCAATCTTTATATTTTCAAGTTTGGGGGGAAAAGGCATATGAACCATACTTTAAGAATCAACTGGAGTTTTCATTCATCGAACATATCTAAGTTACTGTTCTACATCTACAAATCAAAATAAAATTAACATGAGCAAAAATCCCTAACAATTTCATAAAACAACAAAAACCCAAACCAAAGGCAATCATAAACAATCAATAAAACAACAAAAATTAAAAACATTGTGAAGAAAATTAATAAACCTGCCTGTTAGAAACAAAACCACGCGTGTATTGAAATCAAGGAATGGAAAAAAAACAAATCTTGAAACAAATCTCTACTTCCTCTCACAATGTACTACACAAAAATCGTTTACAAAAGTCAATTATAAAATATTTTAGAAAAAAATAAATTAAAAATGATATTGTACCTCTTCGTGACCGGCAAGGTTGACTTTCTCCTTTTTGAAAACAGAGGTTTCGAAATCGAGAGACACCGGCGACTTGGTGATCGTCGGAGATGCAACCATACGAGCTCCCATAACGGAGACAGAGGTCATGTTGGATGGAAATACGCAAGCGTGGAGTGATTTGAAGGAGGTTTTGGATGAGAGAAAGGTTGTGGTGAAACCTAGGGTTTTGAGTGTCGGAGATGGTGAAGAGGAGGTGGTAGGTGGGACGGAGGAGAAGGTGGTTGCGATGGCGGTCGTCATTTAAACTCTTCACGGTGCTCTTCTTTTTCTCTGTAAATTGTAAATGATTAGGTGTATGTTTTAAGAGAGAGGGAGGTATTGAAATTTGAAACTGGAGCCATATTTTGAAATTTGAAATTGAGCCATATTTTGAAATTTGAATTATGTATTATATCTATACTATCTATTAATATATTAATATATATATATATATATATATATTAACATTTTAAATTGTGATTTATGACATAAGCGGAATCTATGTGGCATAGCTAATATGTTGACACGTAGGCAAAATTAGGTCATCCTCTAAGCTCCTTTAATAGAAAGTATAAATATGATGACATTGGTTTTTACTGTAAACGCATCGTTTATCATATCTTTATATCATGGTCCTTATTTATCCACGTATCACACCTTCTAGACTTGTACTAATTATTGCACTTTTACACTGTGTGTGTGTGTGTGAATTATTAGTGTTACTATTTATAGCTTTGCCATTACTGGCCTACCACTATTTTGTATGATTTTGCATAGAGAGAACATATGAAAATAATGCTTGTGATTGATACAATTGAAAAGTAATGATGTGTTCCATAGTATATATTTATTTGGCAACTTTAATCACATGGTATATTAGCTTTAATATGGATCCAACAAAAGAAAATATTCGTCTTCTACAGTCTACACTACCTTTTTACAATAGTTTGATTAAAAACAAAGATTAAATATCATTACGCTACACGTCATCAACTAATTAATTAATTATTGGTTTGTACATACAGACTACGTGTGGTGGGTGTTACCCCCATTGCCACCTCAGTACTTGAAGGCGCCAAGCACCATTCCTGTGTGAACGTTAAAGGTGCCGCCGCCATTGGTTAACATGCGTGATCACAGGTTTAACTAAAGAACGTTTCGTGAGAAAAAGTTTGATAAAAATATAAGAAGACGGATCGTTCTAAGGCATCGGTTCAGATCATCGGGAAGCGCACTAGCAAGATGACAAAGCATAATCTCTTAATAACTAATCAGGGCCCAGCGGGGTAATAGACGAGATAGCGACATTCATACCAATATCGGTCCAGTCGTCCAGATGGAGACCATCAGAAGGGTTGTTGTCCTCAGCCAAAGGACCGAGAACAAGCATAAACTTGAGTATGTATTCCCATGCCATCAGCTATTATTAAAGAAGGGAGATTCTTGAGTGTTATTGACTCAATTATTATTTTTTTTCTTTATTGGTGTTATCAGTGGGGCCTGAACTCACATGATTAAAGAGATGTTATTTGTATCTGGTAATTCCAAAACTAAAAAAAAATGGTCGCTCATATAACCATATAAATAATAATTTATGCAAAACATCAAATTACACATTATAAGCATCAAATACGAAGAAAAACATACACACATAGATTATAACTTGTTTAATTTAGAGTAAATTACAAGTTTTGTCCTTTATGTTTACATCAAATTTCAGGCGCTGTCCTTTAGCGCAAAAGTTGACAGGCGGTGTCCTTTACCTTTCAAAATCTTGCACATTTTGTCCTTTAGACCAAACTCAGTTAGATTTTTTTGTTAAATCTGGTCATGTGCCTTGCACATGAGGGTACTGTTGTCATTTCATTTTCTAGGGACTATTGTGTAAAACAAATTATGTTTAGGGACTAATTTGCAATAAAATAAAAAATAAAAAAAATATAATATCTCTCCCTCTCTCAAACCTAACCTGAAAGTCCCTCTCTCTCTCTAAACTTAAGGTCCATCTCTCTCTCTCTTTTCTCTCTCTAAGACAATCTGAAGGGGGGACGACAGGTACCCATCTCTCTCTTCTCTCTCTCTCTCTCTAACACAATCGGCAGTGAAGGGTGGTTGTGGTGGTGGGTTAGGGGCGGTGGTGGGTGATTTAATGGTGGGTGAAGGTGAGGGGGTGGTTGTGGTGGTGGGTTAGGTGCGGCGGCAGTGGGTGATTTGGTTGCGGTGGCGTTGGGTGGAGGTGTAAGGGTGATTGTGGTGGTGGGTTAGGTGCGGCGGCAATGGGTGATTTGGTTGCGGCGGCGTTGGGTGGTGTGTGGAAGTGAAGGGGCGGTTGTGGTGGTGGGTTAGGTGCGGCGTCGTTGGGTGGTGGGTTAGGTGCGGCGTCGTTGTGTGGTGGGTGGAGGTGAAGGGGTGGTTGTGGTGGTGGGTTAGGTGCGGCGACGGTGGGATGTTGTGATCGACGGCGGTGAGTGATTTGCCTGGTTTTTTTTTTTTGGCCACAAAACACCATTGAGATGTATGTTTGAGCTCACTTCAATTATGACCAGCTTCTAGCTTCTTTCTGGTACTTCAATTATGACCAGCTTCTTTGTGGTACTTCAATTATGACCAGCTTCAATTATGTTTGAAATATATTTTGTTTTGTTTTGGGGTTTTGATCTGCACAAGTTTTTGGGCTGAATTTGGTAATTGTTTTGGGGTTTTGATCTGTGCAAATCAATATTTTATTTTGAGATAAAAAAGTGCAAATTTGGTCTGATTGTATGGTGGTTGTAGACGATGAAGGATGGTAGTGGTGGTGGTGGAGGTGGAGGATGGTGGTGATAGGTGGTTCCTAATTTCAGAAATAAATAAATATATATATATATATATATATATATGGTTATGAAAATAATATCTTAAATTATTTTGTTTTATTTTTACGTAATAGCCCCTTGATATAATTTATCTTACACAATAACCCCTTGAATGCTGAAATTACAATAGTACCCTCATGTGCCTTGCACATGACTAGATTTAACCAAAAAATCTAACTGGGTTTGGCCTAAAGGACAAAACGTGCAAGATTTTGAAAGGTAAAGGACACCGCCTGTCAACTTTTGCGCTAAAGGACAGCGCCTGAAATTTGATGCAAACATAAAGGACAAAACTTGTAATTTACTCTTTAATTTATTTAATCCAAACAAAAGAAACACCAAGGACCTCAAATTTATGCATTGTTTCCAAAATCCTCAATAGCTAATGACAAAATAAAATCAACCTTCAAACACACAACTGTTTGACACAACCCGAAATTTAAAACCTTATTGGATGATCAAGATATCATATTCCACAACTTTACTCATTCTTTCCAGATTGTGATGCTAGCTGCTCTCGAAATTCTTTCCCGGTTTTAAACAGAACCCCGTGGATTTCTTCAAAATGAGGCGCAGTTGCACTCTTTGTATCTTCAACCCACTGAAGAACTTTCTTGTAAGGACTTAAGATCCGATCACGAAGCTCCTTGCTCAGAAGCTGTAAACTCATGTCATTTTGTGTTTAGATGCAAGATTATCCAAAAAGACAGAGTTGACAAGTTTTTATATCATTACCTGATCAAGTTCCATGACTTCAGATACTAAGTTAAGATCAGCAATTGATGGTTGAGATCTTCCAACCAAAAATGGTCCATCTTTTAGCCAAAAAGTTTCTAATACAGTCAACGCTTTCTCAAGCGTCTTCTCAGCTTCATCGGCCGCTTGAGGGTTTGATGGGACGCCATTTAGTGGTAACATGACATTGTTTATAATAACTCCAACTGAATTCCAAAGCATAAAACCGAGCATATGATGAAACCATTCAACTAAAGTATATTATAAGTTGGAAATTCAGATTAATATGATTATATCACCTGACCCACGGCGTAAATTGGCATGATGCCAGTCTAGAACAGAGTGGACCTTGGCTCTTTCAATAAGATCACTAGGATACCTATAATGTATAGATATAAAGTAAATATCCATATTACATCAAGAACATTTTTTATGGTAGTTCAGATTTTGTATAGAGAATGGAAGGAGAAGAAAGACGACTCACCAGTGACTAGCCACTCCCGGGTACTTACAAGCTAAGTGTATAAGAATCGCGTGACTGCAGAAGCACACCAATTAACTTAAACCAAAAACCCAAGTAACATAAAACCTTAAATACAAGTAACATAATCCTAAACCCTGAACCTTAAATCATATATAGAAGGATTTGAAAACGAGAAGAAGCAAAAACCTCTCAAAAAGTGTAAAATCTCCATCAACTATTGTTGGAACTTGACACATGGGATTTATCACTGCATAAAACAAGATCAATGAACATACTTATTTGTTGTTAGAAATTATTTTCTTCATACATATTAAACTAAACAAACCTTTATATTCAGGGGTGTGTTGCTCGCCCTTCAAGATATTAATGGTGATTTCCTCAAACTCTATCCCATTCATCCTTTATATAACACACAAGAAACAAACACTCACATTAGAAAAGATTCAACATATATAGTTACTAAATATATAATATATCAACTACAGAAAGAAAGAACATAGGGATGATGATAAATTAATTACTTGCAGAAGATGAGAATTGCACGAGACGGTTGGGACATTCGATCACAGTATACTTTCAGCGTCATTTTTCTTTCAGGAATCTAATCAAACTTCAAGTCTTTTGAGTTTTTAGGGTGGAGATGAACAAGGGCATCTGGTTTGCTTATATATGCCAAGACAAGATATATGATCACATGGTTTTTTTAATGTAAACACATCGAATATCATATCTTTCTATCATGGTCCTCATTAATCCACGCATCACACCTTCTAGACTTGTGCTAATTATTGCACTTTTCCCCTGACCCGCCAATTTGTGTGTGTGTGTGAACTCCAAGTGGTCACATTTTATTCTTTGTACCTTTAGACACTTACTAGCCAACCACTTTTTTGTATGATTTTGCATCTAGAGAGCATAACTATTTTCTCAACATTCGGTGTCGGTTTACTTTATAATGTGTATAGCTACTTGGACTCCTAGCTTTAAGAGGGTGTTTGAGGTTGAGTTTTGAAAATAGATTATGTGTTTTGAATAATCAGAATCAGATAGTTAAACTGTAACAAAACATGATGTTGAAAGATAGTGTTTGGATTTGATTATGTTGTTTGATATCACAATAATCAGATAATCAATTATTTGAGCGTTTGGCAAATATATATCTAAAAAAATAAACAAGTGAAAATCCCTTTCTAAATGCAAATAATCAATATTTGGAAAACTGCGTTTTGTAACTTTCTAAACGCAAATAATCAATTTTTAAATTTTTTTTACCCAAACACTCAAAACTGATTATTTATCTATAATACTATATTAAGAGAACTGAGTTTTCTACCCTTGTCGTAATTTTGCCTAGGTACAAATCTTGTAGCACCATATACAAATGAAGCAAGCCATTTTAGAGGGGGGAAACTTGGACATTGTCCAAACTTTTAAGACACTTTGAGCGCAATCTAGACATTTCATCCATGGAATCTATGACCACTTATGTCTTACATTAATTGAATTAAATTAAGAAATTAAATAAAAGTTTTATAATAATTAAAGGAATTAAATGATTAAATTAAAGGTTAGGCATGCAACCTATGGGATTTTCATGATTTAATAGTATGTATAAATATAAATAATCTATACTTTTATACTACCTTATTAAGAGAACTTGGATTTTTACCCTTTTGGTAATTTTACATTGTGTCCATCATTTTGAAGCAACATGTACAAGAGAGGCAAACTATTTTAGAGGAGGTAAACTTGCGCATTTCCCAAAAATTTAAGACACTTTTGGGGCATTTTAGTGATTTCGGCACCTTTGTAACCTATAATTAATAGATAAATATATAAAATTAATATTTTGTGATTATCAGATAAATATATAAAATTAATAATATTTCAAACATATATTTATATAACAAGTGATCAAAACCAAACTCCTCGTGGAGTTGAAAACTCAAATAAATCAATAAATAAACATATAATTGGAATTAACTCTTTTTGTTGAATGCAATGTCACTTAATAATCTGTTTCATTTTATCAAGTGTCGTAACCGATCTTGCTTAAATGGCTATCATTGAGAATCAAATAAATCGTTATAACCACTTTGATGAAAGTTTTTTATATATATAAAAAAGAAACACACCGTCATGTGAATCAATTCAGTTTGAAATGGTTCTAAAATCATCATCGAACCAAACCTGCAAATGTTGCATCTTCTGGAAAAAGTAACCTCCATGACTGGATAACATCACAAATCTTGTTAACTCAACGATATCTAATCAAGACATCTTCGAATTGGAGCACCGCCGCAATTGTGTGAAGTCATCTGAGCTATCACATCAGATCCAACCACAACCTTCATCTTTGCTTGCAAGTTTAACACAACCGCTAGCACTATCGTTCCCATTTTCGGGATTCAACGGCCACCATCTTCCATTCAGAGACCAATCAGAAGTGCTCTCATCTCAGTTAAGCTGGAAAAGACAACATGGCAACCAAATGCAACCGCCACCTCAAGCCTTTGTCTATCTCGTCTTCTGAATGCCCATCCTTTTTACAATCAGATAAAAGATATTACATAGACCTTTTAGAATCATCAATGGGTTAGACAGATTTTGTTTTCTGTAGCCGATAACTTAGTTCCATTTTAGAGAAGTCAGGTACATCAACAGCGCCCACTATATTCAAAACAAAAAGGTACACAAATAATTTGTATTGCATGCGTTAACATTCATAATACGCAGGTACCACTGAAACAACAACCCCACAAGTCAAGGATGATAACAAAGGGAAAAGTACGGCTTCCACTGAACCATCCTTAAGTGATTGTCATCAACCAAAGGATTCACCAACAAATCAAAAGAAAAACAACCCACCTGGTACACCCACAACAACTTTCACTATTCATATAGTTTTCGATGTATACACAGTCCATGTTATTTGTATTAACAAAAAAAATGGTTTCTTAGCAACATCCATGCACACATACAACATAATCAAAGAAATAGAGAAGACCCATGGATGTCTTGGTACGACGTCTACACCACTAAACACCCCAGCTCACCAGCAAAATAACAAACAAGACGATTGGGAGGATGATGAACGGTGGACAACCAGTGTGGACGAAATCAAGGAGAAATTCAAACCTTATTTAAATTGATCATACTATCTCGTTCGACGTGGTTACTATGGTCCCCCAATTTAAAATAATTTGTCAATGACTTTCAGACGACCTTTTCTTCTTACCTTTAAGCATTTTAGTATTTTTTGGGCCATTTGGCCAGAAATCAAATGATCACTTTTTTATACAAACAAACTGGGAAGTCCATATTAAAAAATCAAATAAATAAACAAGCCTACTACTAAAGTAGTAAAAAACAAACAAATAACGAAATGAAAAAAGAAACATGTGGTCCTGATAATGATTTCCACTTCCATTATCTTGTTTACCAACTATTGTATTCTTGGGTTTTATGTCAGTTATGCAATTCATGAATTGATATATTAATGATACTACCACAATACTTTAAAAGATAAACCAGGTGAAACAAACCATGCAAACTGCAGGCCAACAACGATTACACCTTAACTTCAGGTTTCATTTATGATACTGATTTCCAATTAATTTTATTCAATCCTAGGTGATATGCTATTTGTTCTTTCATCCAACCATTGTTACGCATTTCACGTTAGTTTATCATAAGTCACATGTTTCATTTTGTAAGATAAGAGTGACATGTTGGGTTTTGTAACTAACAAACTTCATGCTTAAAAGTCAACATTTATAATACATATCATAAATGAATATGATATTAGTCGGGATACCCGCCACAACGTGCGGGCTTTCCCACTAGTAATTTCAAAACTCAATAATCTAAAAATCTCCTTCAAAACTCAACCCCAAACACCCTCTAAGTGGCTTTCAGACAGTACTGGTTTGGTTTTTTACGGTACCGATGTGATACTCGCACTTGATATAGCAATTATGTTTTTTATATGTTGGAACTAATCTTGTCGATACTCAAAAGTTGGAGGTTGCTAAATGATTTAGTTTATTTTAATAGAAAGATTTAAGATTTATATTAGCATTATTTTATTATTATTGAGTTTCCTAATTCCAGCCTAGTATGATTTTTGGGCATTAAGGTTTGTTTAGGCTATACGGTATGGGGGACATCCCGGGTCCGTCGAGCCATGGCGCCGCCCCTCCACACCATTTCCGCTGGTCCGTCGACGTCGTCACCGTCGGCCCCTAGACGTTCAAGCCGTGCCTCATTCTCTCTCTCTTCTTCTTTATACACACATACATATACATACATACATATATATGTGCAAAATATGTCCTCTATTTTTGAAGATGAGGAACAGAGTGAGAAAATTGAATCCAGAGTGCTTTGATTTATGCCTGTTAGGATCAAATCCGATAGCGAAGATCGAACCGAATCGCTGATTTGAGCTGGAATGAAAGGATTCATGGTGTTTTCTTGTATGATTTTTGGAGAAGATGAAAACAGGGGAAGATAGGGTGCTCTGTTTTGGCTTTGAAGTTATTGATGGAGGAGAAGAGTTAAGAGTTGAATGATGATTTAGGAGCCTGGATTTGTTTTAGTATTTAAAAAAAAAAATCGGGGGAGACCCATCCTTCATTTCCTTTGGTCCATCCTTGGAGGGGCATTCTCCTTGCATGTTGACGTGGCGATGACGTGGAGGGGCATCCTCCAAGGATTTTTCTCCTCCACGCCGAGTAGCCTTAGTATAGAGAGGAATTATAGTTTAGGTTTATTTACCTTCAGTTTTAATAAAAAAGTTTTTACTTGTTAGGGTGGAAGGAGTGCTCCCCAAATAGGGAGTGGTAAACTTTTCTCTTAACCAATAATATCATGTCATGTCAACTCCTCACTTCCCTCCTCATTTTACATTCAATCATTAGGGGTGCTCAAACACATGAAGAGTGGTAAACAATATAAATTTGTGAGGGGTTGGGGGCCACCATTAACCCCCTCTCCCTCCCACCTCTCTCTTCTTCCCCACTCGGCGACTACTCACCATTTTTGTCCCTCACCATTCACCGAAGATTGGTTACCGAAGGGCTTGCGGCACCTTGTTGCGCGGTAAGCTTAAGGCACCGAAGGGTTCCCCGAACCCACTCCTTCCGCCCATAGGCCATGTTTTGGATTGAGTTTGGAAAACTTTTTAGAAAAGTCAATAAGTCATAATGGAGTGATTTATTGATTTTTCTCTCACATACATTCACAATATCAAACATCTTTTAACTTTTGGAAAAGTCAATAAACTAATAAATAACTATAATAAGTAATCCTAAACGCCATCTTAAATTTTGATTTTATTAAAGAAAACTTGATTTTCAACAATTGGTATCAGAGCGCGTGAAGTTGAGATATTTGTTATCGGCTATCAAATAGAAACACTATGAAGTTAATTCCGAAGGGTGGTAAACGCAAAAGTCGGATCACAACTAACTATAACCGTTGGGTGCAAAAGTCAAAAGATTGCAATTTTAAATTCAATAAAATAATTTGATTGTGTGGGTCTTCTAGGTAGTAGAATATTTGAAAAGAAGAAGCTTTTATTGTTATGTTGGTGTGACGTCGAACAAATAAAGACGCAAGGCAAAGCTTTACTTTTGTTTGATAAAGAAAAATGAGTTACGAATTTAAAAAAAAAAAGGTGCTACACCTGGAACCATCCAAAGTGTAGGGTGAAACTTTTTTAATGAAAACGTTATAGCCAAATTAGAATGAGGTGAACCAAAAACGGATCGTGTGTCACCCAACTAAGTTAACACGTAGTTATTTGAACCCTCCACTATATTGGTATTTGTATAATATACAAAGGGGGACGAAAACGATACATAGGGAAGCTGCTGCCATACGGGGATACCAACCAAGAGGCTGCTGGACGATTTTTAGAAAGAGGCTATACGGATCAAATCTAAAAGGTTAAAAGATCAAGAATTGAGTCGGTAGGGAAACAAGTTATTGTTCGGTTTGTTTTACTTTGTGTTTCAAACTTGATACTATGTTTGTTTAAAACTTGTTTCGTATTCTCCATTATTATCATTGGCTAGTTCGTTTATCTACCCGGGTTTGTGATTATTATTCGTTGTTTATTGGTAATTACTCGATATTTGGTAATTTATTGATTGAATTAATATTAAAGTAAAAGACCTAATAATATTTGACTAGATGTGTGTGTGCAATTTATTCTAATTTATTGCCATATTATCGTTCCTTATGTGTCTTTGTGAATGTCTTTTATGCATAGATGCATGTTAGGTTATGTAACAACCCGCACGTTCATGCGTTGTTACTACTCGTTATACTCGTTACGCCTAGCACCAGAGATTCGGATCATAATGTAGCCATATCGCATATATCGCTAAATCGCAGTATTTTCGCAAATTTCGCATACTTTATCGCTATCACATCACATTGTACTTGCTGACAACCACGAAGATGTCAAGTGAGGACCAATTCTACCCTCCTTGATAGCCGTGATGTGTCGTAGTGCAACTCAATACTCAAAAACGCACTCTCAGACACGCGTAACTCGATTATCGCAGGATTTGAAATATGGATATGTATATACGACCCTACGTGACTAATTATAATAAATATATGAAAATGTGGATGAAAATGTGTAACCAAAACTATCGCAAAGCTTAACGACCGAAACGAAACGCCGAAATACAACTCGACGGATACCACCGATTGACTGACCGCTCGATTGGATGACCATCCGATCGGATTGCCGTCCGATCGGATTGCCACCCGATCGAGGTGTCACTGAATCGGACAGCCATCTGATCCGATGCACTGCACCACCTCCTCCCCACTTCAGCTATAAATAGCACTTGTCACATCACTTGAACAGTGATGTGACAGTTCTCACTCGACCAACACGCTTTGGGGCTATTCCCTCTCGATTTCTCACGATTCTTGTAAGTCTTCAACCTAAATCTTGAACTTCTATGATCTACGCACACTTCTTCATCTTTTTCACCTTCGAATATTAACTTTTAACCGTGAAATTAGTGGATTTGGGATGTTCTAGGATGATGTTATCATGGAGTTCTTATGAACTTCAAGCTTTGGCCTCATTCCACCAAGAACAACTCAGATATGAAGGATTTCCACAAGATAAAACAATGTTTTCGCATAGATCCACACCCATTCACGGTTAAAAGGATTGAAAGATGGTTTTCCAACTTTCTTTCAACTCTTTTACACTCAATGCACTCAAGATCGATAGAATCGGAGCTTGTACCGACCTTCTACTCATTCTTAGTGTCGTGTTGGTTCAAGATCTAGTTTCTAACAACGAGACGACCGATTTTGGGTTAACCAAGAACGACCGTCACGAACCAGTAAACCGGTCAGATTTGGGTGATTCCTGTCCGATCGGGTCCCTTGGTTCGTGATGGGGTTTCTGTTGTTTAGCACGTCACAACACCGTCTCGATCAAAACCGCCAAAAACCTTCAAGCTAATCAAGTGCCAAGGACGACTAGATCATTTGGACCGACTACCGTCCGATCGGACAATCATCCGATCGGACAGGACAGTCATCCGATCGGACAGGCCATCATCCGAACGACCAGGACAGTCATCCGATCGGACCGCCATCCGATCGGATTGCACCTTGGGTCCCACACTTGACTTAGTTTCGACAATTTGGAGTTGAACATTGAACGGACTGTTGTCCGATCGGATTGCCACCTGATCGGACTCCCACCCAACCATGTGGTGTTTAGACTTCAACACTTAAACAATTTTCAACGTATTCACTACAAACGGATTGTCACCTGATCGGACTACACTCCGATTGAGTGACAAACTGTTGTGAACTTGTTTCCACTAAAGTGTCCACCAATCGGGTTAGCACCCGATCGAACAGCCGTTCGATCGACCGACCTGAAAGGATGAGATACTTGTCACACCACGATACTTTCACGTATTACCGGTGGGCCCGGTGGGGAGTATCGTGACGTAGTTGATATCATCATAGTCAAACAACACAATATAAATGCATAGCGAAAGCAAAAGAGATGAATCACATTACAAACCGAATAAATAGTAATATCAAGTATTACAATGGACTGTAAAGGATCCACATGCGGATCAAAAGATAAATAAGATCATTGTTCAACAGAATTTAGCATATAGAGCTTGCGAGACTTAATTAATGATGCCAGGAGTAGCCAACCTATTTCGTCTAGTACCTGCACTTAGCCTTTTTGGAAAATACGTCAGTTTACACTGGTAAATACAATTAACTGACTCATTTTTGAAAATGTTTTAGAAAATTGATTTGAATGCATATGGCATAAAAGTTCTTTTATAACTTGGGACAATTATTAAAAATAATCTTGTATACAGTTTTACTTATTTGTCGTCAGTCAAGATTAACTGACACGCCACAGGTATAATGCCCATAAGGTTGATTCATTTAAGTGGATTACCAGTTTTTATATAATGCAACTGTCAGGTGTACGCCTACACCCCGTGCTTAGGTCGTGGCCATTTCTTTGAATGATGCCAAGGATATCCGGGACATGGTCATTTAACCCCCAAAGGCCATACACCAAATAATACAGATTAAAACGAGTTATGTAAATACATCAATCACAATACGATTTAAATGACTACACACCCGACCAAGCGGTATTTTTATAATACCGTATCCCAAGCCCGTATAAGGAAAATAAGTTAAGAGTATTTACCTAAGCTAAATATAAATTCAATCCCAGCCATATATCAAATCAGCAAGTACAGATAGCTTTTACTGGGCTCCTAAATCTGGAACGAAGGTTTTTAATAACCTGTTAGATTCCTAACGGGTCTTTAATTAAGTCTAAACTTAGACCGATTAGTTTTAAAAAGAAGATACAGTTCAAAACGCATGATTATGCGAAGATCGGATTAGAATGTGGTTTAGACCCGACAAGCTTGTATACTTGTTTATTATGGGTAAACTAAACACATTCTGGATTTTGAGATAAAAATGTTAAGGTTTGACCCGTTTCGGCTAATTTATGCAAACTAGTTACAAAAGCTGATCCGAACGCGAAAAGTGCGTAACGGGTAACCAAATGAGTCATGAACAGGTTTCCTAAGTTAATATGCCTTAAATATGTTGTGATATCAGTAGGATACCTTCCATTATGCCCAAAACGAATTTAAACTCAAATTTAACCCCGGAGGGGTATTTTGGTCATTTTAAAGGTTATAAAAGAGTTTATATATTAATCTGAGTTTCAGGTCTGATATAATCAGTAAAAATACTTGCTTTAATAAGTTATATCAGTATGGTATTACATATATGTGAAATTTATTAGTTATAACCAAACTATACACCGAAGGGGCATTTTGGTAATCTCACATAAGCTTTAAAGGTCCAAATTTAGAATTCTGAGTTTAAAACTTTTGCCTCCTGTTTAATAATGAAAATTTACTTAAAACATCAGTAGGTATCAAACCTTATATGTTAAAAATGGTTTTAACTTATATTATGCGTTAAAAACACGTAAAAGGCGATTTTAAGCGATTTCCGGGTTTCATAAGAAAAGCTGATATTTTTATCATTCCAGAAAGCTTAAAATGTTTTATTTATCATATAAAATCAGTAGCAAAAAGTTTGGTATCAAAATGATTTGTAAAACTCATTTTATAGGACAAAAGGGCAAAACCGGCAATTACCGAATTTAAAACTAGAACCCTATGTTATGCTCAGCCTAAAAATAAATAAAAATCTTTAAAAATCCCAAAATATTATTTTATATCAGTAGGTAAAAAGTTTGGTATCAAAAATTGGTTTTAGATAGGATATACGCTAATTATGCCGTTTAATTAATAAAAAGATTTTCATTTACGCTAATGAGCATAACTCCTAATCTAGACCTCAAACTGATGTCAAATTTTAGGGACAAGTTTATAAATCAGTAATGAAGATTATTGTCCTCTCACATTTTCAAAATTCCCATTTTAGGGTCAAAAGGGCATAATGGTCAACATTTAAGCATATAACGGAAACATGTAAATGAATAGGATAACTAAGGATCCTAGTTGTATAACCTCAGAGGGTACACTAACCTATAACATGGTCCTAAAGGAATCCTAAGGCATATCTAAACTAAGCTAAATCGGGTCAGAACTGAAAGTCAAAGCAAAAGTTAACTTTTGCGACTTTCGGTTCCGAACCGAGCCTGTACTTAGAATTGTCGGGTTGAACATGCTTAGAAATGTTCAACTAATATTTACCAAGTTATTTAAAGTGAGAAAACTGATTTTATGGCTTCTATATTAATAGTTATGAATTTAATTTAAAACTAACCCGTTTGACTTTTATTTGACCCGACAATTTAACTAAGTAAACGTGGTAATTAGGAGGTGCCCTTTTGAGGGTTAAACACCTACCTAATTACGGTCACGTAGCCATGTTCGTTGCGAACAATGGCTCAACCGTTTAAAAGTCAAAGCGTTTATTGAAAACGCTTGACTTTTTGGCTATAAACGCTAAATAATATTAACTAAGCACGAAGGAACACTTACGAAGGGTCCAAAGGACTGAATGGAGGTTCCCACAAGTTTAGAATCCTCCTTGAATCAGAGAACAAGATTAGAATGGAAGAGGTGCAAGTTGGAATGAAGTGGGGAATGGGTATTTATAGGTTTTTGAGAACCGTTAGGATCGTTCCTCAATGACCGTGCTTAAATCTGGATCGTACACATCATGCCCATTGTTTTCCAATACTATGGGTGCCCATAATGGCCCATAGACTTGATAAATGAGAGTATGGAAACCATTTTTAGCAAAACCAGCAGCTGGAACTTGTTTTTTGCATCTATGTACTCTACGTGGCCCGCGTAGGGAACCCAAGGAGGCTTCGCGGCCTGCCTAAAGGTCCAGACCAGCAGACAGTTTCCAGAATATGCAGTTTCAGTCCCTGAACTATGTTAAATGTCATTCCTGACTTATTTAAGGCCCGTTAACCTCGTTTCAAGGCTCCACAATGATGCCTAAACATAGGGAACATGAAACATGCTCACAAACATGTTGGATGTCGGCTCGTTTGGTCGTACGGTCACGTTGTTCATCTAATTACGACGAAACACGAACGGACGCGAAAAACGATCCAAATTACGCGACGAATGTAATTTTATCAAGCCAAACACTAAAATAAAATATTTTAGTGGTTACATAAATTTTTGGGTGTCCGGAGATATTCAGAATGTGAGATATGCGTGAAAATGCAAACTTGTGCACTTTTGACACTTTTGGTCCCTGATGACGTAAAAGTTTATTTTTGCGCACGAAACACCTCTAAGCCTATTTCTAAGCTAGGTAAGGCATAATTAGGGCATGTTTAACTCATGGTCATATTCCGGAAGGTCCGTTACCATACGGATCGACATACTTTTACAGTTTGACGCAATTAGTCCTTTAATCGCACAAAGTAGCACGAAATGTCGTTTAATGACATCCAAGCCTTCCAGGGCCCATATTGATCTCTCCCAAGAATATAATTAAATATTACTATGCTCCTGTTCGCTTAAATGGTCACTGAAAGGCGCAGATTCAAAAGTTGATGCTTTAGGTCCCTCTATTGCGCAAACTTGCGCATCTCATTATTTAATAGCATTGAAGCCTCATCTTAATCCATATTAGGCATTCTTGAAAGTATCATTAAACATCATGATTCTTCGGGCTTGCTAAAAGGTCATTCAGAGGTATAAGTAAACATATTGACACTTTTAGTCCCTCTAACTTGCAAAGTTGCGCGTAACCTTGCTTATAGGCATAGAAACCTTAGACGGCCAATATTTGGCATTCCCGAGAGTATAATCAAATATCATGAAGCTCCCAGTTTGTTAAAAGGTCACTTAGAGGTAAGAATTAACATGTTGACGCTTTTAACCCTTTATTGCGCAACCTTTCAATTAATTACGTAAACGGCTACACTTGATCAACAAGTGGCTCATTTGTGAATATAACTATCGTGAGAGGTTATTTAGAAACTTATTTTAGGTATGCTAACACTTACAATCCTTTCATAATCAAAGTTTTTGATTTTTTGAAAAATTCATCCCTTAAATTCAATGTTTGACTTCATTAGGGTTTATTACACGTGTCAGTACATCATTAGGCGTGATTTTACGAGGTGTTACATCCTCACCCCCTTAAAAGAAATCTTGACCTCGAGATTTGCTAAAATGCTGGAAGTTCTTTTTGTGGCATAATGGACTTAACTTCTATAGCATATCTGGAGTCTCTCCAAACTCCCAAGCTGACCTCTATAATTTGTACATGTATCCTTTTTGGAGCTTCTTAACCTGTCGATCCTTAATCGATACAGGTTTCTCATCATTTCATAAATCTGCATATAATTATGTGATAATGCTTCTCGACTTATTGGTGAAACACATCCTTAAATCATTAGTGTGTAATGCATTGCGAGCTCTGCCAAGCTCCTTAAATAGGTTTTAGCTTATAAGCTATTTGATCTTGATACATTCGATTCCTTCGAATGATTCTATATATTCAGAGCTTAACTAGCCTGATAATTAAAAAATTGGCACACCCTTCCAGGGTGATATCTTTTGTTGAACCTTATCCCTTAACAAGAACTTAGGAGGGTTGCTATTTTCATTAATCCTTGATTTTCTGCCGAATACTGGCAACTTACAGATGATCATGAATTTGTATGATCATATTCGTTGTTCCAAGGCAACTTTCAGGATAATTGGACTTACTAATCTTCTGTCTAACAATAGATGTTTAACATTCCATCTATACAAGGTCTCCAAAGGAGCAGCCTTGATACTTATATGACAACTATTATAGAAAAGCTTATTTTAAGGTGAGATCGTTATTCCAACCACTGCTTAAAACTAATCTCGAAGAATAGCTAATCCTTGCCATTAGTCGAATAAATCGACGATCCTGGGCAGCTGATGGCAATTCTTAATTGTTGCCTAATTAGGGTTGCGGTAATCGATGCATAAGCAAAATGAACCATCTTTCTTAATTAATTATACCGAATTCTCAGAATATTGAGTTAGGCTATATGAATCCTCTATTTTAAAACTCACTTAATCAGGGTTTCGATTCTTCCAATGATGGTACTAGCCGTCTTGGAGATTTTATAATAATACAACCCTAAATGGGATATAAATCTTAACTCTACTTGCCTTTCAGGAGGTAAACAGAGTAGTCCTAGGGGAAGATAATCAAGACACAAGGAGGTTACAGAGATTTTCCAAATCCCAGGCTCCAGTTCATTCATCATTGCTTGTGTGAAATAAGTGACACATTTATGTTACAAGTCCACGATTTCCTGAATCAGAGACATTTACTTGGAATCTTCCATTCTGGATATCTTCTTTGAATACCATTAGCTGACTTTAGTACCATATGACCATCGGAATATCTTTGCGGTTCCATGCATTAAACCTCCATACTGATCAGGCATGGAAGCAATCTATGGAACTTATTAAGATACATCAATTCTCATATGGCGCTTTTATCATACCATCTGGTATTCGCAATCGATAGAGATTAAAGAGATATCAATTATATATGCTGACGCACTTCCTTTAGGGAGAGGATACTTCTAAAATTCTACGCTTGAAGGTTTCTGACAGGAACAGATGAAATGGTTCTTATGATTTCGCCTGTAAGTTTTACCTTACACTTAACATCAAGGGTTCTTACGGGGAAAATTTCTAAAAGTTTGCTAAGCTTATAGTTTTATGAAAGACTTAGCAACATCTGAAACCAAACGTAACTAATAAAATCATAATAAGGGATTTATCTAGTGTCATTATTAATGTGAACTGCCTCTAATCATTCATCAGGAGGGTTAAGCGCCTCCATTCTTGATCCTTTTTAAACTTAGCTGCAAAATCTTTGACAAATTTTAGGGCAGTCTCAGCTTGGTCTGGTTATTTCTTACTCTATAAAACGTGAGTAGCTGAGGTAGATCCATTATGGATTTATAATAAGCAGACTTTGAAACCTTAATGTGCCCTTTTATTGCCGATGCTAACCACCAATGATTATTTGCATTAAGCTTAGATTTTTGGGTAGATTGAATAGGGTACTATCTCAGCCAATGAATTAAAATTTGTAACAAACTGTCTACAGCCTAGAACTTTTATGGTGAGAGTTAGAAAATTCTTATTCCATCTTTTTCCATTTCGTGAAGCGAATAATAGGTTTTTCCTAATAAAGTTCTTAAAACTTGGACTATCCCATAATGTATATAAGAGGATCTTTCTTGTGGACTTCATTAATGTCCTCACTAATTATGGGTATTGCCATCGAATGACTGTGATGCATACCTCACCGTGTCCTTTCCAGCACAATCGCTGATACACCTAATGGTTTCTACGTCATCCAACAATTTTCTGCAATCGATGGCCCCTTTTTTCTATTGAAGTCTCTCGACTTCCAAGAGACGAAGTACTTTTAAGTACATCCTAAAAGAATGGGAATCCTTGCCATATATGTTTTTGCTGGGTTTATTCTTCGCATTTGAAGTATGAATATAGCTCTTCTCATGAGCAGCGATATGTGTTTTAAAGCAAGCATCATTCAGCTTCTTGAACCTTTTCATGACATTTCTCATAGCCTTTCTATTAGCTGCGTTATTTACAGTTTTGGAGATTAACTCCATTAACATTGAGGTTCACATTTGATGCACCATTAACATTTGTCGCATCTCTAGCATCGCGACTGTTGTTTGTCTCTTCTGAGTTTTCCATACTCGAAGCTCTGGTGTTAAATACCAAATTCAACAAGTTCTTAGGCAATCCGTACCCAGTGGTCTCCTTGAATTGTCAAAGGCTCACAATAAGGAGTCTTGATAACTACTTGCTTCTTATCACATACAATATGGGCTTGGTTTTAAGACGACCGATCCATTCCTATCACTATATTGAGTCCCTCTTATTTTTTAACAGAAACAAGGACAGTGGAAAAGAATGATTCCTAATGGATATAAAACATCCATCTAATATTGTTGAAGCATTCTCTGAGGTACCATCGGCCAATTCTACTTCATATTTAACGCTTAGAGTTTTAACAGGCAGATTTAATAATTTACAAAATCTATTGTCTACGGAAGACTTATCTGAACCTGAATCAAATAATACTCTAGCATGAGCGTCATTGATAAGGAAAGTACCTGTTGTAACATTGTCATCCTGAATGGCCTCTTGAGCATTCATTTGAGAGCCCCCAGCTTTGGTCTTCTTAGCCTCTCCAGGCTTCTTGGTTTTATTTGGGCAATTAGTCTTGATATGCCCCTTCTCGTTGCAACCATAACAGGTCGCATCTTTCAACTTCTTGCAATCCAAGGTCTTATGCTCCTTGGACTTGCAGATTCCACAGGGTAGAGGCTGAGATTCAAATTTGCATTTCCCGAGGTGGTATTTCCCCTACAGGTTTTGCATCTGGTCTTTTCACCTGACTGCTGGTTGTCCCTCAAGTCCTTGCATTCATAAGTCTTGTGATCCATCTCTTTACAGATGCCACATCCCCTGGTCTGTTCATAGAGACATTTTTCCGAAGTGCTTCTTCCCGCAGGTTTTACATTTAGGTTTTGCCTCATTTGGCTTGGACTGGTTATAATTTGAACCGGTCTTACCCTTTTTGTAACCCTTATTTGGGGTATTATCGCACTTTCGCTTATGATTCTTTAATGCTCGGTCCACGGCCTTGTTTACGGCTGTATCTAACATAGCCTGAAGCTCGGTGCCCGTTAAGTTCAGTCTTGCATCATTATTCTGATCAGCTGGATGATTGTGAGCTTCAGATGAGTCAGCCATGGTGAAGCTTTGAAGGCTACAAACCAAGTAATAATAATTTGTTTAATTATATAGGGAATCATCGAGTTTGATGATTAAATAGCCATGGTGCAAATAAACCATATAGGCCAATAGATAGTATTTAATTTATTTGATTATGTTTTGCCTAGGTTTTTAAATAAACCATCTTTGGCGTTTAAACGGAATATAATCCTTCGTATTTATTAGACAGGGGACATAAGTCACGACTGTCAATGTCGTACCGACATTTTATATATCACAAGGGCTTGTTCCAAAGGACTTTTTTTATGGCACAGGGGCCTTGTCACTAGGGAAATTTTTAAAACATAATCAATGATCCTTTGGGTCGGAAAAATTTCATAGTTCATTGCCTTTTGGCAGGAAGTTATGAAATAAAACTATCTTTGTCGTGATTACATCTTTGCCCGTAGGCATACATCTTAAATGGATGTTTTGATGTATACATCATGTTCGACGTTTATTAGCCATGATTCCTATTGATCATTAAGGCTAAATAAGGGGTTTCGAAGTTCCTAATATAAAGATGACAAGTGTGATTTTATCGCATCACCGTTGTCAGGAGTGTTAACATGTTTTCAGATGTTAACAAGGATCTGAATCTCTTTTAAACAGGTTTTACCATCGTAGCTAGGTCTTTAATAACATTCAAGCTAGGTTATACCTTTTAAGATTCTTTTTTAATATGTTTACTGGCAGGAAAGGAATGATATTTATTTTATTCAGGATTTTCATAATAATTATCCTAGATTTAATTAAAATATAACTACAGCACAAAAGGCCAAGTCACAAGGGAAACTTTAAATTATAAACCATGATTTTGTAGAATCAAGGTATTTAGGCTTGAACGTTGTTCATTGCCTTTTTCTTGACAGGGAGTTGTAGGCTACGACTGTCGTTTGTCTTATATGACAATGAATATGGCACGTAAGCATTACATCCCTAATGGATGCTTAATTCACAAAATAAGAAAGGATTTCGGGAGAATCCAGTATAAGGATGATTTATGCGATTTTATCGAATCACATTTGCCAGGAATGTTAACATGTTTACAGATGTTAACAAGGATTTGAATCTTTTGAATAGGTTCTACCATCTTGGCCTTGTCTAAAATGACATATAGGCTAGGTTGTACCTTTTAAGATTCTTTTTAATATTTAACGCAGAACAATCCTAAATTGAGATATTAATAAGGATCTGAATCTAATTGATAGACTACCATCTTGGCCTTGTCTTAAGATGACACATGGGCTAGGTCTTTGTCCTTTATAGATTTTGCCATTTTATCATAATGGTAGATCTTATAAAAGGAATGATACTTTTCATTTATTTCATATATTATATTCATATATAATGATAAAATGAAATTTTGATAATGCATTCCAATGATTTTAAAAGAGGTACAGAATTGCCCTGAACGGGACTTGAAAGGAATAATGTTGTCCTCGAAGGGACTGAAAGATAAATATGTCCTTATAAGGACTTACTAAGGAAACGAACTTCAGTAAAAGGAGTTTCTTCTTCATTTTATTTCTGAATGTTTTCTCCTTGGTTGCACGTTTATCCTAGTCGCAGTACGAAGCTCGGCCTTTCCTAGGCTTCGAATGGGGAGAATTTCCATTACGGCTTCTTTGCTTGGCGACAAATTAAAATATATAGAATTGAAAGCAATAATTCTCCGAATAGAGATGAGAGTATTCCTATGTTAAGTCTAGACTCAGAAGGTCTAGGGAATATGCTACTGTGTCATTGAGATTAAACACAAAAGGCTGGTGTTTAATTCACTCAATGTTGGCTCTGATACCAACATGTCACACCCCGATATTTCCACGTATTACTGGTGGGCCCCGTGGGGAGTATCATGATGTAGTTGATATCATCATAGTCAAACAACACAATTTAAATGCACAACGGAAACAAAAGAGATGAATCACATTACAAACCGAATAAATAGTAATATCAAGTATTACAACGGACTGTAAAGGATCCACAGGCGGATCAAAAGCAAAATAAGATCATTGTTCAACAGACTTTAGCATCTAGAGCTTGCGAGACTTAATTAATGATGCCAGGAGTAGCCAGCCTATTTCGTCTAGTACCTGCACTTAGCCTTTTTGGAAAATACGTCAGTTTACACTGGTAAATACAATTAACTGACTCATTTTTGAAAATGTTTTAGAAAATTGATTTGAATGCACATGGCATAAAAGTTCTTTTATAACTTGGGACAATTATTAAAAATAATCTTGTATACAGCTTTACTTATTTGTCGTCCGTCAGGGCCAATTGGTAGAGTCGGTCAAGATTAACTGACACGCCACAGGTATAATGCCCACAAGGTTGATTCCTTTAAGTGGATTACTAGTTTTTTACATAATGCAACTGTCAGGTGTACGCCTACACCCCGTGCTTAGGTCGTAGTCATTTCTTTGAATGATGCCAAGGGTATCTGGGACATGGTCATTTAACCCCCAAAAGCCATACACCAAATAATACAGATTAAAACGAGTTATGTAAATACATCAATCACAATACGATTTAAATGACTACACACCCGACCAAGCGGTATTTTTATAATATTTTATCCCAAGCCCGTATAGAGAAAATAAGTTAAGAGTATTTACCTGAGCTAAATATAAATTCAATCCCAGCCGTAAATCAAATCAGCAAGTACAACTAGCTTTTACTGGGCTCCAAAATCTGGAATGAAGGTTTTTAATAACCTATTAGATTTCTAACGGGTCTTTAATTAAGCCTAAACTTAGACCGGTAGTTTTAAGAAGAAGATACGGTTCAAAACGCATGATTATGCGAAGACCGGGTTAGAATGTGGTTTAGACCCGACAAGCTTGTATACTTGTTTAGTATGGGTAAACTAAACACATTCTGGATTTTGAGATAAAAATGATAAGTTTTGACCCGTTTCGGCTAATTTATGCAAACTAGTTACATAAGCCAATCCGAACGCGAAAAGTGTGTAACGGGTAACCAAATGAGTCATGAACAGATTTCCTAAGTTAATATGCCTTAAATATGTTGTGATATCAGTAGGATACCTTCCATTATGTCCAAAACGAATTTAAACTCAAATTTAACCTCGGAGGGGTATTTTCGTCATTTTAAAGGTTATAAAAGAGTTTATATATTAATCTGAGTTTTGGGTCTGATGTAATCAGTAAAAATACTTGCTTTAATAAGTTATATCAGTATGGTATTACATATATGTGAAATTTATTAATTATAACCAAACTATACACCGAAGAGGCATTTTGGTAATCTCACATAAGCTTTAAAGGTCCAAATTTAGAATTCTGAGTTTAAAACTTTTGCCTACTGTTTAATTATGAAAATTTACTTAAAACATCAGTAGGTATCAAACCTTATATGTTAAAAATGGTTTTAACTTATACTATACGTTAAAAACGCGTAAAAAGGCGATTTTAAGCGATTTCCGGATTTCATAAGAAAAGCTAATATTTTTATCATTCCAGAAAGATTAAAATGTTTTATTTATCATATAAAAACAGTAGCAAAAAGTTTGGTATCAAAAAGATTTGTAAAACTCAGTTTATAGGCCAAAAGGGCAAAACCGGCAATTACCGAATTTAAAACTAAAACCCTGTGTTATGCTCAGCCTAAAAATAAATAAAAATCTTTAAAAATCCCAAAATATTATTTTATATCAGTAGGTAAAAATTTTGGTATCAAAAATTGGGTTTAGATAGAATATACGCTAATTATGCCGTTTAATTAATAAAAAGCTTTTCATTTACGCTAATGTGCATAACTCCTAATCTAGACCTCAAACTGTGTCAAATTTTAGGGACAAGTTTATAAATCAGTAACGAAGATTATTGTCCTCTCACATTTTCAAGATTCTCGTTTTAGGGTCAAAAGAGCATAATGGTCAACACTTAAGCATATAACGGGAACATGTAAATGAATAGGATAACTAAGGATCCAAGTTGTATAACCTCAGAGGGTTACACTAACCTATAACATGGTCCTAAAGGAATCCTAAGGCATATCTAAACTAAGCTAAATCGGGTCAGAACTGAAAGTCAAAGCAAAAGTCAACTTTTGCGACTTTTGGTTCCGAACCGAGCCTATACTTAGAATTGTCGGGTTGAACATGCTTAGACATGTTCAACTAATATTTACCAAGTTATTTAAAGTGAGAAAACTGATTTTATGGCTTCTATATTAATAGTTATGAACTTAATTTAAAACTAACCCGTTTGACTTTTATTTGACCCGAAAATTTAACTAAGTAAACGTGGTAATTAGGAGGTGCCCTTTTGAGGGTTAAACACCTACCTAATTATGGTCACGTAGCCATGTTCGTTGCGAACAATGGCTCAACCGTTTAAAAGTCAAAGCGTTTATCGAAAACGCTTGACTTTTCGGCTATAAACGCTAAATAATATTAACTAAGCACGAAGGAACACTTACGAAGGGTCCAAAGGACTGAATGGAGGTTCCCACAAGTTTAGAATCCTCCTTGAATCAGAGAACAAGATTAGAATGGAAGAGGTGCAAGTTGGAATGAAGTGGGGAATGGGTATTTATAGGTTTTTGAGAACCGTTAGGATCGTTCCTCAATAACCGTGCTTAAATCTGGACCGTACACATCATGCCCATTGTTTTCCAATACTATGGGTGCCCATAATGGCCCATAGACTTGATAAATGAGAGTATGGAAACCATTTTTAGCAAAACCAGCAGCTGAAACTTGTTTTTTGCATCTGTATACTCCACGCGGCCCGCGTAGGGAACCCAAGGAGGCTTCGTGGCCCCCCTAAAGGTCCAGACCAGCAGACAGTTTCCAGAATATGCAGTTTCAGTCCCTGAACTATGTTAAATGTAATTCCTGACTTATTTAAGGCCCGTTAACCTCGTTTCAAGGCTCCACAATGATGCCTAAACATAGGGAACATGAAACATGCTCAAAAACATGTCGGATATCGGCTCGTTTGGTCGTACGGTCACGCTGTTCGTCTAATTACGACGAAACACGAATGGACACGAAAAACGATCCAAATTACGTGACGAATGTATTTTTATCAAGACAATCACTAAAATAAAATATTTTAGTGGTTACATAAATTTTTGAGTGTCCGGAGATATTCAGAATGTGAGATATGCGCGAAAATGCAAACTTGTGCACTTTTTGACACTTTTAGTCCCTGCATGACTTAAAAGTTTATTTTTGCGCACGAAACACCTCTAAGCCTATTTCTAAGGTAGGTAAGGGATAATTAGGACATGTTTAACTCATGGTCATATTCCGAAAGGTCCGTTACCATACGAATCGACATACTTTTGCAGTTTGACGTAATTAGTCCTTTAATCGCACAAAGTAGCACGAAATGTCGTTTAACGACATCCAAGCCTTCCATGGCCCATATTGATCACTCCCAAGCATATACTTGAATATTACTACACTCCTGTTTGCTTAAATGGTCACCGAAAGGCGCAGATTCAAAAGTTGACGCTTTAGGTCCCTCTATTGCGCAAACTTGCGCATCTCATTATTTAATAGCATTGAAGCCTCATATTAATCCATATTTGGAATTCTTGAAAGTATCATTAAACATCACGATGCTAAGGGTTCGCTAAAAGGTCATTCAGAGGTATAATTAAACATATTGACACTTTTACTCCCTCTAACTTGCAAAGTTGCGCGTAACCTTATTTATAGGCATAGAAACCTTAGACGACCAATGTTTGGCATAATCAAATATCATGAAGCTCCCGGTTTGTTAAAAGGTCACTCAGAGGTAAGAATTAACATGTTGACGCTTTTAACTCTTTATTGCGCAACCTTTCAATTAATTACGCAAACGGCTACACTCGATCGACAAGTGGCTCATTTGTGAATATAACTATCATGAGAGGTTATTAAGAAACTTATTTTAGGTATGCTAACACTTACAGTCCTTTCATAATCAAAGTTTTTGATTTTTCGAAAAATTAGTCCCTTAAATTCAATGTTTGACTTCATTAGGGTTTATTACACGTGTAAATACATCATTGGACGTGATTTTACGAGGTGTTACAATACTTCTGTTTTCAAAACGCTGCAACGAAAACTTCAAAAGTCAACCATCATACGCAAACACATCCTTCCCAAAGGAGGAAACAATCCACTCGAAAGGTCACCCGACCGAATGACCGTCCGAGCGGATTGTCACCCGATAGACCGGCCACCCGATTGGATTGCCATCCGATCGGAGTAATGTCCGATCCTTTTAAAATTTACACCGATTAACGCACTATGCAATGCTTACGCTATCAATCTGTAATCAGGCTAATCTCAGACGCGCTCCCTTCAATCCAACCAAGCCGTATTGCTTGCTGAGCACTGACTGTGAGTATACTTAAACCCTTTTTATCACATTTTGGGTGTAACATACGTTCCTAACAAATCAAACTTATCAAACGAACTATTCAATCAAACTGTCACACCCTAACCGATGGCGGAATCATCAGGGCATGGCACTGAGCGAAACAGATTGTCCAGAAGTTTCCATAACAACTATCATTACTATTCAATTTATATAATGCGTCCCATACCGTACCTCAAATAGCAAACAAATTATTACAGATAACATCTAGTCAAATATTTTGTTCCGACAACTCAGATTTAAATATAAAAATTGTTCAATGCTTCTAGAGACACGATCTGCAAGATCTACAGTCAACTATGCTCTAGACGCTTATTCTAAGCTTGCCTTCCTAGCAGATAAGCATCCTAATTGCCTGTCACATACGTTAAAATAAAGTCAATACATAAAATGTAAAGGTGAGCATACAAGTTTGGTAATAGCATATAGAGTTCGAAATAGTTTACGCATAACCGGCACGTACACAGAGGAAAACGAAGCATGTTAATTATCGACATGGATCTATCGATACTAATGACTGCGGGTTGACTGCCCGAGGCAGTTCGCAATACATGAATACCACTGTAATCCATGCAAGTAATTGTCCTTAACAAACCCCGTGTGAACGGGTGCTGAGTCCAAACTATAGTACTATCGTCGTTAAGGCAAGTAGACAGCATTCCACGTGTAAATATAACAAAAAGCATTCATTTAGTCACGTAATACATGCGGTAACGGTTAGCGTTTAAAGTAATTGAGTAGTGTGTTCGATTGTGATTTAGAATAAGTAACGTATGTAACACCCAAAAGTGCTGAAAGCAAAAAAAAGGGATCGAGTATACTCACAGTGATTGATGGATTGAAGGGAGCACTTGAGAGTAGGATTAGCCTGAATAGTTCGATAGCATAACGATAAGCAACGCGTAAAACGGAAAACAAGTGTTGGAGGGTCGGACAGCTGGTCGATCGGACGGTTGTCCGATCGAATGGCTTGACCGTTCGGATTGGCATTCCGTTCGGACAGCCTGTCCGGTCGGTCAGTAGGCCGATCGGATGGCTGTTCGAGTGGATTGTTTCTTCCCTTAAGAAGGATGTGTTTGTGTATGATGGTTTGACTTTTGAAGTTTTCGTTGTAGCATTTCGAAAACATTGAAGTATATTTACCTTTCAGGTCGATCGATCGAACGGTCCATTCGATCGCCGGCTAACCGGTCGGTTAGGTACTTCAGCAAACAAGTTCTTATCAGGGTGTCACCTGATCGGACGGCTGTTCGATCGGGTGGCACTCCAACGCGTTGAACATGTTGAAAATCGATTAAGTGTTGAAGCATAGTATCTCATGATCCGAAGAGTAATTCAGATCAGACGATAGTCCGATCGAACAGTAGTTTGTTCAATACTAGACTTCATGGAATTGTTGAAGTGTGGGGCCAGGTGCTAGCCGATCCGCTGGCCTGGTCGATCGGCTGATTGTCCGATCGGCTGGGCTGTCCGTTCGGACAGTCAGTCCGATCGGTCAGCATCCTGACCTGATCAGCCTGTTCGTCTAACCCTTGGTTGTTCTGATTGTTTGACGTTATATCGAGGTGTTTTGACAACAAGTTGAACCATAGAACTCCCGTTCTCATTTGTTCCTCCTGATCGGACAGGAATCACCCAAATCCGGCCGGTGAACTGTTCGGAACGGAGTTTAACATTTAACCCGAAGTCAGTGAACCTCGTGGATAGAATCCGGATCTTGAGTCGTGCAACCACCGAAATGATTAGCAAATCGGCACAAGCTCCGTTCCTATCGGTTTGAAGGCATTGAGTGTAAAAGAGTTGAAAGAAAGTTGGAAAACTATCTTTCAATCCTTTTCACCGAGAAATGTTCAGATCTATGAAAGATCTTTGCTTGTTTATGTGGAAATCGGCTAGATCCAAGTGATTCTTGGTGGATTGAAGCCAAAACATGAAGTTCTTCAAGAACACCATGATGACATCATCCTAGAACACTTGAATCTTGATGATTTCACGGTTAGAAATCAAGATTTGAAAGATAGAAAGGTGTAGGAGTGTGTAAAGATCAAGAAAGTACAAGATTTAGAATGAAATCTTACTGGAATCAGAAGGAATCTGAGAAAAGAAAGGGAGCACGAGCTGGTCGGTCAGAGCTTTCCAAAAGTGGTAAAGATGACAATGACAGGGGTATTTATAGGATGCCAAAAGTGGAAAGGGCTGGCCGATCAGCCAGGCATCCCGATCGGACAGCCTGTCCGATCGGACAGCAGTCCGATCGGCTGGGCCGTTCGATCGGCTGAGAGCTTGATCGTTTAGCTGCCTGATTCGAGCGTTCGGTGCGATGATTTTTGATATTACGATTTTGATTGCGTTTGATGAGAATACGATAGAGTTTCCTATTCAGATTACTTTTAATCCCAACCACTATATCTAACATACAATCATCTATGTCTCGCGCTGTCTTTTCGCCGCCAATTATCATAATTCGATTTCGATTGAGTTCGATTGAGTATCAAACATAACATAAAGTAAACATGCACAGGTAACACACAAGGCACACACACACATATATTAACCCCAAAATTCGCGTAATTTGAGTCTCGAGTTCGATGATGATTGGATTAGCTTGACTATTGATTAATTGACTTTAGCGCATTGTTACTTCCTATTATTCACAATCATAAAGCGGTTCGCGTCGATAAATAAACTTCGATTAATTCGATTGTAATTAATTACTCCACATAATACAACTAACGTAAGCATGAACACAAAATAGACTAACTAAGGTCAAAGGAGTCAATCTTGACTTTGACTTTGACTTTCGGTAACACGGGGTGTTACACAAACTGTTTATCACTTGCGAATAACTGTTATGCATATTTATACGTGATGCTAGTTACATATGTGTTAGGACTTATACTCGCAAGGTCCCGCCTTAACTAATATAGTACTATAGCACCCGACAGGGTCTAGTTAGGATGAATAGCAATCGCAATCGCAGCTCGAGTGACTTAGCTGGGAGTATCTGTCTTATTTGCATATATGTTGAGGTATCTCGTTTATGTATTTAGTAATTCACAGCGTTTTTATCTATTTACGCTACACTATCAAAACTTGTATACTCGCCAATACTTTTGTATTGACGTTGTTTTAACGTATGTTGCAGGTTGAACCGCAGTCTACATCAAATCAAGCTAGGAAGTCTAGAAACTCACCTAAAATCTATGTTGTTGGATTTGTATTGTTCGAGAGGACAAGAAATCTGTGATACCTTATGTGATTGTATTGTTTGTTAGTATGGGATAATGAACGCATTAAATACTGTCACAATATAGTTGTTATGGATTCTCTTGAGCAATCTGATTCGCCTAATGCCGCGCCCCGATGATTCCGCCATCGATTGGGGTGTGACAGATTGGTATCAGAGCCATAACTATAGGGAATTGGGTAAAATTTTGTGACTCGACCTAGTCCGGGTCGATGTCTTAGAAATTAACCTAGTCTATAGTCTAAGTACCAACAGGCCGACTCGTACAAACCCAGTAGGGTTTGCATGGGCCTACTTGATGCTCTCGATCGAAATTGCTAAAAAAACTACAACCTTGTGTGAACACCGCGTACTACAGCTTCACACAAAGAAGCCTTTCCTAAGGCTAAAATACTACTTAGCCTTTCCTAAGGCTAAAATACTACTTAGCCTTTCCTAAGGCTGACAAAATGCACACGTCTTCGAAAATACTCGCATAACGAAACTGAGTTATCCAGTCGAGACCAGGTGTGAAAACCAAGAACTCTCGATGAGATCGCTCACTCAGCGCATTTTTCTAGCACGAGAACCTTTCATCGAGCTAGGAGTGACATCCACATCTCGACGAAAGTCTCCATTTCGAAATCTAGTGGAACTCACGAATTTATTCGAAGAGCATAACCACAATTAGGAACGAAGTTGTTAAGTCAGGGGTGAAACCCGTATCTTAATAAACCGTTTCACTCTCTAAAATGGTTTTCGAAAAGCTCTCACCAAGGACTCGACCATAACGATGACTCGAGCCACGCGATGACTGGGAGGACGAATGCCATGAGCTGCATCCTAGTGGAAACATAAGTCTTCTAGGTCAACGCGCGTGCACGAACTTGTTGGGTATAGTTGGGTTACCTTGGGTAGTCGACGCCTAAACACCCAAGGCACTCCGATTATTTTACTAAGCCTACGACTCGCCGGTTTTACGTTTTGATGAACTTAGTTACGCTTTATGTGTTTATTTTATGCCTTATCGATTTCTCGATTTATCAATTTTCGCTCCTTGTTTTACAAAACGCACAACTCGCACAGCCATCGCAATCTAAAACGAAAATCGAATAATCGCAATGAAACTAATGCTTAATCCCTCGCGCTCGCTCTCTCGCCTCAACGCGTCCTCGCGTATCCTGCTTCGATATATGTGTATAAGTATAAACTACAATAAACAAACAAGTCATTGTGTGAGAACTTAGGAATTTAGTGTCTCCTATGTGGTTCCTATGTGATTTCGCATTACCATTATACTACCGCATCAAGTTTTGAACGCGCTCAATCGCATCGCAAAACCCAAAAATCATTATGATCGAATCTCACTCCAAAACTTTCTCTGTCTAGATGCCTTCCAACGACTCTACCTCGAGACAAACAGCTAGGAGAAGTGCCAAACGAAGCGCCGAGAAAAGGTTTGCCTCGCGTGTGGCCAAGGAAGTGGCCAAGGTCATTCCTCTGATTGTCGCTCAAGTGCACTCTCTCAGCAACTCTCGAACCTCGGAAGACTCTAAGATGGAAGCACCGCAATCTGCTTTCCTCTACAAACACTTCAAAGCCTGTGACCCAATGGAGTTCACGGGTGAAGGAGGTGTGTCCCAACTGCTCTAGTGGTTCGATTCTATCGAAGTTACCCTTCGTCAGAGTGGGTGTCCCGATAGTTTCCGTACTACTTGCGCTACCGGGGTATTTCAATCGCAAGCACTCGACTGGTGGACAGCCGAACGTAACAAACGTGGGATCTCCGCAGCTTATGCCCTCTCCTGGGATGAGCTAAAAGAACTCATGAAGAAAGAGTATTGCCCGCCCCACGAAGTCCAGAAGCTAGAAGACGAATTTTGGGAAATCAAGCAAGTCGAAGGTGACAATGCTGGCTACACCGCAAGGTTCAAACAGCTTAGCATAATCTGCCCAAGTACATTCGCGGCTTGCCTGAATGTGTGGGCGATTTTGTCGAAGCTTCAAGACCTGCTACCATCGAAGAAACCTATCGCTTGGCCGCAGAAATCAACGACAAACGAGTCTTGGACGGATTCTTCTCCAAGAATCCTGTCAAGCAGGCTCACCAAGCAATCGTCATCGATTCATCCGACGATTCTTCCAACGATTCTACCGACGATTCTTCTGAAGATTCCTCCGACGATGCCTCCAGCAAATCATCAGAAGAATCCGCCGACGACACTACATTATCTCAGGAAGCTCAGCCCAGCCGTAAACGAAAGACCATGAGCCCAGACTCTTCAACAACTGGACTGTCACAACCAGAACCTCTCCAAGCAGCTCCAGTTCACTTGAAACGTGCCTACAACGGAACTCATCCCCTGTGTTACACATGTACGTATTATCACCCGCCAGAAGCTAATTGTCTCTATTGCGCGAATTGCAACTGGTATGGTCATCTTACGCAGCACTGTCGCACAGGACCGCAGCCTTGAGGATTTTCAGCAACAACCGCAGTCTCCGCAAAAGTCCCCACAACAACTTTATTTTGCTTCTAATGTTGTTGTAATAACATGAGTTATCGCCGTCAATTTCTTTTATGTGTGGAACCTATTCTATCTCTCGACGCATGTGGATTCTATTTCTCCCTCATACTCGCGCGCAATCTATATGCTAGCACTATGTACTATATAATGTATTTTACCCTTACTATGCGTTCTTAAGATAAGGTACGATAAACGTGCAAGAATCAAATTAATCACGGGTGCACACGGGATTATTTTGGTTAGTGCACGGAGATCGTAGTGAGTTTCAATAATGCCTTAACGTTCAGGGCATGGTTAAGTGTGGTGGATACGTTGCTAGTAGTTCCTATATATAAGCGTCTTGACTATGTCTGACAAAGTGTGACACCTATTCACGGAACAGAGGCGTATGGTTGAAACATGATGGTGTTTCGCCATGCTAACCGAAGTTTTGTGAAGAAAGTGCCATGTGGAGTTGGAACGTAGACCTATTATACTATTGTGGTTATTTTCGACACACTATACTACATCGCAAGGCGTAACAATCTCAATCGCAACTCAAGCGTGTGATCGCAAGACTTTTCGTAAGTCAACACGCTCGCAATCGCATTATCGCTAGAATCTATCTCGCAAATCGCAAATCGTTTATTATGTGTCTCGCGTTATCGCTTATTGTGTGTTCACAATCTCAATCGCTTATTATATGGATCGCAATCACCTATGGTGTGTCTTCGCTTAATCGCATATTTTGTGTGCATCGCTCTATCGATTACCGCTTACTGTGTATCGCTTGCTGTGAATCGCGTATCGTGGATCGCTTGACGAGTACCGCTCATCGCTCGTCGCTCTTCGCCTTAACGCTTCTCGCATCTATCTCGTCGCTTCGATGTTCTCATCGCTTATCGCTATTTGTGTTATTTGTCTTATCTGCGTAATGTTAGCACACATGACCTCGCTTCACGAGACGAAACTAATAGGGCTAAGACATGGTGGTGTTTTAGCCGTATCAGCAGACTTTCGTGGAAAAAGGCCATGTGGGCTGATGTTAGTTAAAATTGTGGTGTCGCTTGATCTAATCAAATCGCATATTCCCATCGCCTGCAACGCATCGATCGTCGCCTATCGCCCGACGGTTGTCGCTATCGCTCATCGCTTTTCGCTTGTACTTAAAAGGTTTTATTTACACAAATTTTAAATTTGTCTTTTCTTACAAAACTTTATCTAAAATTTGATCAAAACCTTTGTACAAAACAAGATTATCTTATAAAGTTGGAGTGACAATCGACTCAAGTTACTGCCGCGTGACGAGAAAATTTCGTAAAACGAGTTTTAATCACTTTAAAATCTTTCAGTAACCTAACCAAAACCCTTCTCATAGCGCTAGTATGGTCATCAATACAGTTAACGCCGCACCGTGACAATATTTTCATAAACAAGTTTTTCTAATTACTCAACTTTTTGAAAATTTAAAACGCTTTGGAATCGCATTCTTGTGTGTGTTATCTCGCCTTTGATCATACGAATTGCTTTAACTCATCGCTCTCGTTTAGTCTTCGCAATACTCTCACGCGTTAATTCTCTATCGATCGCTCGCTACCTCGTCGCTTTTATCGCTTACTCGCTCGCATCAACTCTCGCAACCCTTCTTGTGGATTAATTTCGGGACGAAATTTCCTAAAGTAGGGGAGACTGTAACAACCCGCACGTTCATGCGTTGTTACTACTCGTTATACTCGTTACGCCTAGCACTAGAGATTCGGATCATAATGTAGCCATATCGCATATATCGCTAAATCGTAGTATTTTCGCATATTTCGCATACTTTATCGCTATCACATCACATTGTACTTGCTGACAACCACGAAGATGTCAAGTGAGGACCAATTCTACCCTCCTTGATAGCCGTGATGTGTCGCAGTGCAACTCAATACTCAAAAACGCACTCTCAGGCACGCGTAACTCGATTATCGCAGGATTTGAAATATGGATATGTATATACGACCCAACATGACTAATTATAATAAATATATGAAAATGTGTAACCAAAACTATCGCAAAACTTAACGACCGAAACGAAATGCCGAAATACAACTTGCCGGATGCCACCGATCGACTGACCGCTCGATCAGAGGACCATCCGATCGGATTGCCGTCCGATCGGATTGCCACCTGATCGAGGTGTCACTCGATCGGACAGCCATCTTATCCGATGCACTGCACCACCTCCTCTCCACTTCACCTATAAATAGCACTTGTCACATCACTTGAACAATGATGTGACAGCTCTCACTCGACCAGCACGCTTTAGGGCTATTCCCTCTTGATTTCTCGCGATTCTTGTAAGTCTTCAACCTAAATCTTGTACTTCTATGATCTACGCACACTTATTCATCTTTTTCACCTTCGAATCTTAATTTTAACCGTGAAATCAGTGGATTTGGGGTGTTCTAGGATGATGTCATCATGGAGTTCTTATGAACTTCAAGCTTTGGCCTCATTCCACCAAGATCAACTCAGATATGAAGGATTTCCACAAGATAAAACAATGTTTTCGCATAGATCAACACCCATTCACGGTTAAAAGGATTGAAAGATGGTTTTCCAACTTTCTTTCAACTCTTTTACACTCGATGCACTCAAGATCGATAGAATCGGAGCTCGTATCGACCTTCTACTCATTCTTAGTGTCGTGTTGGTTCAAGATCTGGTTTCTAACAAAGAGACGACCGATTTCGGGTTAACCAAGAACGACAGTCATAAACCAGTAAACCGGTCAGATTTGGGTGATTCCTGTCCGATCGGGTCCCTTGGTTCGAGATGGGGTTTCTGTTGTTTAGCACGTCACAACACTGTCTCGATCAAAACCGCCAAAAACCTTCAAACTAATCAAGTGCCAAGGACGACTAGATCGTTTGGACCGACTACCGTCCGATCGGACAGTCATCCGATCGGACAGGACAGTCATCCGATCGGACAGGCCGTCATCCGAACGACCAGGACAGTCATCCGATCGGACCACCATCCGATCGGATTGCACCTTGGGTCCCACACTTGACTTAGTTTCAACAATTTGGAGTTGAACATTGAACAGATTGCCGTCCGATCGGATTGCCACCCGATCGGACTCCCACCCGACCATGTGGTGTTTAGACTTCAACACTTAAACAATTTTCAATGTATTCACTACAAACGGATTGTCACCCGATCGGACTACACTCCGATTGAGTGACAAACTGTTGTGAACTTGTTTTCACTAAAGTGTCCACCAATCGGGTTAGCACCCGATCGAACAGCCGTTCGATCGACCGACCTGAAAGGATGAGATACTTCTGTTTTCAAAACGCTGCAATGAAAACTTCAAAAGGCAACCATCAACACAAACACATCCTTCCCAAAGGAGGTAACAATCCACTCAAAAGGTCACCCGACCGGATGACCGTCCGAGCGGATTATCACCTGATCGATCGGCCACCTGATCGGATTGCCATCCGATCGGAGTACTGTCCGATCCTTTGACACTTTACACCGATTAACGCACTATGCAACGCTTACGCTATCAATCAGTAATCAGGCTAATCTCAGACGCAATCCAACCAAGCCGTATTGCTTGCTGAGCATCGAGTGTGAGTATACTCGAACCCTTTTTATCGCATTTTGGGTGTAACATACATTCCCAACAAATCAAACTTATCAAACGACCTATTCAATCAAACTGTTTATCACTTGCGAATAACTGTTATGCATATTTATACGTGATGCTAGTTACATATGTGTTAGGACTTATACTCGCAAGGTCCCGCCATAACTAGTATAGTACTATAGCACCCGACGGGGTCTAGTTAGGATGAATAGCAATCGCAATCACAGCTCGAGTGACTTAGCTGGCAGTATCTGTCTTATTTGCATATATGTTGAGGTATCTCGTTTATGTATTTAGTAATTCACAGCGTTTTTATCTATTTACGCTACACTATCAAAACTTGTATACTCGCCAATACTTTTGTATTGACGTTGTTTTAACGTATGTTGTAGGTTGAACCGCAGTCTACATCAAATCAAGCTAGGAAGTCTAGAAACTCACCTAAAATCTATGTTGTAGGATTTGTATTGTTCGAGAGGACAAGAAATCTGTGATACCTTATGTGATTGTATTGTTTGTTAGTATGGGGTAATGAACGCATTAAATACTGTCGCATGGATTCTCTTGAGCAATCTGATTCGCCTAATGTCGCGCCCCGATGATTCCGCCGTCGGTTGGGGTGTGACAGGTTACCTACTATGTGTTTGTAACTAGTTGATGGGTTTCCTAGCTAGAATTCCATAGGAACATTGTTTAATAATTCAAAGGAGTTTAGAAATCTACACATTCTTGATACCGGAAGGAGATAGTTAGGATTGTCTTTGGTGCTAGGTATTTAGGTGCAATGAGATCAGGAGGTGTTTGTAACTAGTTGATGGTTTTCCTTGCTAGAATTCCATAGGAATATTGTTTGATAATTCAGAGGAGTTTAGTAATCTACATATTCTTGATACCGGAAGGAGATAGATAGTTAGGATTGTCTTTGGTGCTAGGTATTTAGGTGTAATGAGACCGGGGAAAGATCTATCTAAGTCCCTAGTATTATTTGTTTTCCTAAGTCTTCTCAAGTGTTTTTAGATTACCCAGTACACTCTAGGGTGTATTGTGATTAGTGAGACAGGGATGAGATCTAGTCTTTGGGTACTTTAGTATTGTTGGAAAGACCGAGAGGAGAACCAACCCATACCAGTGAGTGTTATTTAAACTTTAGGATCCTTAAGAGAAGTTAATGAGACCGGGAGGAGATTCAGCTTATCTTTAGTCTTAGAGTGCCTTATCATTAGGACCTAGTTCTATCATAGTTGTAAGAGAAAACCGAGAGTCACGAATAGGATTCCAAACCTGGCTAGCACTTTCTCATCCTCGATTTCGCCCTATTAGTCTTCAGCTTGTGTCTTGGTAGTTTTAGTAATTTAGTTAATCTCTTAGTTAATTTCGTAGGTTAATTAATTAAAACTCAAATCAATAAACCAGTTAAGTAATTAGTTGAGTCAGAGTATAGTTAGGGTCACTAGTATCTCGTGGGTTCGATATCCAGACTTCATTAGGCTTTACTACTCTCGATAGGTAAACTTACCTGTCTTGTGGTATGGCATTAGGAAAGTCTAGGTTATAACTAGAATGTCTAGATTAGGTTAGTTTTTATAAACCATATTCAGCACATCAAGGTGTTAGTATAAATTCAAGTTGGTTTTTTTTTTTCGACGTATGTTTCTTTCAAAAAAAATAAGTCGAGTCAAATATAATGTGGTTTTTTCCTTAGGGAAATTGGCCTGTAATAATCTCACCTATACCTTATTGGCCATTAATAATCCCACCTCAGAATATTCCCCCCACCAGTCCCACATTTCACCTATTTTTTTCCTATAATGGTCCCTCGTTAAAAAAAACTTAACGGAGTTAAGCTTTTTTCCAAATTATAAACAGATTTTTAGGGCTTTTGATGAGAACAACGATACGAGTCCATTGATGTAAAACTTGCCTCGAAACGGTGCCCCAAACGATGAAAACGACGCTTCAATTCGGGTGTTTAAATTTCCAATTAACCAAAATCAAGTCACTTGGAGCACCATTTCGAAGTAAGTTTTACATCAACGGACTCGTATCATCGTTCTGATCAAAATCCCTAAAAAATCTGTTTGTAATTTGGAAAAAAAAGTTTAACTCCGTTAAGTTTTTTTAACGGGAGACCATTGTAGGAAAAATAGGTGAAATGTGGGACTGGTGGGGGGAATATTTTGAGGTGTGATTATTAATGGCCAATAAGGTCTACATGAGATTATTACATGCCAATTCCCCTTTTACTTATTTTATAAACATTTTCAGTTGGTCTATATTTTAACGTAAATTTTGTTCGGAAACGAGTCGGTTCAAATATATTGTGTTTTCATTAGATGATACAAATTCGAGTTACTTAAGGTTTCGGCATTGCAGCAACGCGCTGGAAAATTTACTAGTTGTTATCTATGTTTAGTACAATATAGTTTTGTGTTCGTTTAACATTCATTTGGACAAAACGTTATGTTTACTGTGGTTACGTGTTTTTTTTAATCCAAGTTATGATGTTTAAAACTTATCCACCACAACGCGCATTCGTAACCGACTAGTTATTATTGGGGATGGCAGTGAGTTAGGTATGTAATCCCATTCTCAAATACCTAACTGTAAAATCATGTCCATACCTGGCCCAATGCCTGTTGGTATTTGTCAGCTTACCCGTTAGATACCAGGCATTCCCACATATATGTTTTTAAAACAAAATTGTTGGAAGCATTACTAAACAAGTTTTAAAAGAAACAAAATAAAAATAAAAATGTATGTAGCTTTGGCTAATCATGTCGGCTATCACCTAATCTCATGTCAAGGAAATATTTGTTCCCTTTCTCATACCTGAAAACCAGTCCAAAATGTCTCGGATTTCATGTATTCTAATCTGGCTCAGGAATTTTTTTATCATCCCTAACTAGGTTAGAACCCCGTATATTACACAGGATGCAAAAATGTAATTTTATATAATAATTAATAAAAAAGATATATATCTTTAAAAAAACTTGTATATTGTACGTGTTGAATAAAATATAATGTCATATGTTAACACAGATAGTCGTCAAGATTTATCTTTTAAAAATGAACATTGATGTACTATTTACTTATTATAACATTTTACTTTGTTTTTTTTTTATATTTTGCATAAATGATATTATATATAATAAATAATAAAAAAAGATATATCTTTAAAAAACTCGTATATTGCACGTGTTGAATAAAATATAATGTCATTTGTTAACACATACAATCGTCAAGATTTATCTTTTAAAAATGAACTTTAATGTACTGATTACTTATTATAACATTTTACTTTGTTTTTTATTTATTATTATTAGAGAAAAATGCTCGGTTAGTCCCTGTGGTTTGTCCATTTTTTCACCTTTAGTCCATAACTTTCTAAAATTAAAGCTATAGTCTCCAACTTTTGCAATTTCGTTCCCGAATAGTCCCTGACACGGATGAGGGTTAGTTTTTGGTGTTAAGTGGATGTGAAATTACAAAATTACCCATACTGTTAAATTAATACCTAAAAAGTTTAAAAAAATATAATTAATATCAAATAATTTATGTGAACCCACCACCAACCCCACCCACCTTATCTTCCCACTCTTCACCACCACCACCATCTCCACCTTTCACCACCACCAACCTCCACCACCAACAACATTGGTTTCTTTTTCTTGTGGAACATGGGTTTGACTTTTGAAAAATAAAGGTTACATATTCCTCTTTAATTAAATGATATAGCATATAGTTTTGACAAAAAAAGGCAGAATCTTTCCATTTCATATTTACTTATCTTGTATTGTTTCATCCGTCTTATCTAGTGGTAGCAGCCCCGTTCACCGCCATCATTCCGGCACCACCAGCCTCATTCCACCCTTCCATCATCACTGTTACCGCCACTTCTGATACTGATTGCCGGAGACATTGCGATGACTGTCCATGAACGGAAAAACGATGTGACGGCGGATGGCAACCGGATTATTTTTGTAGGTTGCAAGTTTGATGATGACAAGTTGTTGCAGGTTTGATGATGGCCAGAATAATAACTGCAATTCATAAATCGATAATCCCAAAAAAGGCAGAATCTTTCATTTATTTGCAATTCATGTTCCACAAGAAAAAGAAACTCAGGTGCTAATAATTGCAATTCATGAATCGATAATCCCAAAAAAGGCAGAATCTTTCATTCAGTTTTTAACCAAACTAGTGCTGGTGAAGAAAATATTTACCAAAATAGTGTTTCTTGAAAATTATTTACCAAAATAGTGTTTTTTATTTAATTTTATTTGCATTCTCTTCTTAAACCAACATATTAGCCTTCTTTTGTATTATCCTTATTCAATCAACTAAATGTCAATATATTTATTCTTATATAAAGCTATCTATTGTTTTTAATCAATCGATTAAGTATTGTTTTTCTTTGATAAAACAAGATATCTTGTTTCTCTTCACCTTTAACAAATCCTTGAGAACTAATCCAAATGTTTGCTAATGTATAACCATACACTGATGTTTAGCCAACAAACAATACTTAACACAAAGGGTTTGGGTTTTTAAAAGTATCACAACAAACGATAATATATATTCATGTTTACATATGTTTCTTTTTTTGAAAATTTGATTTGGCTTAATTGATTTTGGTCACTCTTATGAAAAATTTATTATAAGTAACAAATAAGATCAACATGCATATTTAATTTTCCTGTCCATGATCTGTAAAAAAAAGTATGATCACATGCCCAGAATTAAATGAAATTAAAATGAGAGAAAAAAATAAATAGAATGGGAGAAATAAAATGTATGATGACCGGTTAAATGGAAATTTGTACCTAATCATTCATTTTATATTGATTTCCTTAATGGAATGAACACAGACGAATTCAAATGAACGTAAATTACGAACGTAATGGAACACACAAAATACGTGTTCACGTTCGTTCGTTTAATTAAGTGAATAAAATGTGTTCATTTTCGTTCATTTATTAAATGAATGGAATGTAAATGAAAATTCATCAAATGGTTTATGGGTTGTTCGATTCACGTAGAGAGCTATTGTTGATTGAGAAAATAACAAAAGAAAAGAATTATTGGTAAAAAAAACTATAAATCAGATAAACAAAAAAAGCGTATTGAGGGAGAAAAAATATAAAAGAAAAGATATATTTAAAAAAGGGAATCGTTTACTTGACAAGATATATGTAAAAAGAAGTTTAATATGTAGGTTAAAAACAAAATGCAAATAAAAAATTAAATAGAAACTCTATTTTGGTAAATAGTTTTCAATGAACACTATTTTGGTAAATATTTTATCCATCAACACTACTTTGGGAAAAAACTCATCTTTCATTTAGTTGCAATTCATGTTCGACAAGAGAAAGAAACCGCGATGTTGGTGGTGGGGAAAGGTGGAGGTGGTGGTGAAAGAGTGGGGAAGATGAGGTGGGTGGGGTTGGTAGTGGGTCCCACATAAATTATTTAATATTAATTATATTTCTTTTTAATTTTTAGGTATTAATTTAACAGTAGGGGTATTTTGATCATTTCACATCTACTTAACATAAAAAACTAACCCACATCTGTGCCAGGGACTATCCGAGAACAAAATTGCAAAAGTTGAGGACTATAGCTGTAATTTTAGAAAGTTAGGGATTAAAGGTGAAAAATGGATAAAACACAGGAACTATCCAGGCATTTTTCTCTTATTATTAGGTTGGAAAACACATGTATTACACGGGGTTGAATCCCGCTTTATGATACATTCAAATTATGAGATGCAATTATTTAAGTTATTTATATGCATCTTTATGATTATTTGTTTATTTCATTCATAAAACATCCGTCTCAAATTTGTATTCAAGAGAGTTTACGGTACAAAAAAGTAAAGATCAATCCTCACGTTTTTATATATTAATATGAGGGATAAATAAGAAAATAAGGTTATTCTAATCTATTTTTTTGTTTATAATTATTATTATTTAATATGAACATAACAAAAATAAACGTTTATATTCTTATCTATTTTTTGTTTAAAATTATTATTATTATTATTTAATACGTTTATAATAAAAACAAACGTTTATCCTTATCTAAATTTTTGTTTAAAATTATTTATAGAAAAACTAATAGTTATTCTTATCTAATATTTTGTTTAAAATTATTATTATTATTATTATTATTATTTAATATGAGAGATAAATAAGGTTATTCTTATCTATTTTTTTAAATTATTATTATTTAACATGACCATAATAAAAAAACGTTTATCCCTATCTAATTTTATTTAAATTATTTATAGAAAAACAAATATTTATTCTTATCTAATATTTTGTTTGAAATTATTATTATTTAATATGAGAGATAAATAAGAAAATAAGGTGAGAAAGCACCAGGGAGTGACATGTTTCCTTAACAGATTTTCATTTATTTGTAGAAAAACAAATATTTATTCTTATCTAACATTTTGTTTAAAATTATTATTATTGTTGTTATTATTATTATTTAATATGATCATAATAAACAAACGTTAATCCTTATCTATTTTTTTTAAATTGTTTTTAGAAAACCAAATATTTATTCTTATCTAAGGGGTTGTTTGGCAACATCTGAATGGTTAAGTGCTCAACCAGTAAGAGGTCTGAACCGTTAATAGGCTGTTTGGCAACATCTGAATGGTTAAGTGTTGAACCAGTAAGAGGTCTGAACCATTAAGTGATAAACCAGTAAGATGTCTGAACCATTAAGAGCCTGTATAATGCTTAACCGTTCAGAGGCAAATGTCTGACCAATTCAGATTAGAGGTCTTAACCATTCAGACTCTGTATATAGCTTAACCATTCAGAGGCAAATGTCTGAACCATTCAGACATTTGCTCGTGAAACAAACAGTCTGAACCATTAAGTGTGAAACCAGTAAGAGGTCTGAACCATTTGAACCATTAAGAGCCTCATCAAGAGGTAAACAAACAGCCCCTAAGTGCTGAACCAGTAAGAGGTCCGAACAATTAAGAGCCAGTATAATTCTTAACCGTTCCGGGGCAAATGTCTGACCAATTCAGATTAGAGGTCTTACCCATTCAGACTCAGTATAGTGCTTAACCATTCAGACTCAGTATAGTGTTTAAACATTCAGAGGCAAATGTCTGAACCATTTAGACATTTGCTTGCGAAACAAATAGTCTGAACCATTAAGTGTTGAACCAGTAAGAGGTCTGAATCATTAAGAGGTAAACAAACAACCCCTAATATTTTGTTTAAATTATTATTATTATTATTATTATTATTATTATTATTTAATATGAGAAATAAATAAGAAAATAAGGTGAGAAAGCACCAGGAAATGACATGTGTCCTAAAAAGATTTTTATTTATTAGTATAGAAAGATTATTATAATTTGACGTTTATTATCACATTGATAAGTAAGTTTAAGCTTTAAACAAACTCATATACATATGCATAAAACTGAAATGTCAACTAATTGGTTAGCAGTAGTCGACATATAGTATGTTCAATTGACACCCAAAGTGATCTTTCCTCATATGAACTGGCAGTGAATTAATTGGTCAGGAGTAAACACAGAGTATGTTTAATTGACAACCAAAGTAATCTTTCCTCATAGAAGCCGATCTCCGTGTTACGTGTAGCAATGTTTTAAAAACCGGTTTTTAAATTGTACCGGGTTAGGTTCAGAAATGGTTCAACTGGTTAAACCGGGTTGTACCAGGCGGTTCAACCAGGTTGACTAATTAACCCCATAAAAGATTAAAACTCCAAATTTTAACCTTTCACCCGGTACTAGTATACCGGTTTAAACCGGTATAACCCAATTTACCGGCGCTACAACTTCCTTACCGTTCTCTCAGTTTACCGGTATGATTCGTGCCGGCTAAGCTTCCGACATCCGGTTTAACTGGTTCAACCGGCTGGTATAAACCGGTTTTTAAAACATTGCCGTGTAGGGCTAGATGCAAGATCAGATAGAAGTCCAAGCAAGCAGCCAAGTAATCTTACATGCATCATTTACTTTCATTGGTCCTATTGTCAACCTGTGCAGTTATCATAGAATCATAACTGTTTATGTTTATGTTTAAGTAAGAAGGATAATGGATGAAATCCAATTTATTAGTCAAAACGACGATTACATAATCCTGAAACGGTATATTGTAAATATAGACTTGAGACATATCATACAGGCTGTGATCAACTGAACTTAATCTTTTAAGTAAAGACGATATGAAACTTAGCAAGTGATCTCACATCTTCGACTTCACTTCATTTTTAACAGATTCTGTTGCCATCCGCTCTCGAAATTTTTTCTGGGCTTTAAAGAGAATCCCGTGAACTTCATCAAAATGAGGTGCCGTTGCCTTCTTTGTGTCTTCAATCCACTGAACAACTTTCTTATAAGGGCTTAATATCCGATCACGATCCTTCTCACTCAAGAGCTGAAACACATAAAATTTTGTGTTTTAATGCAGAATTTACCAAAAAGATAAAGAAATGAGAGAACCTAATATTAATATTATTACCTCAAGTTGCATGATTTCACATACTAAGCTGATATCCGCTATTGATGGCTGAAGGCTTCCAGTCAAAAACCGCCCATCTTTTAGCCAAAAATCTTCTAGTTTCGCTAACGATCTCACGAGTAGCTTCTCACCTTCCTTGGCTGCTTGTGCGTTTGAAGGGAGTCCATTTAGTGGTCCAATGATGGTGTTGAAAACAAGTCCAACTGAAAGTAACAAGTATAAAACCGAGTGTATGATAAAATCATTCGGAAAATATCAAACAAAATTTCACAATAAGATAAGGAATTTTTTTTAATATAGCTGTTACCTGTTCCACGGCGTAAATTGGAATGATGCCAGTCTAAAACAGAGTGAATCTTAGATCTTTTGAATAGATCACCGGGATACCTACGAATATAAAAAGATTATTTATGTTATGTAGTAAAGAACTTGTATGATGATATGGAGAAAAGAAGAAAGCCGACTCACCAGTGACTAGCCACTCCCGGAAATGCACAGCATAAGTAGATAAGAATTGCATGACTGCAGATCAGATCATATTTTTACTTCATGTAAAGAACGATGAGTGATTTTAAAAAAGAAAGAGAAAAAGAACCTCTCAAAGAGCTTAAATCGGCCATCAACTATTGCGGGAACTTGACGCATGGGATTTATTGCTACATATAACAAGATTAGTGAACATACTTATATGTTAATGATTATCCTTTTACACTTTTCAGCCACGTGAAACATGTGTAATCAAAATAATATGATGTTAGATATGAAGCAATAACTCAATAACAATGATAGGTGTGTGTAAAAAATAAATTGTGACAACCAAAATGAGCAAAATTCAACACAAAATTAATGAAGATAGGGGTAAAAAAAACCTTTATATTCAGGGGAGAATTGCTTATTTGTCAAGATATCTACTCGGATTTCCTCGAAATCTATCCCATTTATTCTTCAAATGACATACAAAAAAGCCATAAAGAAACAAAAATCAGACAAGTATGAGCTACAAATCTACTTGCAGATAAACAAAGAAACACAGAAACAGTACCTAACAAGCTAATAATAAGATTAAGAATCAATTGAACAATAAACCTAACTGAATCCGTGCTACAACCCAAAACACGAGAACTCATCCCCAAAGACTAGTACAGTGGGTGAGGGTATAAACCCCACAACCAATATGGGACAACACTCATACCTTGCAACAGGGATGGGCTTTTTTCCCCAAATACCAATGCCTGTACCGATTTTAGGTATTTGATACATGTATCGGTACCTAGTTTTATTGATTTTGGTATTCGGTACTTTCGGTATTGGTACGGGTACAAGTACTTGTACTGAATTTTATATATACCTTTAAAAGTTTTTTTTTATATTATGTTTTATTTCGTATTATAATATTTATACTACTCGTATTGATTTTACCTATATGGTGTTTATATCGTATTAGTACTCGTACCAATTTTACCTGTTTGGTACCCGTACTATATTGGTAATTATGTCAATTTTACCTATTTAGTACCCGTATGGGTGCTCAAAAACTAAATGAAAACAAAATAGTACCAAAGTGGGTACCGTACCGAAATACCACTACCGTACCAATATATTTGATACGGTATTTGGTACACAGTTTTGTTCAAATTCGATACCGGTATTTTTGGGTACCGTTACGGGTATGGGTACGGGTATGGTACCAATCCCATCCCTACCTTGCAACGATCAACCAACAAGTGCATACACATGAATTTACTAAAACTGAAGTAAGAATACAGAAACCCCAACTCAATTTACTGAACAATTAACCTGCTAATTCAATAGATGTAGTGAATCATCAGTAAAGATAGGTAACTTACTTGCAGAAGATGAGAACTGCACGAGACGGTTGGGACATCCGATCAACATATACTTTCAACGCCATCACCTGCTTGAAGGTTTTTTTTGTGGGTTGTGTAATATTATTAGAGACAAGGGCTTTGAGGTGGATACACCGAAAAACAAAATGAAGCTCACCGCATTATCTTTTGACTTCTTTTCAGCCAATTACATAACGGCTGATGCAACTTATGAGATTCAATAGATTTTTATTATAAAAAATAATAATAATAAATACAAAAAATATTAGACTGGTCTATTGGGTTGGTTGGACAGCCAAGCCAAGGCAAGCGGTTTGGTTAAGACAGTTGCCTATATAATAATAGGGTTAAGGGTGTAAGAGCATTCACATCCAGACCCCTAAAATTATACATACATTCCACTAAAAAACAACTCTTATATTAATATATTTCCACTAAAAACAAATATTTTTTCTCTCTTCTTTTCAAATAAATAATATTTTTATACCTTTATCATTACATTTTTCTCTCTCATTCACCCACAACCACTTTCAATATATATTAAAAAATTATAGTGGGTGAACAGTGTCCCCCCAAATATACAGATGAACAGTAACATTTTATCTCTCCTCCACTCACAACCATTTTTTATACTCTTTATATTTTAAAAACTCCACACTCACAATTTAGTTCTTTGGATGTGAATGCTCTAAGGAGTGGTTAAACATTTGAGAGTGACAAACTAAAAAATCAACCAATCAGAGTGCGCCACGTCAATCAGTGAAAAGTGTTTAAACTTTGGTGAAAAGTGTTGGCAATGATTTAGACATTTGGTAAAGTAGTAAACTTTAAAAAAAAAGGAAAAATGTGTGATTGGTTGAGATTGAAATGGACCCCACACCACACTACCCTCTCTCTCTCTCCTTCCTCCTTCCCCGCGTCGGCAACCACTCACCGAATTGGTGAAGGTTTGATCGGTAAAATTCTTTGGCATTCGTTTGCCACTAGTCACCGAATCGGGGAAGTGGGTTTGTCGCCCCCCACTCCCTACACCCTAAGTTATTATACAAAGTCTCTTAAAATAAGAAATGTAAAAAGATATTGTAGAGTGACAAGTGTCTAAGGGGAGTAGGGGTGGTCACTAGTGATAGAATTTCATCACTCATAATATCCAATCATGTTCCGCCATGTCAGCAACCATTTTTCCATCATTCACAACCTTTTTTTAGTGGCGGTGGTCATCACTCACCACCACACCCAACAATTTCCCCCCAACCAACAACTACCCTCACAACTAACAAAATAACGCCGTGAAAAAAATCACGGAATTGGGAGTACGTTGAAGTATCACGTGTTGAACTTGGAGTGGCGGTGGGAATCCACGCGTTATTTTTGTGTATCACGGTATTATAATGTACCGCTCCCACCTACTTAAGAACCTAAAACCTAAACTCACTACACCACCACTCAAAACCTAAACCCCCACCCCCACCCCACCACCACCCAAAAAACCTAAACCCACTACACCACCACTCAAACCTAAACACCCACCCCCACCCCACCACCACCCAAAAACCTAAACCTCCCACACCCCCCCCACCCCCCGGAAAAAAAAAAAAACAAACTGTGAGGTGTCTCAAAAAACCTAACCCCCCACCCCCAAAAAATTCTTAAAAAAAACTAACCCCCCACCCCCTAAAAACCTAAAAAAACCTAATCTCCACCTCCCAAAAACCTAAAAATAATAATAATATTTTTTTGGGTGAGTGATGGGGTGGAGGTTTAGGTTTTTGGATGGTGATGAGTGTTTAGGTTTTTTTTTTTTTTTTTTTTTTTGTAGTGGGTTTATTTTTAAAAACCTTTTTATTTGATTTTAAACCTATAATAATATACTTCACACAAAACTTTCAAACTTTTTTTATTTCTTGTTTAGTTGTGTACGTAGTCAAGTTTACTTTTTCTAAAGAGTTAAATGCTTGGTTGGTCCCTGTGGTTTGCAAAAATTTCATACTTGGTCCTAGTGGTTTACTAATTACACGTGTGGTCCCAAAAGTTGTCAAAAATGAACTCGGTTGGTCCCCTGACCTAACCTCTGTTAAATTTCTCAGTTAAGTTGATGTTAAATGACCAAATTGCCCTCAACAATTAAAATCATAATTCTCTCTCCACCTTTCTTCTTCTTCTACCCAAGACCAACACCATCACCACCATTGAACACCCACCACCAACATCCCTCCTGCACCGCCGAACAACCACCGGCACTGAACACCCACCACCACTGTCTCCTCTCCAGCACCGAACACCCACCACCACCAAACACCCCCATTCCCCCTCTGATCCATTTGTGTCGATCTAATTTAAAAAAGGAAGCCATTGTTGTCCGATGGTTACATCAGATTTATGGCATAGGGTCGAGCTCAAATCTGAAAAATGAAGCCGGCAAGGATTAGGTCTTTAATCATAACTGCCATATGTTCAATCGAAGCATGAGATGGTTCAGATCTGAAAAACGAAGTTGCCGGAGATACAAGGATGCCATAGCCGATAAAGTTGGTCTAAACGTTACGGAAAAGGGGCACCAAGATGCATAAAATAGGAACACAGCATAACTTTCAGCATTCCCGTTAACCATATTTAACGCCTTTTGCAACGACATCTCATCTCCCTAAAATTGCAAAGAGGAGTTAGTAACCAAAACCCAACGTTTATACAATCATCTTTGACTAGTTATAAGTATCATAATTATTTACAAACAACTACTAAAATAACTAAAAGCTCATTATCATTCACAATGTTGCTTTTGACTTAATAGCAACTTGTTTGACTATAATCAAATGCCTTGAAGCTAAAAAAATCGATCTTGCAAACAAAAATGTTTGACTGTATGATTCTAACATACAACAATAAAAAAAACCAATCTCATTATACAAATTAAAGAGAAAAGGAGCTGTATGATACCTCAATAACACCGAAAGAATAATCAATCGAATTCATAGGACAAACCGGAGACAGAGAAGCAAAGATTGAATCTTTGATCGATTTAAGAGGACAAACAGAATTAGAAACCCTAGGGGTGTCATCTGCGTATGTTAGCGTAACAAAAATTGCCAATAAAACGAACCCAAATGGCGAAATCCCCATGGCTTTCGATGATATCTATCGAGGAATGTCTAATTGTAAACAAAGAAGCTTCAATTGAAGCTGAATGAATGTGTGAAAGTGAAATGAATTGGTGAATGTTGAAAATGGAAAGAAAAAAGTGGAAATGGGTTGTGATGATGAGTAGAATGAATCAAAATCAATTGAGGGGTTTTTTCTACATTTGAGATTCCAGAGGAGAAAGATAATAAAGAATAATTTGTTGAGGGCAATTTGGTCATTTAACATCAACTTAACTGAGAAATTTAACAGAGGTTAGGTCAGGGGACCAACCGAGTTCATTTTTGACAACTTTTGGGACCACGCGTGTAATTAGTAAACCACTAGGACCAAGTATGAAATTTTTGCAAACCACAGGGACCAACCAAGCATTTAACTCTTTTCTAAACATTATGGGGCTGTTTGTTTGCCTCTTAATGAGGCTCTTAATGGTTCAGACCTCTTACTGATTCAACACTTAATTGTTCAGACTGTTTGTTTCACGAGCAGATGTCTGAATGGTTCGGACATTTGCCTCTGAATGGTTAAGATTTATACATAGTCTGGATGGTTAAGACCTCTAATCTGAATTGGTCAGATATTTGCCTTTGAACGGTTAAGCATTATACAGGCTCTTAATGGTTCAAACATCTAACTGGTTCAACACTTAATGGTTCAGACCTGTTACTGGTTCAACACTTAACCATTCAGATATTGCCAAACAGCCCCTATGTATACTGACATTTTGAGATTTAGGAATGGAGAAAAAACTAAAGCCTTACGAATATACTTAACACTGAATCATCTAGGACCGATAAACATGATACCTGGCAGGCATGGGATTTAAAAAAAGTATTTTGTGGGTATGTGATTAGTTGATACCCTGTTCGATTACCTAAAACTATTTACCCATTTATCTGAATTATATACCCGAAAAAGCTTTAACTTTTATTTTTATTTTTCCCTTAAGTATTGTTTAGTAATAGTTCATTCTAGTAGCTTCAGTGTTTGAATAATAAAATTTTCTTTTGTAATATATATTTTGATGACATCATTTATATTTACATAGTATGAAATACAAAATTACATATTATAGGGTAAGGTTTAAATACATAATCTCCTAAAAATAAGAAGTCGTAGAAAATATATAACAGACTCCGATTTAACTTATTCAAGCGGCATCGGAACCGTTCGTCGAACTCTACGATATGAGATTTTAGTTTTTCGTTGTTAGATTTTTAGCTTGTACATTTTAGAATTTTTGTTAAGATCGTTGTGTCTTATTATTTAGAATTGTGTCTTTTTTATTTGCGTCATTTTGTTTTTTTTTTTTTTTTTTTGTGACTCATTTTGTCTTTTAACCTCGACATTGTGTTATGTTTCTCGGCATTGTGTTATATTTTGCAATTCATTGTGTCTTTGTACTCTTTCTGGATTTAGGAGACTTTATAGGATAACTTTATACTAATATTATAATATATCTATATTTTTTAATATTTCAAATATTTTTATGGTGATAATGATATGTATATTATTAATTATATAGATTTTAAAAGGATAAAATTATAAAGAAAAGTAAAGAATATATATACATGAAAATCCAAAGCAATATTTTTTTAGACACTAACAAGTACATCTGATAATCGCAAGTATGCCTGATACCCGACGGATAAATACCTGACGCGTAATGGGTCGGGTATGAGACAAGATCTTACAAATAGGTATAGGTGCGGGATTAGCCGTACCCAATCCATTACTATTGTAACGCTCCGCATTTTCGCACTTTCTTATTTTAGCAAGCCATGTTGTACTTTCCATATTTAGACACTTATACTCCCTTTGTAATCTACTTTCGTTTCTTTTGTAATTCGAGACTATTGATCATAATGGAAATGAAGTTATTTTAATCATGTTCGTGTATTCACGTTAGTCTTATGTGCAACTGATAATTAAATTCTCGTTTGAACGAAATATTATTCAAGGATTCTTGATTCTTTATTGACACTTGATACTCGTTAATCTAAAATAATGAGATTCGGAAGCTTCGTGAAACGAATAAACGTTTAAAGATTTTTTTTATTCGTTATAAATATGGTCATTATTCAAATTATTTAAGTTAATTAAAATAATTAAATTAATTAATTTTGTTATTTAAAAAGTTTATTTTTATAATATCTAGTTAGTCTCGTTTGATATTAAAGTTAGTAAACTAACTTTGTTAGTTTAAACTATAAAGTTAGTTTTCTTTTTTAAAAAAATAATATAACTTGGATAACTAAAGTCAAGGGTTGTTTGTGCAAATTCACTAAACTAAACCTCAGGGACTGAATGTGCATACTTGGAAACTATTAAAAATCAAATCAATAAAAAGGGGGCATGCCAGGACTAGAAGCCGGGTCACCCACCTCAACACACACACGCTCAACCACTCAACCAGGGACTTCACATTGAACAAATCCAGCCGCGAATATCATTAATACATTCATTAAATGGTCTGATCAGCGACCAGACCCCTTTCAGCACGCGTTTTAGCGCGATTTTTGTGTTCTTTTTGGGTTTAAATCATGTTTTAACATTAATTACACAACCACTACCTAACCTAATCACTTCCCCATAAATACCACACCTCTTCCAAGCTTCATACACTTTACATACCCACAAAATCACACTCAAATCCATCTCAAAAGCTGCTAAAAATCAAAATTCGGACAGAAGTGTAGCAAGTTCTTCAAGAGGGCATAACTTCTTCATTTCTTGGCTGATTCACTCGATTTTTTTTCCAATTCTTTGGATTGACCTTAGCTACGTTTCCATTGGTTTTCCATGGAAAACCAGGCCCTGGCACGTCACCAAAAAGGCTCCAAAGTTGACTAACTTTTCTGTTTTCATCTAAAACATTGTTAATCTTAGTTGAACTTGAGTCTAACTCATCTCAAACCTATGTCCTAATGCTCATAATCAACCGAATGATTAGTTGGGCTTAAAAACAAGGCTGGGAAATGTTAAATCAGAGGTTAAATCCTCACAAACATTCTGCTTTAGTTAGGGTTTTACCCACAATAAGTGTTCAAGCTTGAAGCTTGATGAATGTGTGATTGTTAGACTAGCTTGGGCTATCTTTCATAAAAATCCACTCACTTCTTGATGTTTTCTCATAGATTAGTTGTTGGGTTTCATTATTTCTTGTAAGTTCATGACCCTCCTTGTTGTTTATAACAACAAGTGTAGTGGTGAACAATAGAGGTACCTAAATGGAAGCTCTGTTCTTCCTACCTCATGTATGAATTCCATGATACACAGAGGTGCCTAAATGAAGACTTTAATCTTCTACCTCATGCTTGACATATATGATGTAGTATACTCTATGTAATACCTATATAACATTCAAACAAACCGAACTCTTGATGATGAACAAGTGGACATTGTCAAGTTAGTAAGTATATCATCTAAACATCATATGTGATGGATGATTATTTTTGTATGCCTATTTTCATGTCTTTAAACTTTAAATCCGTAAACCCTAAACGTAAACATCCTCTTAAACTCCAAATCGAACACATTCAACTTCTTAGTATCAACAACCTCGTCACGTTGGATAAATCGGAAAGCATATGCAATTTTGTGAGTATACTCGAACCCATTTTACTTTTAAACACTTTTGGATGCAACATGTATTCTATGTAAAACACGAAAACACTTGAAACTATATGAATCACACTCTATCCATATTGAAATATGTTAATCTCCCGCTAGACTATTGGGAGTGAAACTTTGAACAATTTGATGCTTGTTAATCTCGTATGCTACCTTAAAACTATTTGTGTTGATATATACTCATTAACTTTGCTAGCCCACCTTAAAAATTATAGCGCTATAGGAGTAATGCACCGCCCACGAGACTTGGGGTATTGTTAAGTTAAACATGTTACCTCCCGCGATACTTTGGGATAGGCTATTTTAACGCATTGGATTCTTGGGTTTGAACATATTGTTACACAATCTCAGCGTACTAGTAACTTGCATATTGTTGTTCATGTTGGATACGAGCACGTTAAACAATTTTATTCTATGTTATGCTATGTATCAAACTTGTATACTCGCCAACTTTTTGTAGATATATTTTAATACATGTTGCATGATGATAGACAAGATGATGCTAAGTTGTAACACCTAGCGAAATCATGTCCAATATAGTATCAACACATGTCATGAATTTTAAACATGTAACGAATTGATTACGAGGGACTAAAGTTGACAAACGAAGATAGTATGTGTGTAAAGGATCCAAAGTATCAACATATGAAAATTTTGCCTTTCAATGACCCTACATGAAGTTTATACCCTAATCGGAGTGTCGCGCTCCGGTCAAAGATAATATTTATAAGCCCAAATTACCCTTAACTATGTGTTAGTGGTAGCAAGGGGTCGAACCATGAAGAGTATGTGGTTTGTGTGTGGATTCGATTGGTTTAAAATAAATGTCACAATTTATGAAGCTTGCTAGAATATCTTTATGTTTTTGTTTAATTGAGAGATATGAGTTTAAACTAAGTGAATTGATTAAATTGATTAATAACTAATGATTAATGATTACGAGAAAATTGGTTACTAGAACAATAATAACAAAAAGGAATCACACCCGGTTTCGGTAATTGCTAACCTAGGATTTCTACAGGTCTTAGATTCAACTCAAATGCATATGATTAACGGATTTAGTGTACCGTGACTTAGGTGCTAATAACTATCAACGTACCGAAGAACGGACAAGAATACACTTTGTAATCAACACAAGTAAATCATAACCACGACAATGCACAATTACATATCACCATTTCGTAAAGTCATAACTTTTAACATCGTTCGACAATTTACGAATTCGCAATAAATGTAGCACTATTATCAAAGGTTTCAAAAATCAAACACAAATTGTCACAAAGTTGAAGCAATAAACAATTCGAAACCCTAAATTAACAACTACCTACGCCGGGGTGAAACCGAGATGATTAGCCACTCATGGTTGAAGAAGCTTGATCACCGGATGTTTGGAACTTGATGAAGATCATCTTGAAGCTTGAAATATGGATGATTGGTGGTTAATGAAGGTTTGGTGATGGATGATGAATGGATGGATGAATGGATTGATGGCTAGGGTTTGGAATCAAGATTGATTGTGATATGGATGATGATGATTCGGGTTGTAGAGATGAAGTCTCGATGGAATGGTAGGTGAATTAGGCTCCAAGAACTTGATTTCAAACTCCCAAGAAGTGTAACTCCCGAATTGATTCCCCACAACCCTCTTTGATTCGTTTATTTGACCCAAAACAAGCAACAGCCGCGCAGCAACATTGGAGGGCCGTCGATGCCCCGTCGGCGACGGTCCATGTATTCTGACTTTGGCTGACGTGTTCACTCGCTGCTTACGGACAATTTGGGCGACGGTTATTTACACCAACCGTCGGCGACGGCCCATATGGGCGTCGGTGACGGTGCCTAGAAACCATATCTTCTGTTTTTCGCGTTCCTCGCTCCTGGTTGACCCGTTTTGCGTTCCGGTGGTCCAGTTTTCACTCCGGTGACCCGTAAAGCTCCCGAAAAGCTCCTTAAACTCTGCTAGACCTGCAAAACAAGTATCTAATTAAAAGTGGGCTATTCGAAATTAAAACATGTGTAAAAACATCAAATTAAACAATTACGAGCACCGGTTTTCAACCACGTATCACATCCCCACACTTGTCTTTTGCTTGCCCTCAAGGAAATCTGTTTTTCACTTTCACGTGGGTCGAACAATGAATACACTCCCCATTCCCGAGACGAAGGTTAAGGTTCAATGTCATGCTAAAGTTCAAATTCTTTACAATTTTCAATATATTTAACGTTAATATGATTTCATATACACAAATTGTTACCCAAGATTAACCCGTCCGTGAAACCAACAATTCATGCACGTCCCTCACAATGTTCTCTCCACTCGGCTTGTAAATTGGCTAATATTTATAATGTATTAGCACTTCAAAGACTATTCACTCAAAACCGATTAGAACAAATATCTGCATAAGCTTGCAACTCAATCATTCTCCACCATTGATCACGAACACTAAGTGCAAGTCAAAAGGTCTTTGTAAAGGCTGTAACGGGGCTAGGTTAAGGGTAGGAAATAGGATATTTTTAAAGTGGCTAAGGCGATGAAAATTCGATTTTTATTACAAACCACTAACTTAAACAAAACTAAATATAAACATCAACTACGGGCAATAATCTTTCACCCTTTTATTCGACAACTACTAATACCTCTTTTTGTGTTTTTCTCAATGCTTTTTCAACTCTTTTTCATAACATTTTTGAATTTTTTTTTTGTTTTTTGTTTTTTTTATAAACAATCAAAAGCAACTATACAAATACGATTCCTATAATCGAATTTTCATCACACGGGTTTAAAAGAAAAAGTTTAATGGTTATGGGCTATAAGGTAGTCAAACGAAAGGTTTAGGCTCAAAATGGGCGACTAGGGGATTTATTTGGGTAAGGATAGATAAATGGTTTTAAGAGAAAAGGTTTACCTAATGCCTTAATCATTCTCGTGCTTGTATTCGGTCTATAGTCTCAAACGTATCAAGAGTTGCAAGTTCTACAATATATGACTAATGGTCCACTCAAACAAAGAAACAGAGGTATGTAATCTATGATATAAAAGTGGCTCAAAACCTCACATATCTAACAGGGTATGGTATGTGACATGCATAAACTGCCAATTTCTTAGGCGGATTATTCCCAACTAACCACCCGATAAATACCCGTCATGCTATTAACTTGAACTTGACCATGACAAAAGACCAAATGGGTTGTGACATCCCTCGTTGACTTAGTTACTTGTGCTTTTAAGATCGCTTTTGAAACAAGATATTTTGAAAAAATATTTTGATATTTTCCCCCATCCCCACACTTGAGGTAAACATTGTCCTCAATGTGTAGTGTTTAAATGAACGGGTCAAAAACGAAAATTTTTACTACTCCCCCATCCCCACACTTGAAGTACATATTGTCCTCAATGTATGAAAACTAGAGTATTTAAACGCACAAGGGATGTGACACGGCTAATTCCCCCAAAATTTCACCCCGGAAAAAATAGTATACAATTTACATTCCACTTATTTGCTAACTAAAAATCAAAAGTAAAAAAGAAACGTATGCACCTGATTTCTGAGCTCATTCCTCGTATGCTCCTCTTCTCTTCATGAAAGTGGTTGTCCCACGAACCTAATGTACCTACAAATCTTAACCCTTGTGTCGAATCATGCTTCTCACAACCATCAAAATTTGTTAGTTACCTAGTTCTACCACTTTTACGAAATTATTACCAAGTCATACTTTATCTTACTTTGATTTATGTGGAAAATAATTTACAACAACAACAAACCTAACTCACTTTCGTAGGAATCACGGTTGCATTTAGCTTATGCAACAAGCCCTTTTAAACCCCCCCAATAGCTTGGGAGGACGAGAGGTCTCGTGAGGGTTATATAGGGAACACACCCACAACGTTCATTTAACTAGGCAAAAATTTAAATAAAACTAAACGAAAATAACGAAAACAAAATAGTATACAACAACAACAACAAAAAACATACCTTGCCTCTACCGCTGATATCGTTCGTTAGGGTTCACTAGCGGGTTCGGCTGGTATGGATAACCAGTGAGGACCTCAAACATATCCCTGTAGTTATCTAGTGGGCTCGACTCTCCTTGAGGTGGTGGTTGGTACGGAATCGGAATGAAACTAGAGCCGACTGCCTCGGGCCAATGAGGGGTAGGATCGGATGGGCCTTGCGGACGAGGAAGGTTGGGGTAATCGGTCCACCCCGAATGTTCGGCAAAAGGGAGACCGACTTGATAATCTCTTTGATGGCGCTCTTGATCATGGAGCACCTTGGCGTTATTAAGCGCCATTTGGTTGGAGAAAGCCAACGCTCCCCATCGGCGTTGGTCCAATTCCCTTTGTGCGTTTTGGCGCCTAGCCTCCTCTTCTTCCCATGCCCGTTTGTGGGCCCTTTCTTCCTCTTGCAACTGTAACAAGCATTCCATTTGTGACTGTTGTAACGCTTGTTGCAGTTTTTGCTCCTCCATCTGTTTTTCCATCCTCTCACGGAAGGATGCTTGAAAACCCCATTGCTCTTGCGAGTACGCCCCTTGCGTCTCTTCCCATTCTCTCCTGCTCGCATGGTACTCTCTTGCTTCACCAATGCCTGCTGATACATTATCGTAAACCGTTTGCTGCCCACGAGTCCACAACCGGTATGATGGTATCTGCCTTTGGTTCACAAAATCTGCCAGATTGGCAAAGATATCCCTATGCTGCTTCCTGTACCTCCGCCTCGGTCCCCGCGGATCGGAAGGATCCGTTTCCTCCTCAACATCAGGCATCTCCTCATCACCTTCTTCTTCATCACCCTCTTCATCACCCTCTTTATCATTGAATCAGTAACTATCTCCTTGTTCATCTTCAACCGTGTGAAGATGACCAAAAGCTTTCACAGTTATCTTCCAATGTCGCCTCATGGTGGCGAAGCTGAACTGATCAATGGGCTCAGACACCCACATTGACTCCTGAGGCAATGCATTCTGTTGCAGAATCATTGCACTAATCAACCTTGCATAAGCGATCATCTTCCGTTTAAATGATTCCCTTGTATCCCATGTATTGATCATCACAATTTGACGCCATGATAGCTTGGGCGTCCCATACAACAACGCATGCAAAACCCGACAGTCGGGTGCCTTCACTTTACCGCGATCCCCAAACCGTACCATAACATTCTCTAACGAAATGCCTTGAAGTATTTTGCCCTCCAAAGACAAGTCGTTTCTTGAATCTTCTGCACCCCCGGAACCTGGAAGTGTGTCCTCTAACAGTCTCAACGGATCAACGTCGTTTCTTTTATTGTCCAAAAACTGATCATACCCGTAGTAGTCATAAGCTTCAACCCCAAGCGAGTCAAATCTCGCAATAGCATTAATATGCTCGAATGACATGATCATTTGGTTTTTGCCAATGTTGTCGATCAACTGCCACCTATGAGCCGGCCTATCAGAATGTTCGAAACGGAGAGTAGATAGCCATTCACAAACAGCCCCCAAATATACCCGGGTGGTGATATCCTCGCACCAGTCAATCACTCGCTCCCAACCAATCTTTTTGAACTTTTGAACTATGCCGATCTTTCGGAACTCCTCGACATCTACCGTACTCTCACATATTGCCCTCTCGGGTACGGGTTTTGAAATACCCGTAACCATCTTCATTTTCCACATCTTAGCTTCTAGTCTCTTGTTTTGGTACCGGGAAAGAGCCTTTGTTTTTTATCTTTCCATACCGAAGCCGACCTACTATTTTTCGCCTCCTCCCAATCCCAATCTTGTCTATAAAGTTGCCCATCACCCTCTTCTACGTTACTTAATTGTTCCCAACGCCTTTGACATACCCCTGAGCCTGAACCGGCTCCCGAAGATGAACCTTGACTGGAGGTCTTTGCTTTCTTGCTTCCTAAAAACATAGCTACAATCAAAAGACTAAGAAAATAATAATTAGTATACCCCAAACCTTCAAAAAATCTCAAACTTTGAACATAGTATGCAATGTTGAATTTCAATCAAGATTTAGATGTAAAATCGCCTTTTTAAACTTCCAAAGTCGCTCATTTTATCATCTATATCAATTAAACATGTTTAATCATAAAACTTCTCAAAAATTCATGGTTTCAACAATATTCAACATCACCACTATGTTCAATCATGCAAAAATCTAGTGTAATCACATCACCAAGACTAAAGCATGCTCAAATCCCACCCAAGTCAAGCAAGCATTCATAAATTTATGCTAAAACATCCTACATTATGATAAACAACCTACTTTTAAACAATATGCTTAAAATTTCAGAAGAAATCAACAATACTTATGGAAATCATGCATAAATTTACTGAAAACTCATACCTTAAGTGTAGATAAACAAGAAGAACTAAGAAAAAGTGTAAATCAAATGACTTGGATGAACACTCTTCAAAACCCTAAAAACTCACGCCCAGAAATCTTGCAAACGAGCAAGAATTGATGGAAGCCGTTAAGGGGGTTTTGTTCCTCTCGAAAAACTACACAAGTTAGGCTCAAGAATCACTTGATTTGGTGGAGATTTGAAGGGGTTATGAGAAGGAGAAGGATTAGGGTTGTTGAGGTGTTTGGGGAAGATGAAGTTGGAATGCAAGAGAGAGAGAGAAAGAAAAACGTATGGATCTGAATTGAGGGTGTTTCTGGGTGTTTTGGGGGAGTATAGGAGTTATCGGGTCATGTGGATGGTCAAAACATGTTTTGTTTCGAATTTGCAAAGCTACAATTTACCCTTGGTTCGATCCTAGCCCGTAACCAAAATTCTGCGTCGCGTGCGTTCAGAAGGGCCGTCGCCGACGGGCCTGACCACCGTCGGCGACGGTGCGTGAAAATGGGATAATGGGGCGACGTGCTGTAACACCCTAAATATCTTGACAGAATTTAACTAAATATTTCATACAACTTTATAAAAATCAGAATTTCAAAAGCTTTTCGTGTTTTAAACCATACACACTAGTGAAAATACCAAGCATATCCAAGATAATGCATAATTCATTTAAGTCAAACCCTACTAGTCAACTAACAACTAGTTTAAAGGATTCAAAACACTATTAACAAAAGTATTTACGACATGTTTAAAGTTTAGACAAGATTATATTCAGTGCTGAAGCTCCAAAATGCGTGTTCGGTTCTTGACAAAGTGCTTGATCACCATCCGGAAGAAATTTATCCATACCTAGAGTCAAACACTAAAACCATTAGTTTTGACATTAATACATTATGTATAAACAGGTTCTAACAACACAAGGTAATCACAAAATATAATTTTTGTTTTGGATTCCACCGTAAATTACGGTATCACCGTAAGTTACGGTGGACCTGAAATGTCTATGGATCTGCCGTAAAACAGGAGCGACATACCGTAACACCTTTGATGTCCACCGTAAATTACGGTGGGACCGTAATTTACGGTGGGTTCTGCACATTTGCCCCTTGACTATTTTTCAACTTTAGAAGATCATAACTTTTTACCCATTGATCCGATTTAACCGATTCTTCATTCTATGAGTCCGTAATAAGACTTCGGATTTAACCAAGTAAATTTTACATTGCGGAAACCGAGATACCCACAATTGGTTCACAATTTCCTTATTTCCATTATTCAACCCATTAGTGTGAGTGCATAGCACCTCTTTTCATTCTTAAAACCCTTTTAAACATATTTACCCAATTTCCCGGGCTCACATACTTGGTGTTTTCACGCCAATTCCATGGCTTTGCAATTCCTCTAGGGCTATTACTTGATCATTCGGAATTCAAACATTCCGTTTCAAACGACCCTTCTTTTCCTTTAACATTATTGTTTGACCCATATCCCGGGTTCTTAAACTTAGATTGATACCACCAATCATTAGTATGGTACAATTTATCATTTAACAAAGTATAAGACCTTCAAGTCTCTACTCTCGTAACTCTTTTGAAAACATCATTTTGACCCGTTTTGCTAATTAGTGAAAACCATCACTTCATTGAGTGACCCAACTAAATACCAAGTTCTTATTTTGACCCGTTTGATAGTCGAGTGTACTTCGTCACTTAAACGACACATCAGACGCATCCTTTACACTACAACATCAATTTCATATCAAACTAAAGCATTTAAACATAATTTGACGAGACTAAAGTCACGTACCTTTAAAGCGCACCTTTTCCGCGGTTATCACTTCCGGCGTGTCCACTTGACGTTCCAGATTCTTTGCCTAAAGAGTTCAATTTATAACAAAAATTAGAACCCTTTCATAAGCTTTAACGCATTATTTCTTAACATATTCAAATCTGCGTTTTGCCCAACTTTTAACATTTTACCCTCTTTTAGACATTTTATCGAACACCTAACGGGTCAGATTTTTATATGATCTAAACCAAGTTCATGACTCGAGTTTATCACCAAAATTAACTTCAATTTGACTTCATGTCTATATGTTAACATTAACGACTTAGAGTTTTCCTCATAATTTCAGTTTGCACTAGAACAAGAGTTTTAATCCTAGTGTTTATCAAGTTTTACTAACATGCTAATCACCCACTATGGTGATTTTGATCTATACAATTATCATGCAAGAATTTGACAGGAAATTATCTAGGGTTTGTCCCTAAACCTTACATTACTTCCAATTTCATGTTTACTACACGTAATCAAGCTCTACATTCGATTTTTGATCACATACATGAACTTGGAATCGAATGAGAATGACCTAATTCAACATACCTTAGGATCCCTTTGACAAGGTGATCACGATTCTGTGCTTGAATTTCGATTTCTAACTGAGTTGAGGCTTCAATTTGTGATTTTCTTGCACGTTAGGGTTTGGGTGAAGAAACCCCTTGTCGCCCCTGCTTGTTGATCGACCAGACACCTCTTGAATGGGGTGTTTGGTTGGTTTTTACTACTTTAGTAATTCAAGTTCTGATTTTTACAAGATTGGTCCCTCCATTTATTTAACATAACAAATTGTGTTGTTTTAACCTCATTGTAGGCTAATGCTAGACATGTTAGCTAACCAAGTTACTACACTTCTAGATGGGTAATTCCTCATTTATTTAAACTATATGTATTATTATAAAGTTTTATATTTTCGGGATGTTACACGTGCTATCTTGCTGTCTACGGACAACTTGTGCAACGGACCATTTAGAGAGACCGTAGGCGACGGTGGGTTACCCCGTCGGCGACGACACCCAGAAATCCCATTTTTTATTTTAAAATATATTTTTTATAAAAAATATGAGGAAAATTATGAACTTTTAATAAAGGGACTATGTACACTAAAAAATCCTAAAAATTATTAAAAATCTTTTTGTGAATTTTTATAAGTTAAATTTTTAAAACACGAAAACCGTTAACGGCCCTACCACCCCCCGAAAAGTCGTGTATTGTACTCAATGCACATAATAAAGCCTAAAAACATACCTTGTGTCTTCATGGCCCGTTCGGAATGTCCGAACTTCACACAATCAAGAGAGATTAGTATGAAACGAAAACGATTAACACAAAAACACACAAACAATTAAATAATTATGCATAACTTTACACAAAACGTTACCGGTCCTTTTCATTCGACCTCATAAACCGGGATGCTTACCACGAAGCTCACGGATTCCTTGTTTTCATCCAAATTTTCGTTACCGTCGAGAAACGGTTTTAGCCGATGACCATTTACCGTTTGTCGTACCCCATCCTTCGGGTCCTCGATGGTAACATCACCCAATTGTCCGACCCGGGTGATAACATAGGGTCCCATCCATTTGCTCCGGTGCTTTCTGGGAAAGAACTTGAGCTTCGAATTGTAAAGCCACACCTTTTGCCCAACCTCGAACTCTTTCTTTCTCAACTTGGCATCATGCGCCTTCTTCATCCCATCTTTGTACTTAGACGCGCATTCATATGCCATTTCCCGTAACTCCTCCAACTCGCATAGCTTGAGTTTCTTTTCCTTACCTGCATCATCATATTGAACATTAACCTCTTTAATAGCCCATAATGATTTGTGCACAAGTTCAACCGGTAAATGACAATTTTTACCGTAAACCAACAGGTAAGGTGTAGTGCCAATAGGTGTCTTATGTGCCGTACGGTAGGCCCATAAAGTATCGTTCAACTTAATTGACCAATCCTTACGGTCCGCCCGCATGGTCTTTTGCAAAATCTCTTTGATTTGCCTATTTGACACCTCTACTTGCCCACTTGTTTGCGGGTGATAGGGGGTAGCAATCCTATGGTCAACACCAAACCGTTTTAAAAGTTTCCCAAACCTAAATTTTTTAAAATGAGATCCTCCATCACTTATGATGACACGAGGAATCCCAAACCTTGAGAAAATATTGGTTTGAACAAAGTTACACACTACGGAATGGTCGTTTGTCTTGGTGGCTATTGCTTCGACCCATTTTGACACATAGTCAACGGCCACCAAGATGTACAAGTTGCCATAAGAATTGGGGAATGGGCCCATGAAATCAATACCCCACACATCGAAAACATCGACTACAAGGATTGGTTGCATGGGCATTTCATCCCTTTTTGAAATACCCCCTAGTTTTTGGCACTCTATGCAATTCTTTGAAAACTCATTAGCATCTTTAAAAATAGTAGGCCAATAAAGACCACTATTCAACACTTTATGACCTGTTTTATGACCACTAAAATGGCCACCACATGCAAACGAGTGTAGATGCTGCAACACGCTTGGAATTTCTTCGTCATCTATGCATCTTCTTATCACTTGATCCGCACATTCCTTCCACAAGTGCGGTTCTTCCAATCGATAATACTTGATTTGAGACATAAAGTGTTGCCTCTTCCGCTATCCCAATGTGCTGGCATGTCACTTGTAACAAGATAATTTACAATGTTAGCATACCATGGTAATTTATCTAATTTCATAATGTATTCATCGGGAAAAGACTCGTTGATCTATAATGACTTAGGATCCTCTTCGACCATCAACCGGGACAAGTGGTCCGCCATCACATTCTCGATACCCTTTTTGTCCCGTATCTCCAAATCAAACTCTTGGAGCAACAACACCCATCGGATCAACCTCGATTTTACATCCTTCTTCTCCATGAGGTACCTAACTGCAGTGTGATCAGAATAAATAATCACTTTACTACCGCATATATACGACCGAAATTTATCCAATGCATATACCACCGCGAGTAGCTCTTTTTCGGTAGTGGTGTAATTCAATTGTGCATCCGAAAGAGTCTAACTCGCGTAGAATATGGCAACGGGTTTTTTATCCACCCGTTGTCCCAACACGGCCCCCACCGCATAATCACTTGCATCGCACATAATTTCAAAAGGTAAAGACCAATTTGGCGATTGCAAGATTGGGGCCTCAACTAACTTTTCTTTCAAATTGTTAAAAGCGTTTTGACAATTTTCATTGAAATCAAACGGTTGATCTTTTAACAACAAATTACATAAAGGCTTTGTTATGTCACTAAAACCCTTAATAAACCGCCGATAAAAACCCGCATGACCTAGAAATGACCTAACAACTTTAATAGTCGCGGGATACGGTAAAGTAGATATAACTTGTACCTTTGCACGATCAACCTCTATCCCATGACTTGACACTACGTGTCCCAACACAATTCCCTCTTGAACCATAAAATGGCTTTTTTCCCAACTTAGGACCAAACTAGTTTCGACACACCTTTTTAACACTTTATCTAGTTGGTCCAAACAAGCCTCGGATGATGACCCAAAAATTGAAAAATCATCCATGAAGATTTCCAAAGACTTCCCCACCATATCTGAAAAGATACTCATCATGCACCTTTGGAAGGTGGCGGGGGCGTTACATAATCCAAACGGCATTCGCCTAAATGCGAAGGTGCCGTAAGGACAAGTAAACGTGGTTTTTGATTGATCTTCCGGATGGATGGCAATTTGGTTATAACCAGAATAACCATCTAAGAAGCAATAAAATTTTTGCCCGACGATTTCTCAACTATTTGATCAATGAATGGTAAAGGAAAATGATCTTTGGAAGTTGCGGTATTCAACTTCCTATAATCAATACAAATTCGCCACCCGGTTATCGGCCGAGTGGCTACCTCTTCAACTGCGTCATTTTTGACGACTTGTATACCCGCTTTCTTGGGAACCGTCTGCGTTGGGCTCACCCATTGACTATCCAAGATTGGGTAAATGATACCCGCATCGAGCCATTTCAGCACTTCCTTCTTCACTACCTCCCGCATATTCGGATTCAATCTTCGTTGTGCATCTCGAACGGGAGTCACATTCTCTTCTGTGATGATTTTGTGCATCACCACTGAGGGACTAATACCCTTCAAATCAGCAATGGTCCATCCAATCGCCGCCCGATTGGTGACCAAAACATCCATCAATTTTTCCTCTTGCTCCGCAGTTAAGTTTGATGCAATAATAACCGGGAGTGTATTGCCTTCACCAACATAAGCATACTTGAGATGCTTTGGCAATGCTTTCACCTCAACCTCCGGAGGCTCTACTAATGACGGCTTCAATTTAGTATCAATGCTCTCCGGTAAGTTCTCGACTTTGTCCGTCCATGTCGGTTTTCCCTCTCGAACCGCAAGCACCTCCAAACTCTTCACTTCCTCGTCTATGCTCCTTTCCACTTCCACCTGTGACCTGTCAAACATATAACAATCCTCCATTGTGTTTTCCCCATCCACGACTGTGTCGCAAAGAGGTATACACGTGTCAACAATGTCCGCCATATAGCATTCATCATCAACTGGAGGGTTCATAAGTCCCGAAAAAACATGCAACCTCAACCTTCGGTTTCCAAATGTCATATCAACCGTTCCAGTTTTGCAATCAATTTGAGAATTAGCGGTTGCTAAAAACGGTCGACCCAAAATCACCGTAGGTTGCTTGGTTGGGTCCTTGGCCACATAATCGAGTACTAAAAAGTTCACCGGATAGTAAAAATCCTCGATTTTTACTATCACATCCGAGACAATTCCACGGGGTAGTTTGGGTGTCAAATCGGCTAACACCACGGTAGTGTTTGATGACTGAAGTGGACCAAACTCATATTGGTCATACAAACTACCCGGTAGAATGCTCACGCTAGCCCTAAGATCTAGAAGTGCCCGGTTGATTTTAAAATCGCCTACTTGAATTGAAATGATAGGCGCACCCGGATCTTGGAGCTTAGGTGGAAGTGCACCAGAAAGAATTGAACTCACATTTTCGGTTAAATCTAATTTTTTGGAAATTTATGAGTTCGTTTCTGGGTACACAATTCTTTCAAGTACTTAGCATAAGACGGTACTTGTTTAAGACCTTCTTAATGGGTCCCTTCAATGCTTCGGGATAAGGGGCGGTATTAACCTCCACACCCGTCTCCTTAGCCTTAGGGACCGGTATGATCACAATGGGAGTGTCATTATTCTTTTTCAAATCATTTTTATTTTGACCCGTTTGACCATTCTCATTCTCATCCTCACTAGCATCTTCCACCACCCCTTCAACAAACTGGGGTGATGGTGTTTTGACACCATTATCGACGATTCAACCACTACGTAAAGTAATTTTATTAATTGGTACCTCACGTGTATTCCTCGAGCTCGACCCTTGATGCTTAGGGTTCACCGCGGTGTCACTTGGGAGCTTTCCCGTGCTTCCTCTCATTTGAGCCATCTCCTCCGCAAGTTGGCCCACTTGCTTCTCCAACGCTTTGTGAGATTTATCCCTCACTTCAAATTCTTTCTTTACTTCGGTTGTAAGGGTGGTCATAGCATTCATTAGAGCGTCCATCTTAGAATTGAACGAGTCGTCACCTTGAGAGTTTGATGCACCACCCCCATTTCCACCTTAGTTGTAACCCCGTTGATAGTTGCCTTCACGGTTTTGATATCCTTGGTTACCACCTTGGTTGTAATTCCTTTGGTAACCCCCTTGGTTACCACCTTGACGGTTGTTGTATGATAACCCACCTTGACCTCCTTGATTACCTGATTGAAAATTCGGGTTCATTTGATTCGAGGCATTACCATACCGGAAATTAGGGTGATTTCTCAAGCCCGGATGGTAAGTGTTGGAGTTCATGTCGTAGTGCTTTCGATACCCATACACTTGGTTTACCTCCTCGGTGTAGTCACTCGATCCCGTTGGACATTGCTCAAATCTATGTCCAATATCGCCACACCCTTCGCACACCTCAAATTGCACCGTGTTCACTTCCTCCTTCTTCATGCGAGCCATTTCCCGCTCTAAGGTAGAAATTCAATCTTTAGAGTCAAGATCGGGAAGTGACCGAGAAATGGGACGTTTCTTAGCTCGATCGGCCGATTCTTTCTCTTTTGACCGTTTACTCATCCGCTCCAAAAACTCCCGATCATCGTCTTCATGGTTGCTCAAAAGAGTCCCATTACTCATCGATTCGAGACGATTCCATGTTGTGTCATCCAACCCACGTACAAAACACTTCACCAATTCCCACTTTTCAATTTGGTGATGTGGGCATCTCCGCATCAATTCCTTAAATCGAGTGAATGCTTCATGCAACGGCTCGCCCGATAGTTGGTGAAAAGACCTAATTTCATCACGGGCATCATCGGTCTTCGCCATCGAATAGTATTCATCAAGAAAGGCTTGTTGCATTTCCCCCCATGTTAGAATACTATTTGCCGGAAGTGTAAGGAACCATTGCTTCGCTTTGTCCTTTAACGAGAATTGAAATAGTCGAAGCTTGACTTCCTCTAATGCGAAATTGTGCCCTCCAATAGTGTTACAAATGGACGAAAACTCCGCCAAGTGCGTGTACGGCTCATCATTAGACCTCCCATTGAAGTGGGGAAGTATATTGATGTAATGAGGTTTACAATCAAACATCCTTCTTTCACAAACAATTGGTGAATCATTCTCGGTGACCACCAGCCTAAAATGGTCATTCACTCCCCGTGGAGGTTGTTGACAACGATGCGGACCGTTAACTTCTTGATCAACTGGTCTTCGGTTGTCTCTTCGATCACCCCCCCCCCTATCACCTCTTCTATCATCTCTTCGATTTCCACCTTGGTTACCCCTTTGGTTACCCCCTCCCACTTTCGTGGTTGGTGGTTATATTCGTAACCGTCATTTCTTCTATTCCCATACCCGTAGTCATCATCCCCCACATAGTTGGCATTTTGATAACCAAATTCATCATCTTCAAACCCTCTTGCATTGTAGATGTTACCCTGATTCACATATCCCCAATCTTCGTCGTCATTAGCCCGATCATCATAATATCCCCCATCGTCCGAATATTCCCTACGAACACTCACATGTTCCGACGATTGATAATCGGGAACACTATAAGGTTCGTCATCAGGGATGGCGTTCCTCAACTCGTCTATGTTGAAAAATGGGTCTTCGTTCGCGGGATTGCCACGATCTCGATTACCTCGGCGGTCGGAATTGACGTTCCGGTCCTCTAGGTTGATGGGTAAGGAATTTTGTCGATGAAGGTTTTGTTATTGGGGTGTTCTTTGGGTGTTGTTGGGATTCTGGTTTTGGAAAGGTGGTGTGGGTGGTTCGGTATTGTTATTACCACCCGATGGCTCTTTAGGTATAGACTGAACATTTTGGGCAGGGTGAAAGGTTCCTCGAGATTGGAATTGGTTTTGGTTGAGGTTTGGGTGATTGGAGTTTTGGTTTGCCATTGAATCGGTTTCAATGGATGGTGTGGATTGTGGTGTTTGATGGGTTTGATTAGAAGCAAGAGTTGCTTCTAACCGGCTTGCTAGGTTTCTTCTTGCTACTCTTTCGATTTCCGGTTCGTAGACTAAAGGTGAAGTCCTCCCGGAGTTCCGCGTATGCATGCACTACCTGTAACCTGCACAAGTAACACACCCGCGTAACAAGGAAAAAGACAAAGTACAAAAAGAAAGCTAAACAAATTAAACATATAATCAAGCAAATTCAAACAATAATCCAAACACAAAGCGCACGCACTCCCCGGCAACGACGCCAAAATTTGATCGGAGTGTCACGCTCCGGTCAAAGATGATATTTATAAGCCCAAATTACCCTTAACTATGTGTTAGTGGTAGCAAGGGGTCGAACCACGAAGAGTATGTGGTTTGTGTGTGGATTCGATAGGTTTAAAACAAATGTCACAATTTATGAAGCCTGCTAGAATATCTTTATGTTTTTGTTTAATTGAGAGATATGAGTTTAAAGAAAGTGAATTGATTAAATTGATTAACAACTAATGATTAATGATTACGAGAAAATTGGTTACTAGAACAATAATAAGAAAAAGGAATCACACCCGGTTTCGTAATTGCTAACCTAGGATTTCTACAGGTTTTAGATTCAACTCAAATGCATATGATTAACGGATTTAGTGTACCGTGACTTAGGTGCTAATAACTATCAACGTCCCGAAGAACGGACAAGAATACACTTTGTAATCAACACAAGTAAATCCTAACCACGACAATGCACAATTACATATCACCATTTCGTAAAGTCATAACTTTTAACATCGTTCGACAATTTACGAATTCGAAACAAATGTAGCACTATTATCAAAGGTTTCAAAAATCAAACACAAATTGTCACAAAGTTGAAGCAATAAACAATTCGAAACCCTAAATTAACAACTACCTATGCCAGGGTGAAACCGAGATGATTAGCCACTCATGGTTGAAGAAGCTTGATCACCGGATGTTTGGAACTTGATGAAGATCATCTTGAAGCTTGAAATATGGATGATTGGTGGTTAATGAAGGTTTGGTGATGGATGATGATGAATGGATGGATGAATGGATTGATGGCTAGGGTTTGGAATCAAGATTGATTGTGATATGGATGATGATGATTCGGGTTGTAGAGATGAAGTCTCGATGGAATGGTAGGTGAATTAGGCTTCAAGAACTTGATTTCAAACTCCCAAGAAGTGTAACTCCCGAATTGATTCCCCACAACCCTCTTTGATTCATTTATTTGACCCAAAACAAGCAACAGTCGCGCAGCAACATTGGAGGGCCGTCTCCGACGGCCTGATGCCCCGTCGGCGACGGTCCATGTATTCTGACTTGGGGCCGACGTGTTGACTCGCTGCTTACGGACAATTTGGGCGACGGTTATTTACACCAACTGTCGGCGACGGCCCATATGGGCATCGGCGACGGTGCCCAGAAACCATATCTTCTGTTTTGCGCGTTCCTTGCTCTCGGTTGACCCGTTTCGCGTTCCGCTGGTCCAGTTTTCACTCCGGTGACCCGAAAAGCTCCTTAAACTCTGCTAGACCTGCAAAACAAGTATCTAATCAAAAGTGGGCTACTCGAAATGAAAACATGTGTAAAAACATCAAATTAAACAATTACGAGCACCGGTTTTCAACCACGTATCATACCCTTAAACGAATAAATTATGAAACGTATGGAACCGTTTGTGGAAGGAAGTGAAAGTTTATAAAACGCGAGGGTTAAATGTGTCAACATGTTAAAGTAATACCTCTGAGTGACCTTTTAACGAACCCGGAGCTTTGTAACGATTAATTATGCTCCCAAGAATATGTGACGAAAACACAAGGTTTCGATATCGCTTGAGATAAATACGTTAACTTTCGTAATTAAGGGGTTAAAACCGTCAACGAGGCAAAACTTGTGTTTTCGGTTATCGTTTAATGAAACCGGACCTAACGATGTTTGGTTATACTCTAAGGATCATAGAAATATAAATTATATGGGTTAAATGTGCTTAAAATGGAAGAAATTACGCTTTAGAAGGTCCAGGGGGTGAAAATGTCACGTTTAAATGTGCTAAACCCTTCTGCCGTCGCGCGACACGACGGCGTTATCTGGGCAGAAACATGCACAGGTGCAGGTCACTGCACCTCTCTTCACCCTTGCATGGTTTAGTTCGATTCTATGGACTGTTTGATAGTTTAAAAACCATTTTGGACACTTGTGATCATCAGGGAAGAGCCCTAACACCTGTAATGATCTGGTGGCACCCTCAATTAGTATAAATAGGTGAAGTTTTGGCTGCCATTCTCACTTACAAGTTCAAATTTCATACTTTCAAAATCACTCTCAACTTTTTCAATCTCATTCTCTGGAGCATCCTACTTTGGAAGGAAGCTCTCTCAGTCTAAATTTTCGTGCTAAGGACTCTTGTAAGTGTGCTTAGCCTCTGTAATTAAGTTTGCATTAGTGTAATGACCGAAAGTCAAAGATATCGTGAATACGCTTTGACTTTGTGATTAATCACTAACGATCCAGCCATTGTTCGAATTGAAAGGGGCTATGTGTTGGTAATTATGTAGGTGTTAAACTCTTAAAAGGGCACCTCCTAATTATCACGTTATCTCAGTAAATTGCCGGGTCAAACTTATTAATAAAAAGTCAACAAAATCAGTTTTTACAAATTAATTCATAACTGATAATGCAGAGGTTATGGAACATGTTTTAACACTAAAATAACTTGGTAAATAATATAAGAACATGTTTAGGCATGTTCAACCCGACAATTCTGAGTTTAGGCTCGGTTCGCAACCGAAAGTCGCAAAAGTAGACTTTTACTTTGACTTTCAGTTCTGACCCGAATTAGCTTAGTTTAGATAAGACTTAGGGTTCCTTTAGGACCATATTACATGTTAGTATAACCCTCTGAGATTATACTATATGGTTCCTTTGAAATCTGAATCATTTGCATGTTTCCGTTAAATGCTTAAAAGTTAACCGTTATGCCCTTTTGATATAAAAACGAGATTTTTGAAAATGTGAGAGAAAAAAAAAACCTTTATTACTGATTTATAAGTATGTCCTAAAAGTTTGACATCAGTTTATGGTCTAAAATAGGAGATATGCAAGATATCGTAAAATGAAAGCTTTTTGTTAATTAAATGGCATTTTCAGTATAAATCATATTTAAACCCAATTTTTGACACCAAACTTTCTACCCACTATTAAGATATAATATTCAGGGATTTTGGAAAATTTTTTCCAAATTTTATACTGAACATATTATAGAGTTCTAGTGTAAATTCGGTATTGACAAAATTGCCCTTTTCATTGATAAAATGAGTTTGACATAACATTTTAATACCAAACCTTTTCCTATTGATTTCATATGTTAAATTAAATATTTTAAGCTTCAAAAACTGATCAGTACCTCAAAATTTTATAAATATTTCAATTGTCGTCAAATATCGACTTTTACGCCTATTAAGCGCATAGTATGGTTTAAAACCATATTTAACGCTTAAGGCTTATTACCTACTGATTTTTAAAATAAATTTTTATACTTTAACAGTAAGTTTAAGTCTTGAACTCAGATTTCCAAATTTGACCCTTTAAGCATATGTAAAATGACCAAAATGCCCCTACGGTGCATAGTTTGGCCATAAAAGATTAAACACACATATGTATGATATCTTGCTGTTATAACCACATAAAATAAAGATTTTCACAGAAGGTTTTGGACCAGGTCTTCAGTTTATATTTAAACCTCTTTTATAAACTTTAAAATGACCAAAATACCCCTTCGAGACTTAAATGGGTCTTAAATTCGTTTTGGGCATAATGGAAGGTATCCTACTGATATCATAACTTATTTAAAGCATATTAACTTGTGGAACATGTACATGACTCTTTTGGTTACCCGTTATGCATATTCGCGTTCGGTACGGTTTATGTGACTAGTTCGCATAAATTAACCGAAACGGGTCAAACCTTATCATTTTCACTTCAAAATCCAGAATGTATTTAGTTTACCCATTTTATACAAGTCTTCATACTTGTTGGGTCTAAATCACATTCTAATCTGGTCTTCGCTTAATCTTGCGTTTTGAACCGTAAACCTTTCTTTAAAACTAACCGGTCTAAGTTATAACTTAAATAAGACCTGTTAGGAATCTAATAGGTTATTAAAACCTTCGTCCAGATTAGGAGCCCAGTAAAAGATACTTGTACTTGCTGTTTGATATACGGCTGAGGATAAATTTATATTTTTGCTCAGGTAAATACTTTTAACTTATTTTCCGTTATATGGTCTTGGGATACGGTAAATTATTACCGATTGGTCGGGTATTGAATCTTTAATCAATTAATGGTTAAATCATTGAGATAACCCGTTTTAATCTGTTTTGTTTGATGCAATGCCTTTGGGGGGTTAATGACCGTGTCCTGGATATCCTCGGCTCATTCATTAGGAAAGGTCACGACTTAAACACGGGGTGTAGGCATACACCTGACGGTGCGCATGTAAAAGATATAACCACTCGTTGAGGATAACTCGCCGTGGGATTATATTAGTGGCGTGTCTCTTAATCTTTAACCCGGTACTTCTAACCCGGGCTACTGAATGGACGACAAATATATAAATCTGTATACAAGATTATTTTTAAATAATTATCCCAAGTTATATAAGATTTTATGCCTTGTGCATCCAAACCAATTTTATAAATACTTTTCAAAAGATTCCGTTAATTGTATTTACCAGTATAAACTGACGTATTTTCAAAAAGGTTAAGTGCAGGTGCTAAGCGTAATGGGCTGGAACTCCTGAGTGATTAAATAAAGAGTCTTGCAAGCTTTTATCACTTTAAGTCTGTTGAACAATATTCCTTTTGTTTTGATCCGCCTGTGGATCCACTTTACAACTGTTGTGTAATATTTTATTATACTTTCGAATCGGTTTGTAATATTATTTTTAGACTTCCGTTGTGCATTTAAACTGTGATTATTGAATATGATGATATCAACTATGTCACGATACTCCCCATCGGGCCCACCGATAATACGTGGAAATATCTGGGTGTGACTGGTTGGTATCAGAGCCAACGTTTGAGTGAATTAAACACTAGCCTTTAGTGTTTAATCTCAAATGACACAGTAGCATATTCCTTAGACCTTCCGAGTCTAGACATGAACTAGGAATAATCTCATCCCTATTATATATACATTGGTTTCGATATTTGTGTATTCCAGGAACATGTCTCCGAGTAAAGCTGCCGTTGGTGGAAGCTCTCCAAACTTGAAGCCAAAGAATGTTAAGCTTCGTACCACAGCTCGAATAAGCATACGCCCAGTATGGAGAAAGGATCTTTTTGGACCCATTCCCAAAACCAAACCAGTTGAAACCATTAACCATACTTCAGATTCCGTACCTAAGACTTTTGAAACTTCAAATGAGAAGCCAACATCGGAGGAGTCCATACCAACAGTCCCTGAGGCTCCCGCTCCGAAGATGATACCTATGGACCCAAAGGACCCATATTTCTTACCTCCAAATATTGGAATTTCAAACTTGGATTATACCAGTCCTGGCCCTATTTGTGATCCATATTATTCATTAACCATAGATGCCTTGGATTCCACTTTTGCAAAGGTTCCTAGTATGGAAGATTTCGACTACCCGCCAAAACCTTCAGTATCCGTACCGCACACAGTGAATCAAGGAGAAAACTTTCAGAAATAAAATGAGGAAGAAACTCCTTTTGTTGTATTTCATTTCTTTATAGTCCTTATAAGGACATATTTATTTCTAGTCCCTACGTGGACAAATTTATTTGTTTAAGACCCGTTTAGGGCAATTGTTGTAATAATTAGAACTTTCTATGAAAAGTTTCCTTTTTAAAATTTACTTTGGCATTAAACGTATAAATATATATTATGTCCTAAATCAAAACATCGTTTCAGTTTATGATTGATCTGCCATTGAATATTAAAAGAAAATCTTGAAGGTATAACCTAGCTCATGTGTCATTTTAAGACACGACCCTGATGGTAAAACCTTTTTAAGATTTAGATCCTTGTTAACATCTGAAAACATGTTAGCACTCCTGGAAAAATGTGATTCGATAAAATCACACTAGTCATCCTTGTATTGGAATCTTTCAAATTCCTTAGCTAATTTAAACATCCATTAGTGATGAAGTGCCTACGGGCCATATTCATTGTCCAATAAGACAAAAGACAGTTGTAGTCTATGACTCGCTGTCAAGAAAGGTAATGAACTATGTTCAAACCTAAATGCCTTGATTCCATAAAATCATGGCTTATGAAATTTAAATTGTCCTTGTGACTAGGCTTTTGTGCCACTCTAATATCTTAATGATTTATAACAAAGGATAAATTATAACAAAAATCCTAATTAAATACAACTAGCAAATTAACCAATATGGTTTATATTTACCATGGTTAATGAATCATCAAAAAGGATAATTCCATAATAACCTCTGAATAAAATATTGTCAATTGTTTTATGTAGCAATCAAGCTACATGGCTGAATCAGATTAGGTTAACAGTCACCCGAGGGAGAATAATGATACCACTAGAATTAATGTAGCTAGTGCAGATCTGCAAGCCATGATTGATAATGCCGTCACTCGAGCCATGGACAGGCAGTTTAAAGAATCAAGTGGTACTCGTAGCAGGACCCTATCTGTACAACATGCAAAACAACCTTCCAAGTCGCACGCATCTCATAAGGATGATTCTCATCACTCATCAAACCAAAGGAGTGTCCCGTCTAAGAAAGTTGTGCTCAATCAAGAGCCACTTGCTAAAACCTGTTCTTATAAATATTTCGTCTCCTGCAAGCCCAGGGACTTCACAGGGGAGAAAGGAGCCATTGATTATATGACTTAGCTCGATGAGATGGATACAGTGGTTGATATTAGTGGTTGTGCAGAGCAGGACATTGTGAAGTATGTTTCACAATCGTTCAAAGGTGAAGCCCTAGCTTGGTGGAGGTCGTCAATCCAAGCTACTGGGAAGATTCCGTTATATAATCTGACTTGGGATCAATTTGTTGCGTTGATCAATGAAAATTTCTGTCCTCAGCATGAGGTGGAAAGGATTGAAACCGACTTCTTAACATTGGTCATGAAGAACTTGGACTGTCAGGCATACCTTACAAGTTTCAACACCATGTCCCGATTGGTTCCTTATTTGGTCACACTGGAACCAAAGCGCAGAGCTCGTTTTATTGGAGGTCTAGCTCCAGAAATCAAGGCAAGTTTGAAAGCATCAAGACCTACCACCTTTAGGTCAGTGGCTGATCTGTCTTTATCACTTACTCTCGATGCGGTTAAGCAGAGATCGCTTAAGAGTTCCGATGAAGGAAAAAGGAAACGTGAGGATGAGAACTCACGCCGTTCTGATAAGAAACATAAGGGGAGCTCAGATCATAAGAAGGGTTCTGGGTTCAAAAAGGATAACCAACAGACGGGTGAGAAACCCAAATGCAAGACCTGCCCAAAGCACCATTTTGGGAAGTGTAGGTTCGAAACAAAATCTCAGTCACAGTCACAGTCGCAGCCTAGAGTTTGTGGAATTTGCAAGGCTAAGGAGCATAAGACCCTAGATTGCAAGAAAATGAAGGACGCAACTTGTTACAACTGTAACGAGAAGGGGCATATCAAGACCAATTGCCCCAAATATGCAAAGAAACCTGAAGAGGGTAAGAAGACCAATGCTCGGGTCTTTCAAATGAATGCTCAGGAAGCGATTCAGAACGACAATGTGATAACAGGTACCTTTCTTATCAATGATATTTATGCTAGAGTGTTGTTTGATTCTGGTGCAGACAAGTCTTTTGTAGACAATAAATTTTGTAAGTTATTAAATCTGCATGTTAAGACTCTAAGCATAAAGTATGAAGTAGAATTGGCCGATGGTACCATAGAGACTGCTTCAACCGTATTAGATGGATGTTTTATATCCATTAGGAACCACTCTTTTCCATTGTCTTTGCTTCCATTGAAATTAGCAGGATTCGATATAGTGATAGGCATGGATTGGTTGTCTCACAACCAAGCCCAAATTGTATGTGATAAAAAGCAAGTGGTTATCAAGACTCCTTATGGTGAGCCTTTGACAATTCAAGGAGATACGCAGTATGGATTGCCTAAGCAAGTCTCTATGCTTAAGGCATCGAGTTTGAAGAAAGGTTGTGTCATTTACATGGCACAAGTGACTATTGATGAACCAAAGCCTAAAATTGAAGACATCCCTATTATTTCTGAATATCCGGACATGTTTCCTGAAGAACTGCCTGGTTTACCACCAGACAGGCAAGTGGAGTTCAGAATCGATATTTATTCCTGGAGCAGCACCTGTTGCAAGAGCACCTTACCGGTTGGCACCGACTAAGATGAAAGAGCTAAGGACTCAATTGGATGATTTGTTAGCAAAGGGTTTTATTCGACCTAGCTCATCTCCTTGGGGAGCACCGATTCTGTTTGTGAAGAAAAAGGATGGATCAATGCGTCTATGCATTGATTATCATGAGCTGAATAAGGTTACAATCAAGAATAGATATCCATTGCCCAGGATCGACGATCTGTTCGATCAAGTACAAGGGGAAAGTTATTTCTCCAAGATTGATTAAAGTTCAGGTTACCATCAACTGAAGGTCAAAGATGAAGATGTGCATAAGACTGCATTCAGAACTCGCTATGGTCATTACGAGTTCTTAGTGATGCCTTTCAGGCATACAAATGCACCTGCATTACTCATTGATCTCATGAATCGCGTTTGCAAGCCATATTTGGACAAGTTTGTCATTGTTTTTATTGATGACATACTTATTTACACGAAGAGTCAAGCCGATCATGAAAGACATCTCCGGTGTATTCTTAAACTTCTTCAGCAAGAGAAGCTCTATGCCAAGTTTTCAAAATGTGAGTTTTGGCTGCGTGAAGTCCAATTTCTTGGACATGCGGTGAGCGAGCGTGGTATCCAGGTGGATCCCACTAAAATTGAAGCAACTATGAATTGGCAAGCGCCGAAGACTCCTAAAGAGATTCGCAGCTTCTTGGTTTTAGCAGGATATTACAGGCGTTTCATTGAGAACTTTTCAAGGATTGCTGCACCCCTAACTTCGTTGACTCGCAAGAATATAAAGTTTGATTGGGGTCCAAAGCAACAAGAATCTTTTTAGATTCTCAAGCAAAAGTTGAGCAATGCTACTATATTGACATTGCCAGAATGGATTGAAGCATTTGTGGTTCATTGCGACGCATCGCACACAGGTATGGGATGTGTGCTCATGCAGAAAGGCAAAGTCATTGCATATGCTTCCCGTCAATTAAAGGTGCACGAGAAGAATTACACCACCCACGATTTGGAGTTGGGTGCCGTTGTGTTTGCACTAAAACTTTGGAGGCACTATTTATATGGAACTAAGTGTGTGATTTATTCTGATCACAAGAGCCTTCAACATCTGTTTAACCAGAAAGATCTTAACATGAGGTAGCGTCGATGGATGGAAACTTTAAATGATTATGATTGTGAAATTCGCTACCATTCAAGCAAAGCGAATGTTGTTGCTGACGCTCTAAGCAGGAAGGAAAGGGTTAAGCCTATTAGAATCAATGCCAAGAGCATCGAGTTAAAGAATAGCTTGAATGAAAGGTTATTAGCTGCTCAGAAGGAAGCTGTTTTAGAAATTAACCTTCCGAATGAAAAGTTAGGCGTCACTGCTGATCAATTATCATTTGGCAAGGATGGGATTCTTAGATTAAATGGTCGAATCTGGGTCCCTATCCATGGGGGACTTAGAGACGTGATCCTTCAGGAAGCTCACAGTTCGAAATATATAGTCCATCCTGGCAGTGATAAGATGTACCAGGATTTAAAGGCGAATTATTGGTGGATAGGTTTGAAGAAATCTATAGCCACTTATGTGGCTACATGTCTGACGTGTGCACAGGTTAAAGCCGAACACCAAAAGCCGTCAGGTTTACTGCAACAGCCTGAACTTCCCACTTGGAAGTGGGAAATGGTAACTATGGATTTTATCACTAAGTTACCAAGGACAAAGCATGGTAATGATACTATTTGGGTTATAGTCGACAGGCTGACCAAGTCAGCTCACTTCTTACCTATTAAAGAAACACACAGCTCTGACAAGCTAGCTTAGCTGTACGTGGACGAGATAGTATCTCTCCACGGAGTGCCAGTGTCTATTATATCTGATAGGGATACTAGATACACCTCTCACTTTTGGAAAAGCTTTCAGCAATCATTAGGCACTCGATTAAACTTCAGCACTGCTTATCATCCTCAGACGGATGGGCAAAGCGAACGTACAATTCAAACGCTTGAGGATATGCTACGAGCTTGTGTTATAGACTTGGGTGGAAGTTGGGATAACCATCTTCCTTTGATAGAATTTTCGTACAATAATAGTTATCTTTCAAGTATCTAAGCGGCGCCTTTTGAGGCCTTATACGGAAGGAAGTGTAGGACGCCAGTTTGTTTGGCGGAAGTTGGAGATGTCCAACTGTCAGGACCTGATATAGTCCTGGAGACGACAGATAAGATTGTACAGATTCGTGAACATCTCAAAGCTGCCAGGGATAGGCAGAAAAGCTACGCTGATAAAAGGCGTAAACCTCTGAAATTCGAGGTGGGAGATAAATTGCTACTTAAGGTATTATCCTGGAAAGGGGTAATGCATTTTGGTAAGAAGGGCAAGCTGAGCCCAAGATACATTGGACCATTCGAGATCATCGAATGTGTCGACACTGTCGCCTACAAGCTAAATCTGCCAGAAGAGCTTAGTGGAATTCATAATGTATTCCACATCTGCAATTTGAAGAAATGTCTAGCCGATGAGTCGCTAACAATGTCCCATAAGAACGTGCAGATAGATGAGAGCTTGAAGTTCGCTGAAAAACCTTTGTCGATCGAGGATCGACAGGTTAAGAAGCTTCGAAGAAAGCATGTGCCGATTGTGAAGGTAAAATGGGATGACCGTAGAGGTCCCGAATACACGTGGGAGGTTGAATCCTCAATGAAGCAGAAATACCCTCATTTATTTCAGTAAATCTCAAGGTCGAGATTTCTTTTAAGGAGGTGAGGATGTAACACCTCGCGAAATCATGTCCAATATAGTATCGACACGTGTCATGAACTTTAAACATGTAAGAATTGATTACGAGGGACTAAAGTTGACAAACAAAGATAGTATGTGTGTAAAGGATCCAAAGTGTCAACATATGAAAATTTTGCCTTTCAACGACCCTACATGAAGTTTATACCCTTAAACGAATAAATTATGAAACGTATGGAACCGTTTGTGGAAGGAACTGAAAGTTTATAAAACGCGAGGGTTAAATGTGTCAACATGTTAAAGTAATACCTCTAAGTGACCTTTTAACGAACCCGGAGCTTTGTAACGATTAATTATGCTCCCAAGAATAAATGATAAAAATTTCACAAGGTTTCGATATCGTTTGAGATAAGTACGTTAACTTTCGAAATTAAGGGGTTAAAACCGTCAACGAGGCAAAACTTGTGTTTTCGGTTATCGTTTAACGAAACCGGACCTAACAATGTTTGGTTATACTCTAAGGATCATAGAAATATAAATTATATGGGTTAAATGTGCTTAAAATGGAAGAAATTACGCTTTAGAAGGTCCAGGGGGTGAAAATGTCAAGTTTAAAACATGCTGAGCTGGTAAACCAGCTGGTGGCGTCGCGCCATAGCTAAACCCTTCTGCTGTCACGCGACGTGACGGCGTTATCTGGGCAGAAACATGCACAGGTGCAGGTCACTGCACCTCTCTTCACCCTTGCATGTTTTAATTCGATTATATAGACTGTTTGATAGTTTTAAAAACCATTTTGGACACTTGTGATCATCAGGGAAGAGCCCTAACACCTGTAATGATCTGGTGGCACCCTCAATTAGTATAAATAGGTGAAGTTTTGGCTGCCATTCTCACTTACAAGTTCAAATTTCATACTTTCAAACTCACTCTCAACTTTGGAGCTTTCAATCTCATTCTCTGGAGCATCCTACTTTGGAAGGAAGCTCTCTTAGTCTAAATTTTCATGCTAAGGACTCTTGTAAGTGTGCTTAGCCTCTGTACTTAAGTTTTCAATAGTGTAATGACCGAAAGTCAAAGATATCATAAATACGCTTTGACTTTGTGATTAATCACTAACGGTCCAGCCATTGTTCGAATTGAAAGTGGCTATGTGTTGGTAATTATGTAGGTGTTAAACCATTAAAAGGGCACCTCCTAATTATCACGTTATCTCAGTAAATTGTCGGGTCAAACTTATTAATAAAAAGTCAACAGAATCAGTTTTTACAAATTAATTCATAACTGATAATGCAGGGGTTATGGAACATGTTTTAACACTAAAATAACTTGGTATATAATATAAGAACATGTTTAGGCATGTTCAACCCGAGAATTCTGAGTTTAGGCTCGGTTCGCAACCGAAAGTCGCAAAAGTAGACTTATGCTTTGATTTTCAGTTCTGACCCGAATTAGCTTTGTTTAGATAAGCCTTAGGGTTTCTTTAGGACCATATTACATGTTAGAATAACCCTCTGAGATTTTACTATATGGTTCCTTTGAAATCTGAATCATTTGCATGTTTCCGTTAAATGCTTAAAAGTTGACCGTTATGCCCTTTTGATATAAAAACGAGATTTTTGAAAATATGAGAGGACAAAAACCTTTATTACTGATTTATAAGTATGTCCTAAAAGTTTGACATCAGTTTATGGTCTAAAATAGAAGATATGCAAGATATCGTAAAATGAAAGCTTTTTGTTAATTAAATGGCATTTTCAGTATAAATCATATTTACACCCAATTTTTGACACCAAACTTTCTACCCACTGTTAAGATCTAATATTTAGGGATTTTTGGAAATTTTTTCCAAATTTTATACAGATCATATTATAGACTTCTAGTGTAAATTCAGTATTGACAAAATTGCCCTTTTCATTGATAAAATGAGTTTTACATAACATTTTAATACCAAACATTTTCCTATTGATTTCATATGTTAAATTAAATATTTTAAGCTTCAAAAAACAGATCAGTACCTCAAAATTTTATAAATATTTCAATTGTCGTCAAATGTCGACTTTTACGCCTATTAAGCGCATAGTATGGTTTAAAACCATATTTAACGCTTAAGGCTTATTACCTACTGATTTTTAAAATAAATTTTTATACTTTAATAGTAAGTTTAAGTCTTGAACTCAGATTTCCAAATTTGACCCTTTAAGCATATGTAAAATGACCAAAATGCCCCTACGGTGCATAGTTTGGCCATAAACGATTAAACACGCATATGTATGATATCTTGCTGTTATAACCACATAAAATAAATATTTTCACAGAAGGTTTTGGACCAGGTCTTCAGTTTATATTTAAACCTCTTTTATAAACTTTAAAATGACCAAAATACCCCTTCGAAGCTTAAATGGGTCTTAAATTCGTTTTGGGCATAATGGAAGGTATCCTACTGATATCATAACTTATTTAAAGAATATTAACTTGTGGAACATGTACATGACTCTTTTGGTTACCCGTTATGCATATTCGCATTCGGTACGGTTTATGTGACTAGTTCGCATAAATTAACCAAAACGGGTCAAACCTCATCATTTTCACTTCAAAATCCAGAATGTATTTAGTTTACCCATTTTATACAAGTCTTCATACTTGTTGGGTCTAAATCACATTCTAATCCGGTCTTCGCTTAATCTTGCGTTTTGAACCGTAAACCTTTCTTTAAAACTAACCGGTCTAAGTTATAACTTAAATAAGACCCGTTAGGAATCTAATAGGTTATTAAAACCTTCGTTCCAGATTGGGAGCCCAGTAAAAGATACTTGTACTTGCTGTTTGATATACGGCTGAGGATAAATTTATATTTTTGCTCAGGTAAATACTTTTAACTTATTTTCCGTTATACGGGCTTGAGATACGGTAAATTATTACCGCTTGGTCGGGTATTGAATCTTTAATCAATTAATGGTTAAATCATTGAGATAACCCGTTTTAATCTGTTTTGTTTGATGCAATGCCTTTGGGGGGTTAATGACCGTGTCCTGGATATCCTCAGCTCATTCATTAGGAAAGGTCACGACTTAAGCATGGGGTGTAGGCATACACCTGACGGTGCGTATGTAAAAGATATAACCACTCGTTGAGGATAACTCGCTGTGGGATTATATTAGTGGCGTGTCTCTTAATCTTTAACCCGGTACTTCTAACCCGGGCTACTGAATGGACGACAAATATATAAATCTGTATACAAGATTATTTTTAAATAATTATCCCGAGTTATATAAGATTTTATGCCTTGTGCATCCAAACCAATTTTATAAATACTTTTCAAAAGATTCCGTTAATTGTATTTACCAGTGTAAACTGACGTATTTTCTAAAAGGTTAAGTGCAGGTGCTAAGCGTAATGGGCTGGAACTCCTGAGTGATTAAATAAAGAGTCTTGCAGGCTTTTATCACTTTAAGTATGTTGAACAATATTCCTTTTGTTTTGATCCGCCTGTGGATCCACTTTACAACCGCTGTGTAATATTTTATTATACTTTCGAATCGGTTTGTAATATTATTTTTAGACTTCCGCTGTGCATTTAAACTGTGATGATTGAATATGATGATATCAACTACGTCACGATACTCCCCACCGGGCCCACCGGTAATACATGGAAATATCGCGGTGTGACATAAGTGAAGAAACAAGATTTAAGTGGACTTAGAAACACACCTAGATTAAACTATTTTGTTGTTGTATATTCGAAACAATATTGTTTATGTTGAATTCTTGTAATATACTTTAGCAATTTGTGAAATCCAATTTAATTTATATTGTCACATAGTGTTATGATGTTTTGAGCAATTTGTTCGTCTCATCCCGATGTTTCCGCCATCGGTTGGGGTGTGACAACTATTCTCTCTTTTTTTCTTTTTAAACGGCCAACAAATAAAAGTCCGACTACTCGGGGTAAGTCAATAGCAAAAGGCGACCTCATATGTCTACGACTGCAGACAACGTCAGGTAGACCAAGCACACCATCTCTAGTTCCCGAGAAAATCCACCAAATACGCACTATGATGACTTTTTTTAAGTAACCCAATTGCTTCTAAATTTCTAGTTATTTAATAGTTTTTATTTGAAATCACAAATATAAGAATGTATGTCCACAGCTAAAATTCATAGTAACTAGTCTTAAGCCCTATCGTTGTGGGGCGGGGGTCGCAAAACCGTGCTATCAACGTTATGGGTGGAGGGCTGGAGGGTACTAAAACTGTGTTAAGTAGCAACCGAACGACAACCGAAACTGGAAAACAACATAAAACAAAAGCACAAATTTTTACTACTAAGTGACTCACATGACGTAAGACATAGACAAAGTCAAATTTATATCAACGTGCATTAAAAATTCGAAGGGTAAAAGAAACATGAGAGACCAAATGTGATCAGCAAACAACTTGCTAAGTAGAAACTGATCGACGACGAAATTCAGAAAAAAGTACGTAAAACAAAATTTAATGAAAAAAAAAAACTAAACTCTTTTAAGTTTGTTATGCAAAACATATATAGTTCAAAAAGAAAATCACAAAAGACAAGATACTATCCATTCAAATGTTATAAAGAGAGAATATAAAGAGAGAAAATTGTAGTATATTCGCAGGTAGGAACTAAGAACCATAAAATAATTAGAAAGCAAATTGCCGTTTAAAGAAAATAGAAAGCGATTACCCATTTTTTATATGTGGAACATATTTCAACAAAGATACAAATAAAGAAACAAAACAATTTTATATTTTCACATCTTTGATTTCACTCTCTGAAAGGGGTATGATCCCAAATCCTACGCTGATCACACGAGTTAGCCTCAGAGTGCGTGCGAGACCATACTCAAAATAAGCCAAAATAATGACTTTCCCGACCCTGTGCCGACTACAAGGGTATGTCCCAAGTTGCGCGCGAGGTCAAGACCAGGATGAGACCATTTCTGGCACTTAGTTCCTTTGACAAAAGACCTAGCTCCCTTGACCTTGCGCCGGTTGCAAGGGATATATCCAAGTCGCGCGGGGGCAAGAAGCACAGAGTAACATCGGAGAAGTACATAAGGTAAAAGTGGCAGAGCAGTGGGCCAATATGTCATATCCCAACCGATGATGGAAACATCAGAGTGAGATGAAATAGATTGTTCATTACACATAAAGCTAAAATTGTGACGAGTATTAAATGATAAATTTCATTTCATTGCTAAAATAATAAATTACATCGTTTGAAAAGGAAATACAACAAGCTAAAACAAATGAATTACAATACAACAAGTATTAAAGTTTAAAAAATGCGTTTCTAGGCATCCTATTAAGTTCCATGCATCATCAGCATCATCATAAACCTGCAACATGTTTTAAAATATAGTTCAATACAAAAGTATTGATGAGTATACAAGTTTGATGTACTAGCATATAAGTATAAAATGAGTATGAACAAAGAACAATCCACATAGCAAACCTAGTTATCAAGATTAACATATAATCCGGCATGTGAATAACAAGTCAAACCAAAGTTCATGCAAATAAGCTTTTAACATAACCCAACGTTGACAGGCGGTGCGTTACTCCTATAGCGCTATATGTTAAGGTAGGCTCGTACGAAGTTAATGACATGTTTATCACAAAACGAACTAACCCATAAAATATGAATCAAGCATAACATAACAGTAAGCATGTTTTGGATTGTTTGTATGTATGATTGCATAAAAGTATGTTAAGTGTGTTTTTGTATGTATAAACATGTTACACCCATAAGTGTGAAAACGGTAAAATGGGTCAAGTATACTCATAATATTGCACATGCTTTCCGATTATCCGTGAGAGACGAGTTGTTGCAGAATAAGGATTTAATGGTAGGGTTACATGATGTTTAGGAAGTGATAAGATTCGGGATTTAGTAATTAAGTATCAAAAGTATGTATACCAAAGTAATATCTAGTTCTAAGAGCTCGCCTATGACACCATATCAAGTGGTTTCATGGGTCCCAAATTGCCCATTGGAATCATAACAGGTAACTTAGAATCTTAGATATCTTAGCCTAAGTTTATGATGAACAATCATGACTCGATTGTCATCACAAATTCAGCCATGTTTTATATAGATACGTATAGTTTATATAGTAATAATAACATCCTAAAACTAAGTCCAATCATAGATTATCATGTATTGTCAAGCATGGAAGTTGAAACCTCATTATATGATTCACCACTACACAAACCACCATGAAGATGGTTCGGAGGGTTATGAATAACAAGAAAATAAACCTATCTAACAATGCTCAAGTGACGAAGTACACTACAACCCGGGTGTGCCCACACATCATGGAAAGAATGAACTAAGTGAGGAGGGCTAGACGGGGCTAAGGTACTTTGATTCTAGTAAGTCACAAGAGTGTTCATACACAAGGTCCAAATAAAGGAGTGGAACTTAGTTTGGAAAGCCCAAGCTTCCATTTATTCACACTTCACAAGTCACAAGTTCATCATATGGGAGATGATGTCTTGTGCTTGCTTTCATCATTCAAATACCATGTATAAACAGAATTTAAATGGGTGTTTGAACCCAAAACTTTAATGGAAATCACCTCAACATAAACCCACAACCATAGACTAAGTTGTGAGCTTGGTGGGAACAAGATTCCACCAAGTTTCTATCAAAACATGAAGATAGAAAAAAGATTAAAAAAACAAGCATAATTTAAAGTGCACTTTGGACCTAAAAAATGGTGAGGTTTCACCTTAGTTTGTCCAAGCAAACTTGTGAAAACCTTCCTAGAGGTTATCCAAGTGTTTTAGAAGAATAAACAAGAAAGAAATAGAAGAAGTGAGTTAAAACTCACTTAGAATGGCTGGAACTTTCTGCACAATTCTGCTGAAAACAAGCTGAGTTTATGAGTGTTTTTGAGAGGTTTAGATGTTTGTAAAGTGGTAAAATGAATGGGAAAGTGTTGTTTATATAGGGAAGGGATTAGGGTTTGAGTTAGGTGAGCATTTATGATGTTTAGTTGAGAGTTAGCATTAAAAAAAGACAACCAAAACCCCACCCCCCTTAATCAGTTGCGATCGGACTTGTTTGGCAGCTTATAATTTTTTTTTTTTTGACATTATAAGTTAGGTATTTGGCACTTTGTAATGTTATAATAAGTAGGTAAAACATATAACAAATCATTAGAACAAGTATAGCATCATATGGTTGGGTATTATATAGGTAAAGCATAAGATAATTTAAGGTGTGATAGTGTATTAAGTGTAACAAGTATGTTTGATTTATAGTTAGGTATAATCAAGTGAAAAACATATAACCTAGTCTTGTAATTGAATAACCAAGCGTTGGATTGTATGGAAAGTTTAACTTTACGAATACATGATAGTTGTTTGCGAGTTAAACCTACGCTTAAGAGAATCATGAATCATGTAATAAACGAGTGTACGTATCAATGTATAAACATGTATAAATAATCACATAAAAGATCAATTTTTGTTACGATCAAAGTCTCGGGTTTACAACGGTTCGAAATGAGATACGCTTACAAAGGAAACGAGTTTCCGAAAATAGATTTACAATATGATCTTTCTAAAAACGGAAAGCTGTGAAAAGCGAGGCGTTACACAATAGACGCTCAACAGGCTGTATCAGATCATGCTACACGATGAACAATCGTGCAGGGGACAAGAAGTACACAAGGACATATACATGTCACCAATCAGCATGCGACGACCACTGCTCCGTGATCTCCACTCAACTACTGATGACAGACCAGAAAACAAGGACAATCGTCAGGACACGTGGATCCATTCAACATGCGCCAACTACCATCTCGTCTAGAATTACTAACGGTCGTGACAGAGGAGACGGAATGGATATTCCTTGTTGTCAACCTCAGGCCCAAGGCCCATCAGCCCATCTGCTTCACAGACCACCTCGACTATAAATAGAGAACTTCAAATCCAGGTCTAAGTATCGCTCTCTTGCTCTCTCACTTAATACACACACTATTATCCTCAAAACCGATACTTATTCTCACGCCGGATGGTGGTTACAAGGAGAACCCCCTATTTTCCTCCTTGTAACGAGCTTCATGGTGTGTTGATTGTTTTGTAGGATCGACGTAGTTGTTCATCGAGTTCAGAAGAAGATTAACCTTATTTGGATGAGACACGAACCACGAGCTAATATCCAGATTAACTTGGTGTTTCTTCATTGGTGCCCACCGATTTTTATAATCACCTTTTCATCTTCTTTCTGAGTTGTTACCCCTAATCAAGGTATTCCGTTTCCACCTTTTGGCTCACACTCTCAAATGGGTGCGGCAGCGGACAACGTTGTAACAACCCTCACTAAAAATTAATATTTAGTATGATAATTATGCAATAAGGAAACCCTAATTAAGTTTAGTATGATTAATTAATCAGTTAATCAATATTAATTAAGCTAACAAGATTAATTAAGCTAAGTAAGGTCTATTAAAAATAGATATATATAAGGTTGTATAAGAACGTTTAATATTAATAATAAAATATATTATTTTATTTTCCTTACTCCGTTTTTAATGAAACTTAGGTTAAAACGTAGATAAAAATATGCTCGTTCTATTGACATATTCGTCGTTTTATAAAACGTTATATTTTAAAAGTTATACAAGAAAAACGAGTTAAGCAGCTGAAATAAAATAACTAAGCTAGCTAGCTAGCACGTCAAGCTAGCTAGCAAGCACGTCACTTAGTCCCACATCGACGAAATTATGTTGAGGTGCCTGCCTGCCTGCTTACTATAAATAGGAAGCTTAGGATTCATTTTTCTTTGCTCAATTCTTTTCTTCTTCTCTCTATACGTTGGTGTTCTAACCAATAATTCCTCGATCGCTATTACGATTGAGTTTCCGGGATTAATATATCCAAGGAATGCCTAAGTGCCGCCCACATTGGGTTATGCTTTATCGATCGTCGGTAATCCGATGAATGAGCCGAAGCATTGTACTTTATCGTTGTCGATAATTCGATAATGAGCCGAAGTACTATACTTTATCGTTTGTCATTTTGATAAATGAGCCGAAGTATTGCACTTAGACATTCATTAGAAATTGATCTCGGGAAATTATCGTAACTGCTGTATCGATCATTAACCCGGTTTTTATGAAATTCATTAAGGTTCGAATCTCATGACTACCGTTAAGGTTTGATTTGGGTTTTACACCAATACGTATTCTATTCTGTTAAAATACCAAAAAATACTCCCAACTACACCCTTACAATCAAACAAACTATAAAATCATCAGAAGATCCGGAATAATAAAGTGCATGCCTAATTATCGGAAGAAGTAGAATCAGGAAGTTTGTTAATTAAATCCTGCGTGAGTTATTCTCTTTTTATAAATTCTTTTATCACAGTTTGTGATTGTTTACGATACTCCAAATTATTTTCAGAATTATAACTTACAGTGATTAAGTTTATGTGAATCACCAAATTACAGCCGGTATGTGGGGTATTGTATACATTACTTGATAATCTTCACCATTGGGGCAGCCATTGGGTGATATGACCATAACCACAGATACCATTGGACGTATGGGCCAATGGATCGAGTGGTAAAGTACTGTGGGTAGTTGGTTGATATCAGGATACATTGTAAAAGATCTTATCACTGTGAATTATAACAAATGTGTCGTTTTCAGTAAAATGAATAATTCACTCAGTATTTCCCGCTGACAAAATCTTTTTAAAACGCGTTTCAGGTAATTACAGTAGATTGGAGTAATGATTGGATCCGGCACTAAAAGACTTCAAGAAGTGGCTTATTTTATTAATTAAATCGAATTAAGAAATATTGTTTTTATTAAAAGCTACCTTTGTAAAACATGGAATTTATTCCATCTTTTTAAATAAAATCCGGTGTTTCAAAACTCTGATATTTTTCCTAACTCACGGTCCTGATGAAATTTCCGCTGCAATGTTTTTCAAAATAATCACCGGTACCACTGGACTGCTCACGACACCGATTCCGGCTAGATGGGGTCGGGGGTCGTGACAGAAGGTGGTATCAGAGCTAAGCCACTACTTTAAGCCTATAAGTGTTGTGATAACAATACTTAAGCTTAAATAAAAGAGTTAGGAGATTGCTATTAACTTAACTGGTAGCACATCTGATAGTATTTAGACTTGAACATAAGAAAAGATGCCTTAGTATAAGCTAAGCCACTTAGGTGTTATAATAATACCTAAGCTTAAACGGAAGGTTAGAAACTTAATATTATTTGATAGCACTCTGAATAATATTTAGACTCGAACTTAAGAATTTTGTCTTAATATAAGCTTCAAGATAAAATTACTTATATGAGTATAAAGAAGTATAATTGTTATTCAATAAGAATAACAACTAGCAGGCAATAGCATTTAATTGCTATTTATTCTTGTTTATTGATATTACTTGGTTAAGAATAAAGATATATTATGGAAATATAAATTTCCTTAATTCTGGATAAAAGCCCTAATAAAAGAGGCACTTTTGAAAAAAATACTATTTATGGGAAATAGGAAATTTTCTCCGGCAAAACTGGGTATAGAGTAGCAGACTCTCCAGCTTGTCCGGATATACTGAAATTACCGCTCCGGCGCGAACCGGATAAGACGGGATAAATGGTATGTCAAACCAGTAACAAGATTTCCCTAAATAGTATCATGACCAAATATCTGACTGGATTTTGGAAATATGAATCTATTATATACATTTAACCCTATAAAAGGTATGTATATTACAACATGTGAAATATATAATATAGATATGTATATCTATAAGGAATTCCAAAAAGTTAATTAAGAATAAAGCGCAAGCATATGTATATAGATTTCTTTATCAGGAATCTTTCGCATATATCTTTAATTTTGATGTCAAACATTCTTTCGTTTGATCATCTACCTCGTAACTCGTGCAACAAAATAATACTGGAAACCCATTAAGTTGGGACACCATCAAAAATATAAGAATTTCCAATACGTTACCATAAACTACTAACGCCAGTAAGAAGCTGGTAAAGTTAATGCACAAGAAAACATATGAACCTTAAATTATACATCCACAGATGTCGAAGTTTATCACACACGACTTCCAAAGGCAAGATCTTTGAAAAATATAAATTAGGCACGATGATACCTACACTAATTCCATCAGTAAAAGAACTTCTAAATCAAAAATCGGCACTTTGCCACATGATCTTACAAACGATCAAAATGTCGCTGAGGTACGTTGGAATAATATCTCACAAACATCGGTGCATAGTCTAACCTGAGTCATAATTATTAGCACTACAAAAGAAGTCATACAGTTTTGCAAATTCCCTATTTTATTTCGTTTCATTCGACATTCCTTGGTACTGTCACGTAACAACGGTTATCACACGAAATTTCAGATAAGAAGTTCTTATATTTCTTTCGTTACAATTCTAACTTCTGTCTATAATAAGTTGACTTTCGTGTTCTTTTAATGGTCATCATACCATAAAGAATTCTTTCATAATAGCAAATATTGATCCATTTCGTTTCTTGTGTAAATCCACACGATACACATGCACTATTTGTTGCGCATGTGGTTCATTTGAGTTATAAGACCCTAGGAAGGCATCCTTTCAATTTGTTGTTTTATCAAAAGTTCAAATATCGTTCCGCTATACTTGATCTTTGCATTGTAAACCACGTTTTTACAAAGCAATGACTCTTTAATATCGAATCAATGAATTTATTGAAAAACTCGATTTTCTTTTGAAAGGGATACATGGTTTCTTTGTGATCATGTTTGAACTTTCTTATTAAAACTCGTTTTATCCAAACCCAGTTAACTTGCTCGCAATACGTACTCAATTCAAAGTCCCATATGATGGATTGAAACTATCATATTCAAAATAATCCTAACAAGCACTTCAATTCTCTTAAACCATAATATGCTTGTTTAGTCTTCGAATTCATCAAATCATCTCTTTGATCACGATCACTTTGTGATGACATTTTCACAAAATTGAAAAATGCGCTAATCTAAGATTTAATTATTTATTTATATTGAATCCGCTTTATTTTATAAAAGCAATCTTAACACAACTATATGCTAAAATAATGATCCACCATTTCATGTCCTAAATTCCGTAGTCCTTACAACCAATCGAGCCTTTCGTGATATTTCTTACCTTATCATCATTTATCGAAAAACATTGTATAAACTTAATTGATTATATATGAAAACTTACAATATAGTACTCCTATATTTAAAATTCTTGTTAAACCATTAAGGTAAAGAATTTATATTTTTACGTATAAAATTTTGTTTAAAGTATATTCTCATTTAAGTTTATGCATTTATTATTGGTAATTAATATTAGTTTTATTATTAGCAATAATATGTTAATAATAATAGTGTTAATATTATTTTTAGATACTAGAGTTATTATCAGGGGCATGTATTGGATAGCCTAGCCTTAGTTAGGCATGGACTGGCCACCTATGCTTAAACAAGGCAGCACTAACCAATATCCGCCGTGATAATGACTAGTTAATTAAGTCATCATACTTATTTAGTAAATTTTAATTATAAAAATATTTTACTTTGTACTAAAAAGAAAAGACATATTTTTATAAAACAATACCAAAATTAGAGGGACAAATAAAAAAAAATACAAATAATTATATTTTGTGATAACTATGTACTATAACACTCTAGCAAGAAAATAACCATATAAGAATAATATAGTAGTCAGCGACTACATTGGGTTAGAAGAACATTGTAATACATAAAGAATAGTCCCCACAACATTTGTAACTACATTTTATAACGCTATATGGTTTCAAAGTAAAAATAAGTAATCACATAGAATTGACCCAGTGTTATATAAAGTATTTTACAAATACTTTTACCCCTTTTATTCACAACTTTCATTTTAATGTTATAAATAATAGTAATTCTTTTACAAAATCATAATACTAAAATATTTTGTGAATGTAATAACTCCATTACAGTATTTTGTAACCTATATTACATAGTTATTTTACATAATATAATAAGGATACTAAAACATTTATTTGAAAATAGTAACCATTTATATATAGTAAAAATGCGAAACAAATAATATATATTACATTGGCTTTACAAAATATAATATAATGGTTAGTCATGTCAAAACAACTTATTTTTATTGTATTTCCATCTCTAGGACATAGCATGAAAAATATAGTCACTAATAGTGTACTATCACATTATTTCACAATTTAAAACAACTTGGAACTCTAAATAATAATACACTAACTCTATTGCCCTTTGGTGTATCTTTGCAATTCACTCATCTCAACACATAGAATTTTTCATATCATAATTTACTATTTGAAAAAAAAAAAAAAATCACTTTTCATGCTCTTATTTTTGAACCCGTCAATTCTCAGTCTTTCTCAGTTGTCAATCAAGTAAGATTTCTTTTGATAAGGAATTTTAGTAATTCCAAAAATCCTACACATTTATTTTAAAATCTATTTATCATATATCTTTTGGCTTAAACCCAATTACCTTGAAAAACTATACCATTTCATCTCATTCGTTTAAACATTTCATCTTTTGAAATATCTAGATTCGCTTCCTTGAAACTCACAATTTCGAAAACGGTGAATTTATTCGGTCATCATTATTGAATTCTTTCAATCACTACAAACGCTTTGTAGCATCCGAATAGAGCTGTAGCCTGTGTTAAACCCTATTCATAAGTCATTCGTTTGATTTGTCATATTCTTGGTACAATTATGTACTTAGATTACAATACACTAAATCCTGTTGTCCATTACCATTTAAGTAAACAATACTGATTTTCGGATAACCATTAACAAATTATTTTCCATACTCCCATTTACCAATAGATATTTATCGAATCAGAATCTCCCTCAATTGATTAAAGTAAGTTCATTTTGAATATTAAATCCAACTGTTTCTATAAATTATTTTTATTTTTAAAATGTTCATACCCCTCAAAATATCTTTTGACTCCATTCCACGATACATTGCTTCTCCTAATTAAAAGAAGAAACAAAATTCCAAGAAAATGTCATAGTCCAAATCTCGAGGACGAGATTTTTATTAAGGTGAGGAGGATGTAACAACCCTCACTAAAAATTAATATTTAGTATGATAATTATGCAATAAGGAAACCCTAATTAAGTTTAGTATGATTAATTAATCAGTTAATCAATATTAATTAAGCTAACAAGATTAATTAAGCTAAGTAAGGTCTATTAAAAATAGATATATATAAGGTTGTATAAGAACGTTTAATATTAATAATAAAATATATTATTTTATTTTCCTTACTCCGTTTTTAATGAAACTTAGGTTAAAACGTAGATAAAAATATGCTCGTTCTATTGACATATTCGTCGTTTTATAAAACGTTATATTTTAAAAGTTATACAAGAAAAACGAGTTAAGCAGCTGAAATAAAATAACTAAGCTAGCTAGCTAGCACGTCAAGCTAGCTAGCAAGCACGTCACTTAGTCCCACATCGACGAAATTATGTTGAGGTGCCTGCCTGCCTGCTTACTATAAATAGGAAGCTTAGGATTCATTTTTCTTTGCTCAATTCTTTTCTTCTTCTCTCTATACGTTGGTGTTCTAACCAATAATTCCTCGATCGCTATTACGATTGAGTTTCCGGGATTAATATATCCAAGGAATGCCTAAGTGCCGCCCACATTGGGTTATGCTTTATCGATCGTCGGTAATCCGATGAATGAGCCGAAGCATTGTACTTTATCGTTGTCGATAATTCGATAATGAGCCGAAGTACTATACTTTATCGTTTGTCATTTTGATAAATGAGCCGAAGTATTGCACTTAGACATTCATTAGAAATTGATCTCGGGAAATTATCGTAACTGCTGTATCGATCATTAACCCGGTTTTTATGAAATTCATTAAGGTTCGAATCTCATGACTACCGTTAAGGTTTGATTTGGGTTTTACACCAATACGTATTCTATTCTGTTAAAATACCAAAAAATACTCCCAACTACACCCTTACAATCAAACAAACTATAAAATCATCAGAAGATCCGGAATAATAAAGTGCATGCCTAATTATCGGAAGAAGTAGAATCAGGAAGTTTGTTAATTAAATCCTGCGTGAGTTATTCTCTTTTTATAAATTCTTTTATCACAGTTTGTGATTGTTTACGATACTCCAAATTATTTTCAGAATTATAACTTACAGTGATTAAGTTTATGTGAATCACCAAATTACAGCCGGTATGTGGGGTATTGTATACATTACTTGATAATCTTCACCATTGGGGCAGCCATTGGGTGATATGACCATAACCACAGATACCATTGGACGTATGGGCCAATGGATCGAGTGGTAAAGTACTGTGGGTAGTTGGTTGATATCAGGATACATTGTAAAAGATCTTATCACTGTGAATTATAACAAATGTGTCGTTTTCAGTAAAATGAATAATTCACTCAGTATTTCCCGCTGACAAAATCTTTTTAAAACGCGTTTCAGGTAATTACAGTAGATTGGAGTAATGATTGGATCCGGCACTAAAAGACTTCAAGAAGTGGCTTATTTTATTAATTAAATCGAATTAAGAAATATTGTTTTTATTAAAAGCTACCTTTGTAAAACATGGAATTTATTCCATCTTTTTAAATAAAATCCGGTGTTTCAAAACTCTGATATTTTTCCTAACTCACGGTCCTGATGAAATTTCCGCTGCAATGTTTTTCAAAATAATCACCGGTACCACTGGACTGCTCACGACACCGATTCCGGCTAGATGGGGTCGGGGGTCGTGACAAACGTGCACGTCCAAAACCAGCCCATTGACGAGTATGCTGAGGGTGAATGCACTAACGTCAGAGTCATACGCACAAGTGGTACTCGTACCACCCAAACTGTGACCCTGACAAATCAAGGTGTTGGCCCTTCAGCACACTCCGCGCACTGAGCCGGAGAAGTGGATCTTGAACAGGATGTACCCTGAACAATTAGTGACACCCGGACCTGCAACGTCCGACAACATCAGAGCGTTTTTGAAGCAATTGCTTTTCAAGAACATGGACATCTTCACCTGGTCGTCATCCGACAAGACTAGCGTTCCGCGCGACATCACCGAAAACTGTCTAAACACATTCTCATCCATAGACCGGTCATGCAAAGGAAGCGAAGCCTGGGGGACAGAAAAAACTAAGGCAATGAATGAGCAGGTCACAGGGTTGCTGACTGCTAGTATATACTGCGTGAGGTGCAGTATCAAACTTGGGTAGCAAACCTAGTCATGGTCAAGAAGCCAAATGGGGGTGGCGCATGTGCGTGGATTACAAGGATCTTAACAAAGCCTGCCCTAAAGATTGTTATTCTCTTCCCGAGATAGACAAAAATATTTATTCTCTTGCGCCATTCCGATGGAAGTGTTTTCTAGATTGTTACAAAGTTTATCATCAAGTGCAAATGGCCCTCAAGGATGAGAACAAGACGACATTTCACACAGAGATGGGTATCTTCTGCTACACCAAGATGCTTTTTGGCATGCGCAACGCCGGCGCAACTTATCAGCAATTAATGGGTATCTTGTTCAGGAGGTTCGATTTAGTGGGGTATGTGCCACCACACGCCTGAAAACGGTCGCCGAACCACCACCAGTGGTGGTGGCTCCGTCGCAGCACAGTCGTGCCGCCACCACGTTGAAGCCGTGTGGTGTCCGGCGGTTAGAGATGTAGTGAGAGATAGAGATAGGTGTGTGTGTGTGTGTGTGTGTATGAATGAATGGTGTTTTTAGTGTGTGTGATGGGTGGGTTGAGTTATTTATACTTAGGGTTTGGGATTAGGCCCCTAAGCCCAGTATCACGTACCCTGTCTCTCGTTCGGCCCGATTATATTTCTGGAACTCGTTTTTGCAGCCAAAGTTCGTAGAAAGTCACAAAATACTTATTGAAAGTCGAAAATACGTACAAATATGACGAAAACCGATACTTGGCGCGTACGTTTGTCGGTTGTGTTTAGATTCACATAATAAGCTTCATTTGTTGTTTCTTCTCCGTTTTGCAATTCGATTTCAACCGTATACATAAAAATGAAATTACAAAGCTTACCAATTCATAAAATATTAACCTCAAGACGTAATTCGCGTCTGATGCTCTCATTTCGATGCTGATTGTCGGTGTGTTATTGTTTTCGTGTAACATCTGCGCCTGTGCCCTATCACGTTCGGCAGTCTAAATAATTCACATAGTTATCTATATATGATAAATAAAGCATAAAAATTCGTATTTTACACGTTGTCAGTACTTTATCCATTGTCAGTTCGTTAAAGTTCAAACGTACGATAAAATTTCTACAAATGACCAATCGCGTAACGTGAAGTCGAAGAGACGTTCCTGGTCTTTTTAAAGGCCTAACTAGGTTAAATTGAGTCTAAAACATCAACTATTATTGTCTTAACGTTTATTATACCCTTGATTACTAATCGAAATTTACGAGTTGTTACACACCTGATTGTGAAGAGGAACCCTATGATTTTCTTTTCATATCTTCATCTAAAATACTGCCTATAGCAGTTGCAAAGTTTAACAATGATGTCCTAAAAGTCTCCCAAGAAGCCGGTAAAAGTACCAAGAAGTCATGAGCCTTGTATCTCATCTTTGAACTTAATACACATTCCTGCAAGCAGATTAATAAGACCCATAAAAACATTCAAATGATCAGTGACAGGAGTTCCATCAATGTACTTCAAGTTTATCAATTGTTTAATCAAGAACAATTTATTATTTCTGATCTTCCGAGCATACAACTCCTCAAGCTTGTTCCACAAAGTACGAGCATAAGTCTTATCGTTAATATAGTTCAAAACATTATCACCAACCCATTGGCGAATATAACCACAAACCTTTATGTGCAATATATTCCACTTTACATCTATTTTATCATCAGGTTTATCATTATTAAAAACAAGCATATAGTAATCATTAGAGTAAAATGCCCGGATGGTCCTTGTGGTTTTGTAAAGTAACACCTATAGTCCCCAACTTTTGGAAATTACACCGGTGGTCCCTGTGGTTCACAGTTTGTTACTCGGATAGTCCCCAGAGTGGATGGGGGTTAGTTTTCGCCGTTAAGTCCATCTGAAATTACTTATTTACCCCTTGCTTTATATTTTTATAGCATAAATGATAATCCAAACAACAAACGGAACCCAATCTCTCTCCACCCAAACCCTCCACCTTCCTGTCGCTCACGGCGGTTGTTCCACCACTTAGGGTTTCACTCTTCACCAGATCCACAATCTCACCGCCACAAATCCTCTCAATTCTTTTCTATCTCTTCCACCAGATCCACCAACCGCCCCGATTCCACCTCCGGATCCGATTCCGGTCAGGCATTCTCATCACTTCCACTCTTCGATGAGAATGGCCGAACTATGACCACTCATGAAACCAAAGATAATAACGATAACGAAGATGATGAAGTCATGTTGATTGACTCAAATTACATTAGTTTTGGATGGTTGTTACTTGTACCTAGGTTTTCGGTGGGCGTTTCGAACAGTTATGATGTCTAGATCTCACGGCCGGAGTCCATAGGTGAACGTCGTGTGCGGTTACTCCGGCAGATGGGCCTGCTTCGTGATTCCACAAGTAATGGACATAAGTTAGATGTTACCGATTCGTAATTCGGTAAGTTTGACTCACTGGATGACTCCAGTACAATTAGTTCTGTTAATGAGATCGTTGAGGATAATAATTCTATGGCGCCAATCGAAGTTGTGATGGTGGTTGTGGTATGGGGTTGGGTGGTAGTGGTGTGGGGGTGGGTGGTGGTGGCAGGTAGTGGTGCTGGTGGCGGTAGGTTGTGGTGGTTTTCCTAAGAAAGAGAGAAAGTAGAAAGAGTCAGAGTGTGTGTTTTAGAGACAGTGAGTGTGTGTTTATATATGTGTGTGAATTTTTTTCTTATATTTTAATAAAGCAAGGGATAAATAAGTAATTTCAGATGGACTTAACAAAGAAAACTAACCTCCTTCCACTCCAGGGACTCTCCGAGTAACAAACAGTCGAACCACAGGGACCACCGGTGTAATTTCCAAAAGTTGGGGACTATAGGTGCTACTTTACAAAACCACAGGGACCATTCAGACATTTTACTCTAATCCTTCACATAAAGGAGATCTTCCATCTTGCCTTTCCAAACATGATAATTAGAACCATTCTAATTCACAATCCTACTTGTATTAGCTTCCATCATTCAAACAAGTCTTAACTCAATAACAAGAGCCAATGGCTCTAATACCACTCTGATGGGAAAAACGCGAAAACCCGGTCATAAACGGTGAACAAAACTGCGGAAGCGAACTTCGTTTGACCAAATTTTTTAACAAACCTATGAGGATGCAAACAAATAGGATATACTGACTACAATCTCAATAACCCGAAACCAATAATAAAGAGACACCAAATTATAGCGTGGAAAATCTCTCAGGACGAGAGTAAAAACCACAGAACTATTAGAGCCGCTACAAATTCACTATAAAAAATTAAAGCAATACAAAGTCTTTTCTAGGTATACTAGAGGCATAACAAACATCATATACTTGGAATCAACCACTTCAAGCATATAAGCATATGGAATCAAAACAAAGACAAAAAAAAAAAAAGAATGTCAACAAAATCTGCAGCTGCGAACAGGGGCTGTAAACCCTGACTTCCGGATGTGATTAACACAAACCCACCGTTGGATAAAGTCGCCCAGATGTTGTGAAGACGATATTCAAGATTCAGAACGATCCAATTGTTCAATCTCCGGGAAATCGATAGTTTCTACAGGTAGGTTCAAAAGTGACAAAAATCCTCTTCTCCCTGTTTTTTCTCTAACACTATGTTCCCGAGTTTCATTTAACGAAGGAAAAGAAAGGATTTGGAAGGATGTAAAAAAAGTCGTGTTCCCGAGTGTTTTTAAGGAAAGAAATGGAGAGAAAAGACTGGAAAACCTGTGCCTTTTTTCCTTCATTTTAAGTTCTTCTAAAATGGAAAGATTTGGAAGGAATTATTTCTTTTATTTTCACTTTAAATCCTTCCAAAATGGAAAGATTTGGAAGGAAAATGTTTTTATACATAAAATCTTTACTTTTCTTTTCATTTCTTTCGAACTCGGGAAGACGTAAGCTAATTAAAATTTTCCTTTCTACTTCTTTTCTTTTTTATCCTTAATTCATTTTCTTTTCTTTCATTTATTAAACTCGGGAACACATAAGGCTTTTGTGATCTTTTTCTTTTAAATTTGTGGCTGGTAGAAGAGTTGATATCTTATCCTCTATGCCTTTTATTCATCTATAAAAATAGGAATGGGCCATATAACCGTCGTGCTTTCCTCATGAGCCCAAAAACCCAACAATAACCAACCTACAAAATAAACTCTATTAAGTGTTTCACCCACGTTACTTTTTATGCAATGATGATGTGTTGATTAGTATACCTGGAAAGAATCTCTTAAGGACTTAAACACAACATAGAAGTTCTACGTTATACATTGTCCATCAAAGTTCATTTGTGAGAGTTGAAGTTAGAAGGAAAGAGCTTTTACATTTGTGAGTCAACACATGCAAATCAAAATATTAATGTGGTTTGACAAATATCATACATGTGCTGTGCTAGACGTAATGTGTAATGACAGATGAAAATTTAAGTTCACGCTTCGAAAGTTTGAATGATCGAAGAAAACTTTGTATCGTGATAGAGACGATTACTAAAAATAAAAACTCAAAGTCAAATTCACTCAGTTTACTTTTTACACCCTAAACTTTAATAAAGTTATCAAACAGCTCTTAAACTTCAATAAACTTTTCTTTCGACTTTGTTTTTGAGTTTTCTCTTTCGGTTATTATACCGGGTCCTTTTTTATCATTTAGTGATCTTTCACTTTCACCCCTGTAGTTTAATGAGTTTACTTCTAACACCCTAAACTTCAACAAAGTTATCAAACAACCCCTAAACTTCAATAAACTTTTCTTTGACTTTATTTTTATGTTTTTCTCTTTCGGGTGTTATATCGGGGGTGCCGGTATTGTAATGATATCATAATGAACCAAACCGATGTCTACTAAACTCCCGCTGCAACGCGTGGGTAATTTTACTAGTATAAATTATATTTTAAAATGTGACTGGTGTCAACTCACCTTATGTATATGACCTTGAAAGATCATAGTTGTCAGCCATATCATGGTATGTTACATTGTGAACACACACACACACACAAGATCCTTTAAAAACATATGTTAACTTATAGGGTATATCGTGGATCTTGAACAATACCAGAGAGATATAGTAATTAAAATCAGGTATATGAGTAAATGCCCATGGCTTACAGCCTAGTGGCATCTTGGAGATGAGATAAGCCTTCGGGATCAATAGGTCTTGGGTTCGACTCCCACAAGGGGATTTTTCCCATATTTACTAGATTTTCTCCTGAATTGGAGTATAGGCATTATGCCTAGTGGAGATGGATATGATCAAGTGGTTCCGGTAGTAGCATGATGATACTCTAGTGGTCCGTCAATGATCCAAATTTGCCGTTAAAAAACAGGTATATTCCAAATTTGACAAAAAGACGTGCTAGCAATATGTATAGTTGTATACATGCTTAGCAAATGTAATGAAAATTCTGGACATACACATCAAAGACCTTATACAAGTACACTCTCATGGTGTATCCAAGGACGAAGCATCTTTGGGGTCAACACCCCCCCCCCCCCCCATTTTTTTGCTTTGTGATCTTAAATTTACCGAAAATTTCGGAAATTTTTTTAGTGTGAAATATTGAATTTTTAAGAGCACGGCCACCTGATTTGGATTTTGAGAGTCTTCCCATCCCGAGCGTACACACACACACCATATTTTTCATTCAAGCTCAGCGAGCGACTCGGTGTATCTCTAGTATTTACAAAAGTTAAAAGGTCAAAGGATAATATCATTGGTTTGGTTACAAAATGGTTTATCTAGAGATAAAGCACATGATTCATCGAGGCCTCGAGGGGAATATGTTTAAGTCCTTTTAGTTATATTATGTAACACTACATGAATGTTATTTCCAAATATTTTTAAACAGGAATATGTCGACGAGAAACGTCAATGTGGACTCGACTTTATGTAAATGGTGCGGAGAGTATGAAGAAACAAGCGATCACCTTTTCTCAGTATGTTATGTCTCTACAGTTGTTTGGCAGGCAATAAGCACTTGGTGTGATGTGCCCCTAATTTTTCATTTTCGGTTTGGGGTCTCATTTGCTATCATAAAAGTTTGAAGACGGACCAAGTCAAAAGAAAAGTGGTTCAACGCATCATCTTGACGGCACGTCGGTGTATGTGAAAAGCTAGGAATGAGCTCGTTTTTTAATATAAGGAAACAAACATCACAAAGATCATCGAAGATATTTGGTTTCTTATGGGTCTAGAATAGGTTCCCATGTAAGGATTTGTCATGGAGGAATTGGTGCAATTTTAATTTGTAAGTGTGTTTCTGTTTTGTTGGGTCTAGCGTCTTGCTAGTCGCCTTTGTTGAATGAAATAGTCATTTCAAAAAAAAGTAACACCACATGAATCCTAGAGTTTTTTGGCATCATAGTGTTATATGCTTATTGGTTTTGGAGAATGGTATGCTGTACTACAAGCGTATTGTCAGAAAAAATGTCTATTGAGCTTGTAGTACAAGCGTGTTACATTTAAACCTCAGCTCTATGCTGAAGATTGTTCCAGGTCGCCTGAGTAGATGCAATACAGTTGCCGAATAATTTTCTTGATACCGGAATTGCAGGTTTGGTCGGAGCTAGCCGGGGAAGATGACCGGAAGTTATGAATATGTGATACGCTTGTTCAAGAAGTGAGTTCATCATAACAAGCGTATCACAAATTCATAACTTCTGGTCATTTTCTCCGGCTAGCTTCAGCCAAAACTGCAATTCCGGTATCAAGAAAATTCTCTTGCGAGTGTATTGCATCTTCTCAGACGAGCTGTAACAATCTCCGGCATGGAGATGGGGTTTAAACGTAACACGCTTGTACTACAAGCGCAATAGACACTTTTTCTGACACTTGTAGCACAAACGTAACAACCAAATTCCAAAATGATTTCAAACCTACACCATTCTCCAAAACCAATAAGCGTATGACACCATTCTGCAAAAAAAAAAAAAAAAAAAAAAAAAAAAAAAAAAAAAACCTCATGAATCCTAACATATGATTAAACATTCCAATAATTAGGTTTAAAGGGATGAACAAGTTACGTAGTCAACTTAAAGTTAAGACACTGTGTGGGATTAGACCTACTTTTCGTCATTCATGTGAATTGGAATTATTTGTTTTTTATATAAAAGAAGAAGAAATGACCATTTAGATATGTGGTGATAGATTTAATGAGAAGTCTATAAAATAGACTATGCCTACTGATTTTCTTCTCACCCTAATATTTTCATGTGACACTAAACAAACACTTTCGCAATTACATAAAGAGTTTTATTTTGGTTACATTCACTTAAATACTTAATTAATGATGTCTTGAAACAAATTTAAATAAAAATAATAGTTGTAAAACAAAAACTGTTCAGTTATGTTAGATTTGCTGATTGTCAAAGTGTTGATTAACAAGTCAACAGTTAAGTCAACTAAAGTCAAGACTGAAGACCAGAGGATCAAGTTAACAAGTCAAAAACTAGAAGTTCTAGATTATCAGAAGTGTTGGTTCTCATCCAGCAGTTCACTTTTTCTCACATCAAAAGCAACAGTTTAAAGTAACAGTTACATCATTTAGTGAGTTGTTAAGATTCGCTTTCATAGTGACTTCACCAGCAGTTCACCACTCGTATATATTGTTCTTCATGTACATTGTAATAGTTAACACTTAGATGAGAGAGTGTTCAACTGGTGAGGGTGGGTACGTTTTCTACCTTGTGATTGTTTTAAATTTTAATTCGAATCCAATGAAATGATTTTGCAATCATTCGCAAATCCAGTTGTGTTTGTTTATTATTGTTTGATTGAAATTCTAATTTAATTAACTTTTTTTATAAAAAAACACACACACTACACACACTCTTAGACTATGGGGTGTGGAAGAGGGTAGTCCCGTAGTCCTTAAAGAATGATCCACCACGTAAGCGTCCCCATAAGCGAGTGTGAGATATGAGCTTAAAGGGATGGGCCTAGGGTGTGGGGATGAGCCCCTTAATATATACATATGTATGTATGTATAGTTGTGTGTGTACTGGATAAAGAAGTGAGGCCCAACAAAAACGTCTAGGGGGCGACGGAGAGGATGGGGACGACCCGGGGGGGCCGGCGTGCAGCCCCGTCGCCGCACCAGACCGACCCGAGAACAAAGCGCCATACGGTCCCGCCTTAGATCCATAAAAATATGATTTCTCGTTTATTTTATGATCACTATTTTTATAAGTGGAAGTAAAGTAAAAAGCAGCTGCCGCAGCTTCTGGGCCAGTGGCTAGCTGCGTCACTTTTAAATATTAAAATTTTTTTTTATATAAACCACTGAATTTAAAAAAAATGTATGGTAAATGTTTATTTGAGGATAGGGATGGCAATGGGTCGGGTATCGGTAATCCCATACCCATACCCGGTTGTAAAATCGTGTCCCATACCCGACCCAATACCCATCGGGTATTTGTCGGGTAATTACCCGTCGGGTACCGGGTATACCCGCGGGTATCGGGTATACCCATTAGTTGTTAAAAGATATATATTGGGATTTCCAAATACATTTTTTACTATTATAATTATTATATAATTTTATTTATGCAACAACTATTATAAATTAAAAATATACATTACATACATATAAGTTTTATCATAAATTAATAATAACTTTATAATATCTATACACTTATATTTATATACTTCACAACATACAAAATATAAATACTATCATCAAATACATATACTAAAAGAAAATTTATTTTTTCACATTATGAACATACTAAAATAAATAACTAATAGATAAGGGTTAATAGAAAATAAAAATATAAATTAAAAACTTCGGGTATATGATCGGGTATATAGTTCGGGTAAACGGGTATGTGGTTTCGGGTAATCGGGTCGGGTATCACCTAATCCCATACCCGACCCATACCCGCGAAAATTTTAAAAACTAATCCCATGCCCGGCCCAATACCCGTCGGGTATCGGGTATACCCGTCTCATTTGTGTCGGATTTCGGGTATACCCGTCGGGATCGGGTATTTTTGCCATCCCTATTTGAGGATAAAAAATTTAAAAGTGCATAAAATGGGGAGAAATTTCATGTGGGCCCACGTGATAATATTGACAAAATTTATGGCGTCCCACGTGCTTGTTACATAACGTACCATTTCTCACCTCATCGGATCAAATAGCCCATCATCATTAATGAGGATATTATTTTGTGTACAATGAACTTGATTTACACGTTATGCTACAATACAAGGATTTTATTTTGTGTACATTGAACTTGATTTACACGTTATGGAATTAATATGAAGCGTGACAATGCTTATTAATCGTAGAAAGAAATATTTGCTAGTTTGGGTTGAATGGATATTGTAAACTAGTGACAATCATTGTCTTAAAGGTGGGTTCAACGTTTTTCAAATACGTGTGTAATGAATTCGGATCATTCTTATTGTATTGTATTATACATAAAATTGTAAATCATATTATCACAAACATATGGGAACCATTTGATTCAAATGAAAATTCACAAACAAAAATGTCCGATCAAACAGTTCGTATCATGATGTCTTCTTGGGACACAGGTTATGTTTTGGCGAAGATTCGAACCAGTCATACGTCTCCGAAAGCGTTTCGTTTCCCGGCGTTGAACGAGGTGAGGAAGAGGTTGTGTCGGTGCTTTGTTGTGATGATGAGATTGTGCGGCCCGAGTTGCCTGCTTTGAACTGGGTAAAAAATCTTTATAAGATATGATGTCATTTTGGTTATTAAAGTCTCGCTATTAAGTTATTTCCGGAGTTCGTAGTGAGGCAGAACCATCTTACGTGGTGCAAAGCTATCTGCAGCACGCATATGGGACTTAACATTGCATGTGGAAAAACAACACAAGAAAAAGTATGAGGAAGGCCATGCACTTCGAAGAGAGGTGATGATGAAGTCGAGGAAGGCAGCACACACTTCGAGGAAGCTGATAACGAAGTCGAGGAAGGAGGCACACACTTTGAGGAATGTGATCACGACGAGGATGAAGGTGGTGACGGTGATGAAGGTGCTAACGACCAGAAAAAACTTGAAAATGTATGACATTCCCGTCACTTACGTGTTATTCGTTATATAGTGTTTATTAGATTTTAGCGAGAGAAGGTTGATTTTGTAGACGTGTTATTCGTTAAATATAATGTTTGTAGGTTAGAACCATGTGTATTACATAGGTTAAATAAATGTAACTTTAAAACTAAATAATAAAACAATATATCTTAAAAAGGCTTGCTTATTGCACGAGTTGAATAGATGTAATTTTATACATTAAGTAATAAAAAAATTATATATATAAGAACTTTGTCTATTGTACGGGTTGAATAAATTTTATTTTATATACCAAATAATAAAAAAAGTTATATATATAAAACCATGCGTATTACACGTAGGGGTGTTCAAAACTATCCGTATCCGAAATATCCGAAAAATCGGATATCCGAAGTTTTCGGATTCGGATTCAGATAGTAATTTTCAAAATTTTCGGATATTTCGGATATCCGAAAATTTAATTTTCATTTTTTTTGGATATCCGGCTATCCGAAAATATTCGAAGTATCCGAAAATATCCGAAATATCCGAAAAATATCCGAAAACTTATATTCGGATATCCGAAACTATCCAAAATATCCATTTCCGGATATGAAAAAAAATAATAAAAAATTAAATAAAAAGTCGGATTTTCGGATATCCGATTCACTATCCGTATCCATATCTGAAATTTCGGATACGGATTCGGATAGTGAAATCTAGTATCCGAAAATTTCGGATATCCGAATTTTCAGATATCCGGTTTTGAACACCCCTAATTACACGGGTTGAATAAATGTAATTTTGTACGGTAAATAATAAAAAAAGTTATAGATTTTAGAGAGAGAAAGTGGCTTTGCCGTGTAATTCTAACGTACCGTGGATATCCGGTTTTGAACACCCCTAATTACACGGGTTAAATAAATGTAATTTTGTACATTAAATAATAAAAAAAGTTATGGATTTTAGAGAGAGAAAGTGGCTCTGCCGTGTAATTCTAACGTACCGTTGTTTTAGGTATTTGGGTCACTTCAATAGTTGAAGACTTGGGTTTACAAAAGAGAACTTGCGAAAGGTTACGTCATTCTGACCCAACAAACGATAACAAAAGGAGAAGGTTCGTCAGCAAGGACAATGAAGATATGGTTGCAATGAGACCGTGGAGGCGAACCCAAAAGTAAAGCAACAGTTCGACATTCTGGTAGCAAAAAGATTGTGTGAGAGCAGGAACAGTTCGATATCAAACGCAAGATCTGCTATGAATTCGGTTTAACGTGCGGAATCCGTTAAACCGAACCGTAATCCTGTAGTCGTTATGTAAATATAAACGATTCAAGCTTTATTATGACCAATCGACAACCGGACATAGTTTTGACACCTCTAGACTTCTTTCTATGCTATGCTCTCGAGATCAAATCGAAAGTTGTGTGAAAGTTATGTTGAACGTATGAGAGTGAAACCTATTTATAGAGTTGAAATCCCAAACGCATGTCTTCTTAGGCCGGAGGGTGTGGGGGCGCCACCCCCGCCCGCTAGGACGCTATAGCGCACCGGAGCGCTATCCCACGACACCGTCGGCGCCATAGAAGCAGCGCTAAGATGATAACGAGCAAAAATTGCGTGGACCGAGGAAGCATTTATCTTTTTGACCGTTTCAAACGGTCAGATTTAAAAAAAAATTAATTTCCTTTTTTATAAATTAACATTATAAATACCCACAATCCTTTCACTTTTTCATCTAATTCCTCTCACTTTCTCATCACTTTTTATACCATTCCCTTCATTTTTTTTAAATTCTCAACAATGTTTCCAAACAACCCATGGGACCCAACCCATCCGTTTTGGCAAAATATGCAAAACAACAAGCAAGAGGACCGCTATCGCCGAGACCCGCGTACGGGTGAGCTTGGATATTATCCAGTGCCACCAACCACCCCTACTTCTCCTCATCTAGGGGTGTTCAAAAAACTCGTGGCTCGCAGCTCGCTCGAAACTCGTTCGAAAAAAACTCGAAGAAAGCTCGGCTCGAAATTGGCTCGGTTGTAAACGAGCCAGCTCGGCTCGGCTCGATTTATAAACGAGCCGAGCTCGAGCTTGGTCTGGCTCGGCTCGTGAGCTCGTGAGCTGGCTCGGCTCGTGAGCTCGTGAGCTGGCTCGATAAGGTTTACATCCTTCATTTTTTTTGTCCCACATCGTTTAGAAAACAAAAACTAAGAGTGTATCTCCACTATAAAAGAAGGTAAAGACAAGGAGAAAATGAATTAACTATTTATATTTGCATATTTAGCCATATGGTTAAATTAAATGGCAATTATGGCCCTTAGGCTATGAAGAAATTCATTTTTAAAGGCTTTTTAAGTAATAAATTTTGCGGTTCTTTGTTAGTTCGAGCTAGATCGAGCCGAGCCGAGCTAGCTCGAATTCTAATCGAGCCGAGCTCGAGCCTCAAATCTCAGCTCGATTTGAAATTCGAGCTCGAGCCGAGCCAGCTCGAATCGAGTTCGAGCCGAGCTCGAGCTGAGTCTAGCTCGGCTCGACTCGGCTCGTTTACAGCCCTATCCTCATCCCACCACTCAACCGATGCCCTCATTTTTCGGGTATTATTCTCAACCCCCATTTTTTCCCTCAAACATGCCCCAAAACATACCCGAAACCCAAGATACAACCGAAACCGAATTCGTTCCTGAAACACAAGTCGAATCCTCTTCTAAAAAAAGAAGTCATAAAAAGAAGGATGAGGCCGAAAAACGTACCCCCAAGTAGGTAGAATTTTAATCGCCTAAGGAAGAGTTCGAGTTGGCAAAAGCATCGCTCGACGTATCGGAGGACGAGATTGTTGGTAAATTTTACATACTTTTATAAACATATAGTTTTGTAAATATAATTTGTAATTCAAACTTATGCTTTTGTAAATAAATTTTTTATAGGAAAAGACCAAGACATAAAGGTATTTTGGGGTCGTGTTGACACGTGGTCGATTGACGGTGATCGTAATTGCTTAATTTGATGTTTTTACACGAGTTTTAATTCTGAATAGCCTACTTTTGATTAGATACTTGTTTTGCAGGTCTAGCGGAGTTTAAGGAGCTTTTCGGGAGCTTTACGGGTCACCGGGACTAAAAACGGACCACCGGAACGCGAAACGGGTCAACCGGACTCAAGGGAAAAATGAAGAATGGGTTTTCCGGGCACCGTCGTCGACGCCCTCTACAAACCTCCGTCACCCCAGTTTGGCCGTAGACAGTAGGTTAAGCCGTCATTGGCTTTTGTGTTTTTTGAAGACCGTCGCCGACACCATAAAGGCCCGTCGGCGACGCCACGTGCAATTGAAGATCGCGAAATTTTGCTTTCTTTGGGGTTGGAACGAATCAAAACATATAGGGAGCCATTATTTCGACGGTTACACTATTCTTGGAGTTTGAAAGTGATCTTAGAGCCATAGTTCATCATCAACTTCATCGCTAATCCATCCCCAGTCATTATCATCATCCATTATTATACGATTTCACCATCGAATTCACATCCTAACCCTAACCATTCCATCAATTATTCAATTCATTCATCATCACCATCTCACCCAAACCCTAATCATCAATTCCTCCATATCCAAGCTTCAAGATAACAATGTTCAAGTTCTCATCATCCGGTGATCAAGTCAATTCGATCATGAGCGGCTAAATTCTCGGAGGTTTCACCCCGGTGTAGACTTTTGTAAGGTTTAGGGTTTATTATTTGTTTGATACTTGGTTTGTGACTAATTGAATTGCATTTGAATCATTAGATAATTGTCATACGCTGGTAGTGTATTTGCGAACTCAATCTGCTGCGTGACGACCTAAATGTACTAATGCCTATTAGACGGATGGCCGTGCCTTGGCTTAGGGTTTAACGTTTTTGGTAAAATAGTTAGGTAACACTTCTTATTTATTTTATATTCGTATTTCCTTCCCAAGGATGGGGGTAATAATACATATATACTTACAATTCCGAAAATATATTTTTAAGTCTCACTTGAAAATATATTTTAATCCATTTGTCTAAAATATCTTAATTCCAAAATATATATATTTTTCCCAAAAATATTATATTTTTACTTTATACATTTTCCAAAATAATACTTTATTTATTTTGTGAGAGCGTTGGTATTATTTTGGAGTCGTAATTTCACAGTATTTTCAACTTATATTATTTTTACCCTAAAAATAATATATCTAGTACACAAATAACAAACAATCACACAAGCGTTTTATATATTCTAAATATATATTAATAAATTTTATTTACGAAAATCCACCTCCGGTACTGGGTACTTTTGTAATAAAAATCATGGCGAAGTTTATTTTGAAAACCAAGTTAAAAATATATTTGTAAACGCTTGTTAGAAAAATATTTCTAAGTTTTGAAATTCTAGAAAAATTTCGCCAGAGTTTCCTCTGTAAATAGAGGTGTCCATGCTTTTTAGCATATCATTTTCTTTTGTAAAACTATTCAAACAATCAACAATCAACAATCAACAATATACAATCTTTAATCACTAATCTTGACAAAAATAAGCCTAATTCATAAACTCATGAACTTGAAAGTTTGTAAAAATATGTAGTAAATCACTAACACACTTAGTAGGTCTTGTTATCTTTAAAAATATGATTAGTTTCTTAAAAACTTTATTTTTAAAGAAAGTGTATTTTCACAACTTCTAGTCATATTTTCTAAAAATATTTCTTTGTAAATTTTTCTTGTTACACAAGTGTTCATACACTTGTTTACTTACTAAAAATGTTTTTAGTTCATACAAGATCCGGGTTTTAACAAAACTAGTATTTTTCACTTGGTTCTTCCGAAAACCCACTCATAGATCTTTAGATCTACAAGTTTACAACTTCATTTTTCAAGAAAACTTATATTTATTCAAGTTCCAAGTTCATGTGTGGATGGTTTCATCATCCATCATATTTTTAACCTTTATATCTTACTAGTTCATGTTCTTAAACATGATCTAGCAAGTCTAGATGATGAGCTATCTTACTTCTACTAACAAACAACATGTATTAAGCATAACAACACAAGATCAACTTGATTTCAACATCGTTTAACCATACATCTTATCTTTATCCACTCTTTATCCTTTATGTTCAAAATTAGTTCAAGTTCTTTAGAGTTCCTTAATATTTTACCATTCAATCAACTATTAACCACTAAAAATAGGAACAAGATGAAGATTCTAAGCACTTACTACTAGCACAAGGCTAGGGGAGAAACAAAGCGTAAAAGTGGTGGATAAAAGAAAACAAGAGTGGTCCTTGAGCTTCCGAGTGCACCAAGCTTGCTTGTTAGACCTCTTGCACCTTTGTGTGTATGTAGAATGGCTTGAACAAGACTTGATGGTGGTGATATGGTGGTGATGGGTGGCGGCCGTAAGTGGGGAAGAGAGGAAGAGAGAAGCTTGTTGTTTGTTGGGTGTTTGATGAAATGAGATGGTTATCTCCCATACATATTTATAAACCATATTTCATCTTTAACCATCATGTATTATGTTTCTTAATGACCAACAATAGCAATTATAATAATCAAAAGAAAAGGGTGAGGGTGTACCACCCTCATAACCGTCGAAGTGGGGGGGGTAGGGGGTTGGGTTGTAATGGTAAAGTAACTAATTTGGTTAAGTTCTAAGTGTTTAGTTAGTGTATTCGCGTGTGTTATGTAATATAAGGTGTGTTAGGGTGTTCGGGGACCCTAACTAGCTCAGAAAAGTAAAAAAGTGTGTTTGGCAATATTTTTATGTTCCGGGTAAAGTCCGGTTGTTCGGTTGGATGTTGATCCGTTAAAGTGCTAAATAAAGCTTTAAAGTGTCCTTTATATTATTTTTAGTAACACATTAAATTCCCAACACTTTGGAAAGTGTCTAGAACTATTTTGCCAAGTTTTTGCACTTTACTAGCATTGTTAAATGCTAAATTTTGTTTATTTAGTGCAGAATTCTGCACTTTAAGTATGTTTTAGGCACTTCCAGGCACTATAACTATCACCTAGTGACGCAGTTTTATGGTCCTCACCTCCCTACACTCCCTACTAGTGTAGTATTCTATTCCTGGCTCATACTGGCCTCAAAAACAATGCCTGTCTAGTGTTGGCATTGTCAGCATGTCTTTATGGTTATCTGCACACTGTGCTAACTGTGCTTTGTGCATCAGTTTGTCACTATTGTTTGTGTGTAATAAATGGAGTGACAGTAATAAGGTGTGATGCATGAGTATGTATGTATCAGAAAACAGAAATCAGTTTATCATAATTGTAATCAAGCACAGTAATTAAGCACTAATTAAATATTAATTAATTTGTATGGATACCTGGATTTGTGAGGGTTGTCACATTCTCCCCCCCGTTAAGAAAATTTCTTCCCGAAATTTTAGGTTCTGCTTCTAGTCGTAGGGTTCTTAGGAAATAAATGGGGGTATTTTTCTTTCATACGATCCTCACGTTCCCATGTGAATTCTGGACCATGTCTTGCATTCCAACGAACTTTGACGAGCTTGACACTACTCCTGCGCGTTTTGTTTATCTTCCAATCAGTAACCTCCACATGTTCTTCAACAAAGTGGAGCGTGTCGTCGATATGAATTTCATTAGCAGGAATGACAACAGTCTCTTGTGTTGGACTCTTCTTCAGAGTTGATACATGGTATGTATCATGAACACCGTTAAGTTCAGCTGGTAAGTCCAACTTGTATGCTACAAGCCCAATTCTTTGCAGGATTCTGAATGGGCCAATGTAACGCGGATTCAACTTTCCAAGCTTCCCAAAGCGTGCTACACCCTTCCAGGGTGAAACCTTCAACAAAACCATGTCTCCCACCTCGAATTCCAGAGGTTTCCTTCTTTGATCCGCATAACACTTCTGACGATCGCAAGCCGCCTTGATGCGTTCTCGGATCTGTGCAATCTTGTCTGTGGTTTCCTGGACCACTTACGGATCAACTAACTGTCTATCACCTGCGTCAGCCCAACAAATCGGTGATCGACATTTGCGTCCATAAAGAGCTTCGAACGGTGCGGCTTGAATACTTGCGTGATAACTGTTATTGTATGAAAATTCGACCAATGGTAGGTGAGTGTCCCAACTTCCACCTAAATCTATTACGCAAGCTCTCAGCATATCTTCTAAAGTCTAAATCGTTCGTTCGCTCTGTCCATCCGTTTGCGGGTGAAATGCTGTACTTAGATTCAGCTGAGATCCGAATGCTTCTTGAAAGGATTGCCAAATCCTTGACACAAACCTTCCATCTCTATCAGAGATGATCGAGAGAGGCACTCCATGACGTGCAACGATCTCTATCATGTATATCTCAGCAAGTTTACTCGTGTTGTCTTTTTCTCTGATGGGCAAGAAATGCGCAGATTTCGTTAGACGGTCTACTATTACCCAAATAGTATCGTGGCCTTTGGGCGTTCTTGACAGTTTCGTTATGAAATCCATCGAAATCTGTTCCCATTTCCATTTGGGTATTTCAGGTTGCTGCAGTAGACCTGAAGGCTTCTGGTATTCGGTTTTCACTTTGGCGCACGTTAAACATTTGCTAACATATACGGCAACATCGCCTTTCATCCTAGGCCACCAGTAGAAATCCTTAAGGTCTTGGTACATTTTATCCGCTCCTGGATGAATTGAGTACCGTGACTTGTGAGCTTCGTTGAAAATAACCTTTCTCAAATCACCAAACAGAGGAACCCAAATTCGTTTCATGAAACATAAAGTTCCTTCCTCGTTTGGTACCAACTGCTTCTCCATCCCATGGAGATATTCGTCCTCAATATTCCTTTCCTTGAGAGCTTCTTTCTGCGCGGCACGAATGCGCAGTGAGAGATCTGTCTGGACAATCATCTCTAGAGCCCTAACCCTTATGGGCTTGATCCTTTCCTTTCGACTTAGGGCATCGGCGACCACATTCGCCTTCCCTGGATGATACTTGATCTCACAGTCGTAGTCGTTCAACAACTCAACCCAGAGTCTTTGTCTCATGTTAAGCTCCTTTTGGTCGAATATGTGCTGCAGACACTTATGATCCGTGAAGATTGTACATCGCGTACCGTACAAATAATGTCGCCAGATCTTCAACGCAAATACCACTGCGCCTAACTCCAAGTCGTGCGTGGTATAATTCTTCTCATGAACCTTCAATTGGCGTGACGCGTATGCTATAACTTTCTATCGTTGCATCAACACGCAACCCAAACCTTGACGCGAGGCGTCACAATATACCACGAAATCATCCATTCCTTCGGGTAGCGATAAGATCGGTGCATTGCAAAGCTTGTCCTTCAACAATAGAAACGCTTCTTCTTGTTTGATTCCCCAATCAAACTTCTTGTCTTTCTTCTTGTCCTTCAACAATAGAAACGCTTCTTCTTGAGCGATTTTTGAGAAATCCTCAATGAACCTTCGATAATAACCAGCCAAACCTAAGAATTGACGCATTTCGGTTGGCGTCTTTGGAGTCTCCCAATTCTTTATCGCTTCGATCTTTGTTGGATCCACATGGATTCCATCTCCATTAACCACATGTCCAAGAAATTGGACTTCACGTAACCAGAACTCGCACTTCGAGAACTTGGCATACAACTTCTCCTTTTTAAGTAGCTCCAAGATGGCTCTTAAATGCTGTTCGTGCTCATCCTTCGTCTTCGAGTAGATCAAAATATCATCGATGAACACAATCACGAACTTGTCGAGGTACGGCTTGCAAACTCTGTTCATCAAATCCATAAAAACGGCTGGCGCGTTTGTCAACCCAAACGGCATCACCAGAAACTCGTAACGTCCATATCGAGTTCTAAAAGCATTCTTGGGAATACTTTCCTCTTGTATTCTCAACTAATGATAACCTGATCGCAAATCGATCTTTGAGTAGAAACTTGAACCTTGCAGCTGATCAAATAGGTCATCAATTCTCGGCAGAGGATATCTATTCTTGATTGTCAACTTGTTCAATTCCCGGTAGTCGATACACATACGAAAACTACCATCCTTCTTTTTGACAAACAATACTGGAGCTCCCCAAGGCGAAAAGCTTGGTCTGATAAATCCCTTGTCTAACAGCTCCTGGAGCTGCGTCGACAACTCCTGCATCTCCAAAGGCGCAAGTCGGTAGGGTGCCTTAGCCACAGGCGCGGCTCCTGGGACTAAGTCGATGTGGAACTCAACTTGCCTTTGAGGTGGTAATCCTGGCAAGTCTTCTGGGAAGATTTCAGGATATTCCTTTACCACTGGGATGTCTTCGATCTTCGGCTCGGCAGCTTCTTTATCCATGATGTGTGCCAAAAAGGCAACACATCCCTTTTGTAAACACTTTCGAGCTTTCAGACAGCTGATGATTCTCAGAGGCGTATCGTGTTTCTCTCCGTGAACCACAATCGTTTCTCCATCTTCTATAGGGATGCGAATGGTCTTTTCGTGCAACACATCCCTTCTGTAAACACTTTCGAGCTTTCAGACAGCTGATGATTCTCAGAGGCGTATCGTGCTTCTCTCCGTGAACCACAATCGTTTCTCCATCTTCTATAGGGATGCGAATGGTCTTTTCGTGACACACAATCTCGGCTTTGTTGCTTGACAACCAATCCATCCCTACTACTACATCGAAACTTCCCAACTCAACTGGTAGTAGATCCAAAGTGAACTCGCATTCTCCCAGCTCAATTACGCAACCTCGGACAACTTTATTTGCTTCAACTAGCTTTCCATTAGCCAGTTCAATTGAGTACGGAACATCTAACTTACTAGCTAGTTAACCCAAGCATATTCTTAAATTCTAATGATACAAAGTTATAGTCGGCACCAGTATCAAACAGAACAGATGCAAAGCGTTCATTTATAGGGAACGTACCAGTGACAACGTTGGGATCCTGGCGCGCTTCCCTTGCTCCAATGTTAAACACTCTTCCACGGGCTTGATTCAGCTTTGGGCATTCCCTCTTAAAGTGCCCAACTTCTCCACAATTAAAACAGCCCGGTCCTCGACCATTACCACCTCTGTTTCCAGCTTGAGTGTTGTTTTGGTTGCGATTTCCATTCCCAGCTTGATTCGCAATGTTTCCACGTTTTCCATTCCCGCCGTTTCCTCCCTGCTGGCGGTTTCCATTACCATTCCCATAACCTCGATTACCAGTATGCCCAGCACCAGTTCCGGCCCAACACGTATCCTTCGTGTGGCCGTTCCTTCCACATGATTCACACTTCCTCAATTTGCATTGGCCAGAATGATGGCGCTGGCACGTATCACATTTGGGCAGAGTACCTATATAACATTTTCCTTTGTTCTCAACACCGGTTGCAGCTCTGGCCGGTGTGCTTGATTCACCTTTCTTGTTCACATTGCTTGTGCCTTGCTTGAAGTTCGAAAATTTCCTTTTATTTTCACCAGACGACTCCACATGAGTCTCTTTCCTCTTTGGTTCAGAATTCGAGAACTTGTTCAACCGAATGGCTTCCTCAGTAAGAGCCACACTGAGATCAATGGCTTCTGTGATAGTTGCAGGCTTGGACGTAGTAACCATGCTCATGATCTAAGGTGCCGATCCCCAGATAAAGCGCTCAACACGTTTAAACTCAGGTGTGACCATGTACGGCACTACATGGGACAAATCGTGGAATCTCTGAACATACTCTGCAATCTTGGGACCTTCCATTTTTAGGTGCCAGAACTCAGTCTCTAGCTTCTGAATTTCAGCACGTGAGCAGTACTTCCTTCTCATGAGCTCCTTCAGCTCATTCCATGATAACGCATAAGCAGCAGCTTCACCCAAAGTTTGCACTTGCAAATTCCACCACGATAGGGTTCCATCCAGAAACAGCCCTGAGATGTAGGTCACTTGTTGCTTGGGAGCACACTTGCTCATTCTAAGGACAGATTCTGTCTTTTCAGCCCACCTAACAGACGCAACAGCACCTCCTATGCCATCGAAATTCACGGGCTTGCAATCAAGAAATTGCTTGTAAGTGCACCCTGCACATACGTCAGAATTTACAAATGGTATTAGCGGACGTGCTATGAATATCCAAATGTATCATAGTATATCTCAAACGACTTAACATTACCATTGGGTGGATTGTTATTGTCGTGGTTGTGCGAGATATTTCCACTCGTTTCTGCATGAGAAGCAGCGTATTACGCGATAGCTGCAGCAGTGATCCCATGGAGTTCTGCCTCATTAGTGGGCATGCACGGGTCACGTCTTGGAGGCATCTTCTAAAAGATGTTTCACGTTGGTCAGGTCATAGTAGGTAAATAGTATGCGTACGTAATAACATTCATCAAGTACAAAACATCTCATGTTATAAAATTGAAACAATCAATCCAACAACACATATAATGAGAATATTGCGATTGCGCTATCATAAAATCAAGACCACAGTACAACGTTTACAAGTTTTATAACTGTATCGTACATCAAAAGTGACTAAGGGCCACATCGCCCTTGTCCGAACTATCTAGTCATCTACAACAACCAAAAACTAAACATCAAAAGTCATGTCATCAAAATGCGGTCTTCAAGAAGCTGTATAGTCGGCACAATCACGATCTTCTCACCAAAAGTCTACCTGCGTCGAACCAAAATGCCTATGCTGATGGCGGAGGAGGAGGAGGAAAACGAGAGAAAAGCAAGCAACGCATATGTAAGCAATCCTCCTCTAAAGCACGACAGACGCGCAGCAAATAAGCTATCTGCTGCTCAGATGTCAAGAAACGGACGTCTAAATCGGGGGAAGTGGACGTGGAGTGTGCGGTGCTGCAAAGGGGGTCTGACAATGGTAAGGTGGTCGTGGAGCTCTCTCCAACTCCTGTATACGACGTGTCAATGCATCCTGCTGTATCATCAAGGATGTAAGTATGTCCTCCGTAGAGTACCCAACATGGTACGGGTGGTACGGATGAGACAATGGCATGATCGGGGGCGTAGTCCATAAAAATGGCTCGCTCGATGGCATGAAAGATGGTGCAGTAGGTGGTGCAACATGAGGAAACTGAGATGTGAACGGTAAAGATGATGACAGCATGGGTGGAGCAGAAACAGGCGGCTGCCTCGATGACCCCTCTCCAGGACGAGGTGGCGGTATGTCCTGGAGGAACGTAATGGGAAGATCAGTGCGATGAGTGTCTGTGGTGTGTGGGGGAAACAATGGGATATCAGTGGGTGCAGACACGGGTGCTACTGGGGGAGTGACCGGCAGCACATACGGTGGGTAATCTTCATCATCATCGATCCACCCGTTGCGGGTGTCGGCATATCGTGGATCTATATGAGCAGCAAAAGGTGCACGGTCAAACAATACCGGCACGGGATCAGGTAACGGTGCATCAACAACAGGGTCATCCACCAACGGTGGAGCAACAACGGGAAGATCAGCAATGGGTATATCATCAACAAGAGGTGCAATGGCTGGTGCATCATCATGAACAGGGTCGTGCTCTAGTGCAGGATCAGGAGCAACGACTGGCTCAAGGGCCATGACGGGCTCAGGATCAACAATATCCATATCAAAATCAGCAGGGATGTCGAACAAAGGATCAGTAGGAGCTACGGGTGCCTCTAAGGGCTGGTCCAAGTGAATAAACTCGATCTCCTGGTCAGGATCGAAATCAGGGGGAAAGACAGGATCAAAATCATCATCGACCTCGTGGTCAAACTCAAACTCATGTGCGGGAGCAGGTGCAGCTGATTACGCCATGTCAGGGTCGGCGTCAGGAGAGTGGTGCTGCACTCCCAGGTCATGCAAAGATTCAGACGCCACAGACTCAAAGGAATCTGGGACAGGTGAACCAACAGGAAGCTCCTCTACAGGGGCCTCAGCAATGGGAAGAATAACATCAGCATCAATAGGGGCCCCGCCCTCATGGTCAGCCTCAGGCAGATCCTCCTCGAATAAATCAATGTCGTCATCAGAAATGACATCGAGTGGCATGTCTACTACTGGAAAAGCAGCAAGCGGTATAGGAGCAGGGATCACCGCAAGAGGTAAATCCCCAGCGGGTATGCCATCAGCAGGCTCAACTCCGACGTCTGGCAGCGCGAACGGCTGGAAATCATCGTCATCAGTGCTGGTGGTGTCTGATGTGTAGACCTCTCGCTCTGACGGAATCTCGTCATCTGACACGACTGCCATAGGATCCAAGGTATCCGATACTCCTGTGTCTGAAGATGATGGCATGATGTATGTAACACAACCACACATATGCACCAATATCAACATAAGATCAAATAAACATGTAAGTCACCATATAGCAAACAAGTAATTCTCCTAGTCTCCTAGACTACCCTCCCAGCCTCTCAGACTGAAGCTCCTAGCCTCTCAGACTAACTCCCTGGCCTCTAAGACCAACCTCCCAGTCTCTAAGACTAAACCTCCCCAATCTCTAAGATTGGCCCCTCAGTCTTTATGACTGAGCTTCCCCAGCCTCTAAGGCTGAACCTTCCCAGCCTCTAGGGCTGAACTCCCTCAGTCTCTAAGACTGAACCATAAACTTTGAAAAAGTGTTTGTACTTTTTGTTCGTAAAAATGTTTTGTGTCCTGGATCTGGACATTTTAATGTATGCAATGTAAAAATGTTTTCGTGAGAGCCCTAGTGATCATAGTCTAGACTTGAGAAAGAATTCTAGTTCGCTATGATCCATGCTCTGATACCAAGCTGTCACACTCTGGCTTTTGCGGAAGCGTGGGTTTATTTGGTGTGACTTCTTAATATCATAGCATAATCACAACAATGCTATATGAAAATAAAACCTTGATGTTCATCCATTCATCGAGTTTTTTTAAAAGTAAAACACAACAACATTGTTTTAAAAAGTCGACACATAAAAAGAAATACAACCATGACATAATGAAAACATGAAATAAAAACACAGTTTAAGACTTGTGACCTGTCCAGACAAAGGTCACACTTCCTAAACTCGGATGGCATCATTATTCCTACGCAGCTTGACGTGATGCATACCATGCCAGATCCACTAATTTCCTGAAATACATGTAGTTTGAAAAATCAACAAAAAGTTGAGCGAGTTCATGTAAAAGTGAGTATGTATAAACCTTTAAAGTATGTATAAAAGTCCCTGGTATGTAGCAATTAGGAAAAAGAGATCACTAATGGGTTGCAAAGCCACTGGTATGTGTGAGAAAGTGCAGGGAAACTCAAACCTAGCAAATTTGTTACCGGGCTTCGGCTGTAAGACACAGTCACCTCTATGGGCCACCCCGGCCTCACGGGTGTGGGCTCGCTACACCCAAATAGATCTATCACTCTTGTGTCCCTCGGTCCTACTACGAGGATAAATGGCCTCAAGTGTTGTACCTACCCCTCACATGATCTAGTAGTATAAACCCTCCCTATGCTAACCATACCATGTAAATAAATGTTTGTAATAATTGTCGTATGTATTTCACCCCCGAAGTATAAAACTGAAAACAGTAAAGAGAAAAGGGGGACATGAACTCACAGAAGTGCGTATCCAGAAACGTCAGTCTCCAACTCAATCTGGTAGGTGACGACCTACACGTACTAATGCCTATTAGACGGATGGTCGTGCCTTGGCTTAGGGTTTAACGTTTTTGGTAAAATAGTTAGGTAACTATTTCATATTCACACTTCTTATTTATTTTATATTCGTATTTCCTTCCCAAGGATGGGGGTAATAATACATATATACTTACAATTCCGAAAATATATTTTTAACTCTCACTTGAAAAATATATTTTAATCCATTTGTCTAAAATATCTTAATTCCAAAATATATATATTTTTCCCAAAAATATTACATTTTTACTTCATATATTTTCCAAAATAATACTTTATCAAAAATATACGTATAAGAGTATTTTTCAGAAATACTATTACATTTTAAAGTTCGCGTTGTAATAACAATACTTGTGTAACTTAAATATTTATTTTGTGAGAGCGTTTGTATTATTTTGGAGTCGTAATTTCACAGTATATTCAAGATATATTATTTTTACCCTAAAAATAATATATCTAGTACACAAATAACAAACAATCACACAAGCGTTTTATATATTCTAAATATATATTTAATAAATTTTATTTACGAAAATCCACCTCCGGTACTGGGTATTTTTGTAATAAAAATCATGGCGAAGTTTATTTTGAAAACCAAGTTAAAAACATATTTGTAAACGCTTGTAAGAAAAAATATTTCTAAGTTTTGAAATTCTAGAAAAATTTCGCCAGAGTTTCCTCTGTAAATGGAGGTGTCCATGCCTTTTAGCATATCATTTTCTTTTGTAAAACCATTCAAGCAATCAACAATCAACAATATACAATCTTTAATCACTAATCTTGACAAAAATAAGCCTAAATCATAAACTCATGAACTTGAAAGTTTGTAAAAATATGTAGTAAATCACTAACACACTTAGTAGGTCTTGTTATCTTTAAAAATATGATTAGTTTCTTAAAAACTTTATTTTTAAAGAAAGCGTATTTTCACAACTTCTAGTCATATTTTCTAAAAATATTTCTTTGTAAAATTTTCTTGTTACACAAGTGTTCATACACTTGTTTACTTACTAAAAATTTTTTTAGTTCATACAAGATCCGGGTTTTAACAAAACTAGTATTTTTCACTTGGTTCTTCCGAAAACTCACTTATAGATCTTTAGATCTACAAGTTTACAACTTCATTTTTCAAGAAAACTTATATTTATTCAAGTTCCAAGTTCATGTGTGGATGGTTTCATCATCCTTCATATTTTTAACCTTTATATCTTACTAGTTCATGTTCTTAAACATGATCTAGCAAGTCTAGATGATGAACCATCTTACTTCTATTAACAAACAACATGTATTAAGTATAACAACACAAGATCTACTTGATTTCAACATCATTTAACCATACATCTTCTCTTTATCCACTTTTTATCCTTTATGTTCAAGATTAGTTCAAGTTCTTTAGAGTTTCTTAATATTTTACCATTCAATCAACTATTAACCACTAATAATAGGAACAAGATGAAGATTCTAAGCACTTACTTATAGCACAAGGCTAGGGGAGAAACAAAGCGTAAAAGTGGTGGATAAAAGAAAACAAGAGCGGTCCTTGAGCTTCCGAGTGCACCAAGCTTTCTTGTTGGACCTCTTGCACCTTTGTGTGTATGTAGAATGGCTTGAACAAGACTTGATGGTGGTGATATGGTGGTGATGGGTGGCGGTCGTAAGTGGGGAAGAGAGGAAGAGAGAAGCTTGTTGTTTGTTGGGTGTTTGATGAAATGAGATGGTTATCTCCCATACATATTTATAAACCATATTTCATCTTTAACCATCATGTATTATGTTTCTTAATGACCAACAATAGCAATTATAATAATCAAAAGAAAAGGGTGAGGGTGTACCACCCTCATAACCGTCGAAGTGAGGGGGTAGGGGGTTGGGTTGTAATGGTAAAGTAACTAATTTGGTTAAGTTCTAAGTGTTTAGTTAGTGTATTAGTGTGTGTTATGTAATATAAGGTGTGTTAGGGTGTTCGAAGACCCTAACTAGCTCAGAAAAGTAAAAACAGTGTGTTTGGCAATATTTTTATGTTCCAGGTAAAGTCCGGTTGTTCGGTTGGATGTTGATCCGTTAAAGTGCTAAATAAAGCTTTAAAGTGTCTTTTATATTATTTTTAGTAACACATTAAATTCCCAACACTTTGGAAAGTGTCTAGAACTATTTTGCCAAGTTTTTGCACTTCACTAGCATTGTTAAATGCTGAATTCTGCACTTTAAGTATGTTTTAGGCACTTCCGAGCACTATAACTATCACCTAGTGACGCAGTTTTATGGTCCTCACCTCCCTACACTCCCTACTAGTGTAGTATTCTATTCCTGGCTCATACTGGCCTCAAAAACAATGTCTGTCTAGTGTTGGCATTGTCAGCATGTCTTTATGGTTATCCGCCCACTGTGCTAACTGTGCTTTGTGCATCAAGTTTGTCACTATTGTTTGTGTGTAATAAATGGAGTGACAGTAATAAGGTGTGATGCATGAGTATGTATGTATCATAAAACAGAAATCAGTTTAATCATAATTGTAATCAAGCACAGTAATTAAGCACTAATTAAATATTAATTAATTTGTACGGATACCTGGATTTGTGGGGGTTGTCACAGTATTAACCCCCAATGTTTATGTTATCAAACAAAACATATTAAAACGGGTTATGCAAATTTATTTATCACAATCCGATTAAATGATTTCATACCCGACCAAGCGGTATTATTATAATACCGCATCCCAAGCCTGTATAAGGGAAAATAAGTTAAAAGTATTTACCTGAGCTAGATGTGAAAAGATGTTACTCAGGCGTATGTTTCCTAAAGCCTTATGTAAATACCTTCTACCGAAGCTACTCAATTTGTATGGAAGGTTTATTAACCTATTAGGATACTAACGGGTCTTTATTTAAGTCAAACACTTAGTCCGATTAGTTTGAAAGATACTCTACATTTCGAAACGCTAGATTAAGCGGGAACCGGAATAGAATGTGATTTAGACCCGACAAGTATGGATACTTGTATAATACGGGTAAACTAAACACATTCTGGATTTGGCAGATTTAATGATAAGGTTAAACCCATTTCGGCTAATTTATGTAAACTTGTTACATAAACCGAACCGAACGCATAAATTGCATAACGGGTAACCAAATGAACCATATACAAGTTCCATATGTTATTATGCTTAAAATTTGTTATTACATCAGTTGGATGTTAACATATATGCCCGAAAAGTATTTAAAACCAATTTCAGTCCCATAAGGGCATTTTGGTCATTTTAATATTTATAAAAGAGGTTTTAAAGTAAACTGACATTCTGGTCTAAAAAATTCACCAAAGGTATTTATTTTATGATGTTAAAACAGTAGGATATCATTCATATGTGTGATTTATCATTTATGGCCAAACTATGCCCCGAAAGGGTATTTTGGTCATTTCACATATGCTTTTAAGGACATAATTGGAAGTTTGAGTTCATGACTTATACTTACTGTAAAAATATTAAAATTTATTTATAAATTCAGTAGGTAACAAGTCTTAGGTGCTAGTTATAGTTTTAAACCATACTATGCACCAAATTAGCGTAAAAATCGATAATTGACGATATTTGAGATGTTTATGTGATTCTGAGATTTTGATCAGCCTTGAATGCTTAAAATATTTTATTTTTCATAATAAATCAGCATAAAAAGGTTTGGCATGCTAATCACATGTAAATCACATTTTATTAGCCAAAAGGGCATTATCGTCAATTAAGGAATTTATACAAGAACTTTAAGTTATGATCAGTATCTAATTTGACTCAACATTCCAAAAATTCCTAAAAATGATATCTTAACAGTAGGTAATGAGTTTTGGGTAAAAAATCTATGTTTAAACTTGCATTATGCATAAAAGCGTAGTTTAATTAATAAAAAGTTCAAATTTACGATATCTTGCATATCTTTAATTTGAGACCAGAAAATTATGTCAAAACAATTTTGACATATTTATATATCAGTACTTAACCTATTTGTATGATCATATATTCAGAAATCTCAATTTTAGACCAAAAGGGCATAATGGTCAATAATAAGCATAATAACGGAAACTAGCATATAATTCAGAATATTAATGACCAGGTAATATAACTCCAGAGGGTTATACTACAATATAAGATGGTCCTAATGAACATAGAAGAATTAAGCTCAATCGGGTCAGAACTGAAAGTCAATGCAAAAGTCAAGCTTTTGCGACTTTCGGTTGCGAACCAACCTTAAACTCAGAATTGTGGGGTTGAACATGCTTAGACATGTTCTAATAATAATTACCAAGTTATTAAAGTGATAAAATATGGCTTATACTTTCTACATTATTAGATTATGTTTTTATTTAAAAACTTGACTAGTTTGACTTTTTACTTAACTACTTTGACCCGACAATTAACTAAGTAAACGTGGTAATTAGGATGTGCCCTTTTGAGGGATTAACACACACCTAATTACGATCATGTAGCCATATTCGCCTCGAACAATGGCTGGACCGTTTAGGTCTAAACCGAGAGTCAAAGCCATTTTGCGTAACTTTGACTTTTTGGTTTTTAAATAACAAAACTAAACTAAAGAGGGGGCTAAGACACTTACAAAGGGTCCTAGCAAATCTTTCCAACTAGAATGAGCTTCCTTATGATCAGGAATCCCAGAATTTGAGAGGAGAAGTGATTCAAATGATGTGAGCAATGAAACAAGGAACCAAGGAGTCTTATTTATAGGTGAAGATCATGATTCAAGATCATCACAGGTGTTATGGATGCTCCCAGATGATCACAGGTGTCCTAGTGGTAAATTAAAACCATCAACAAGCTCCAGGTATCGAAATTCAGGTGTTTGAGTCGGTTAAATGCAGAAACCTGCAGCTGGCATTGTTTTTCTACGCTGGGCACTCTCTCGCGGCCTGCGTAAGATATGGGGGAGAGTTTACGCCCCCCGCGACAAACCTCTTTTCAGGTTAAAAATGTTTCAGGTTTGGCAGTTTCAGTCCCTGGTCCTTTATAACTTAATCTAACTTCATTTTTGGCACTTTCAACCCTTGTAATTAGTTTGTAGAGGATCTTGGGAGTGTATCCAAACATCCTTAGGTCCGGTTTCGTTAAACGATCACCAAAATCACAAGTTTCTGCTTGTTGAGGCTTTTAACCCTTATTCTTGGGAATTTATGTAAATAATACATAACGATCTCGAAACCTCGTGAATTTGATATCACTTATTCTTGAGAGTATATCTGTACATTACGAAGCCCCGGGTTCATTAAAAGGTCACTCAGAGGTAAGAATTAACATGTTGACACGTTTAACCCCTATAGTTTATAATCTTTCGATTACTTTCACAAACGGCTTCTTATATCCGAATAATTACTTGTTTAAGAATATATTCTTTGTGTGTGGTCATCCAGAGGCACAAGTTTGGCATGTTAACACTTTTAGTCCCTTCGCATACATATTTTCATCGTTTTACAACTTTAGTCCTTCAAACTCAAACTTTCACATGTTTAGAGTTTAGGACACGTGTCTTTACATAAATGGACACGTTTTTACGAGTGTCACACCCCGAATTTCCACGTGTCACCGGTGGGCCCGGTGGGGGAGTATCGTGACGTAGTTGATATCATCATAGTCAAACAACACAAATTATAATGCACAGCGGAAGCAAATGAAAATCGATTTATTTCAACCATTAAGTGTAATATCAAGTATCACAAATAGTCGAAATAGATCCACAGGCGGATCGGAAATAAAAGAGAAAAATTGTTCAACAGATAAATGCATCCCAAAGCTTGCGAGACTCTATGATGCTAAGGAGAGACCAGCCTATTACGTATAGCACCTGCACTTAATCTTTTTGGGGAAAATACGTCAGTTTACACTGGTAAATACAATTTAACTGACTCATTTTGAAAAGGTTTTAAAAATTGATTTAAATGCTCAAGGCACAAAACATTTTATAACTTGGGAATAATTAATCAAAGTCAAACTTGTAAAAGATTTACATGTTTGTTGTGCGTTCAGTCGCCCGAGTCGTGTCGGGTTTAAGGTTAATTGACACACCACTTAGTATAAGTCCGCAGCGGGAAGCCAACGTTTATACCTTAATAATGGACATAATACCGGGTGTACGCCTACACCCGGGTGTCAAGGTCGTGGCCAAAAATGATGCCAAGGATATCCGGGACATGGTCAATAAGCTCCCAAAGGCGTAAAAACAAACAAAACCAAGTTTTCAAACGGGTCACATTGATAGTACCCAACTACTAATGAGTTGGGGTCAATTGCCCGACCAAGCGGTATTTTATATACCATACCCCCAAGCCCGTATAGGGAAA